>NC_053026.1:192118603-192418603 GCF_003073215.2 Triticum urartu | reverse complement strand
TTGATTGATTGAGTGAAATGATTGTGTTTGTCTCATGTGCATATGGGTAGTGTTTTCTCATTAGACCTCATTCTATTCTAATCTCTCCCCTCTAAACCCATCAGATGCCTCCGAGACGTGACCCCGGATTTACTTTCCCACCGGAGCTCACTCAGTTGATCCAGCAGCAGAATACCCTGATGCAGTTGTTAGTTCAGAACCAGGGCAACAACAACAACAACAAAAACCCACTGCCACCACCACTAGTTGACAACTTAGCCCGCTTTCTGAGGTTGCAGCCGCCGGTGTTTTCCAATAGCACCGAGCCGATAGTGGCAGATGATTGGCTCTGCAGGATTGTAAGGGAGTTAACCAATGCATGATGCACATATGCTGAGAAGGTGCGTTTTGCCGCACATCAGTTGGATGGACCAGCAGCCTCATGGTGGGAGAATTACACTGTCACCTACCCTATAGCCACTGTTACATGGGACCAGTTTCAGCAAGCTGTTCGTACAGCCCATGTCTCAACTGGAGCTATGAGTATGAAGAAGCGTGAGTTTCACAACTTACGCCAGGGGAACCGTACTGTGGCTCAGTACACGGATGAGTTTAGCAAGTTATCTCGCTATGCCCCTGACGATGTGGCCACAGATGCCACAAAGCAGGAGAAGTTTATGGAAGGGCCGAATGATGAGATGAGCATGCAGTTGATGGTGGCAACATTCAACAACTACCAAGAGTTGGTAGATAAGGCTCTTATGATTGAAGGGAAGCAGCAGCAGATTGAGAGCCGTAAGAGGAAGTATGGACAAGGAAGGTACCATTCAGGAGCTCAACAGAAGCCTCGCCTAACCCCGAACACGGGAGGACTTGTTCATAACCATGGAGGCCACACCCACAATGGAGGAAGTAACCATAATCATACTGGCCCAAGGAATGGGAATGGGAATGGAGCAAGCAACAATCAGAACCGTCCCAATCCAGCCACACCCGCCAAGAGAGACCTAAGCCACGTTACTTGTTTCAAGTGCGGGAAGACTGGACACTATGCCACAGAGTGCCCTGAAGCGAAGAATGGAAACGGCAATGGGAGCGCTGGAAAGAAGCCCAATCCATTCAACAAAGGACAAGTGAACCACGTTAACGTGGAGGAGGTTGAAGAACAGCCAGACGTGGTTATAGGTAAGTTTTTGGTTAAGTCTTTTACCGCCCTTGTTCTTTTTGATACTGGTGCATCGCATTCATACATATCGAGGGAATTCGTGGATAAGTTTAAACTACCAACCCAAACCCTTAGGACCCCTCTGTTAGTGAGTTCACCTGGAGCAGAGTATATGACTAGTCGATGGTGCGACCAGATACCCTTAACCATTGGTAGCCATGTTTTTCCATCCAACCTAATAATCTTGGAGTCACAAGAGTTGGATGTGATATTAGGGATGGACTGGATGTCAAAGTATGGAGGAAGCATTGACTGTGTTAGTAAGTCAATTTGTCTCACCACCCCTGAGGGAAAAAGGATTAAGTATGTATCTAGGCATGCACCAAGGAGTAGCCAAGTGAATACCCTCACGGGAGTTGTTCAGGAGGAAGTGCCTGTAGTGAAGGATTACCCGAATGTTTTTCCAGAGGAGTTACCAGGCATGCCACCGGATAGAGACATCGAGTTTTTGATAGAGCTGTTGCCAGGCACCGGGCCAATATCAAAGAGACCATACCGGATGCCAGCAAATGATCTGGAGGAGATTAAGAAACAGATCAAGGAGTTATTAGAGAAAGGTTACATTCGACGGAGTTCATCACCATGGGGAGCCCCAGTGCTTTTGGTTGAGAAGAAGGATAAGTCTCTAAGAATGGTTGTTGATTATCGTGCGTTAAATGAGGTGACGATCAAGAACAAATACCCACTGCCAATGATCAATGATTTGTTTGACCAGCTGCAAGGAGCCAAGGTGTTTTCAAAGATCGATCCGCGATCTGGATATCACCAGCTGAAGATACGAGAGAAGGACATACCAAAGACATCATTCACCACACGGTACGGGTTGTATGAATATACGGTCATGTCGTTTGGACTGACTAACGCCCCTGCCTATTTCATGAGCATGATGAACAAAGTGTTCATGGAATATTTGGATAAGTTTGTTGTGGTGTTCATTGATGATATAATGGTATACTTGAAGAACGAGGAGGAGCACGAAGAGCATTTGCGTTTAGTTCTTAAGAAACTCAGGGAACATCAGTTGTATGCCAAGTTCAGCAAATGCGAGCTTTGGTTGAAGGAAGTCGGATTCCTTGGACATGTTATATCAGGAGAAGGTATAGCAGTAGATCCCACCAAGGTTCAGTCAGTTACTAAATGGTTGGCACCCACTTCAGTTAGCGAGATCCGCAGTTTTCTTGGACTCGCGGGATACTATCGGAGATTCATTGAGCAAGATTGCGAAGCCAATGACGGAGTTATTGAAAAAGGATACCAAGTTTAAATGGACGGAAGAATGTGAGACGAGTTTTTAGGAGTTAAGGAAACGTTTGACTACAGCCCCAGTGCTGATTTTGCCGGATATACGTAAGGATTTCCAAGTGTATTGCGACGCTTCTCGTCTAGGACTTGGAAGTGTGCTTATGCAGGACGGAAGAGTTGTTTCGTATGCCTCACGACAACTAAAACCGCACAAATTGAATTATTCCACGCATTATTTGGAGTTAGCAGCCGTAGTGCATGAGTTAAAGACCTGGAGACATTACCTTATTGGAAATCATTGTGATGTGTACACTGATCATAAAAGTTTGAAGTACATTTTCACACAGAAGGAGCTGAACCTTAGGCAGAGGAGATGGTTAGAGCTTATAAAGGATTATGACATGAAGCTTCACTATCATCCAGGCAAGGCCAATGTCATAGCAGACGCTTTGAGTCAGAAGAGTTATGCTAACACCCTAGTAAGCAGGGGATTGCCAAAGGAGTTAGCAGAGGATCTCAGGGAACTTCGATTGGAGATTGTTCCTAGAGGTTTGGTTGCAACAATGGAAGTTCAGTCTATATTGTTAGGAAAGATTCGAGAAGCTCAAAAGGATGACAAAGAGATTGCCAAGAGAAAAGAGAGAATGAGCGAAGGAAAGGCCAAAGGTTTTCGTGAGGATGAGCATGACACCTTATGGTTTGAGGACCGTGTTTATGTGCCCAATAACACAGAGATCAGGAAGTTAATACTTCAGGAGGCTCATGACTCACTATACTCGATACACCCCGGAAACACCAAGATGTATTTGGATTTGAAGGAACGTTTCTGGTGGACTGGTATGAACAAGGATATTGCCGAGTATGTAGCCGTATGTGATGTATGTCAGAGAGTGAAGGCTGAGCATCAAAAGCCAGCATACAGCCTATGCCGATACCCAAATGGAAGTGGCATAAACTTGGCATGGATTTCATCACCGGATTGCCCAGGACCAAATCAGGATATGATTCTATATGGGTAGTAGTGGATCGCTTGACCAAAGTAGCTCACTTTATCCCAGTGAAAACCACCTATACAAGTGCAAAGTTGGCCAACATATATATGACCAGGATCTTATGTCTGTATGGAGTTTCGAGGACCATCGTATCAGATAGAGGAACACAGTTTACTTCAAAGTTTTGGCATCATATGCACCAAACTTTGGGGACAAGGTTGGAGTTCAGTACAACATTCCACCTGCAGACAGATGGACAGACCGAGAGAGTCAACCAGATTCTGGAGGATATGTTGAGGGCCTGTGCGCTAGATTATGGATCTAGTTGGGATGACAATTTTCCCTACGCGGAGTTCTCATACAACAATAGCTACCAAGCCAGTTTGAAGATGGCACCGTTCGAAGCCCTGTATGGACGAAGGTGCAGAACACTGTTGACGTGGGATGAAGTCGGAGACCGACAGTTGTTTGGACCAGATTTGATTAAGGAGTCTAGAGAGAAAGTTAAGCTAATCTGAGATAGACTGAAGGTAGCTCAGTCCAGGAAAAAGAGTTATGTAGATTCGAAACGCAAAGAGGTAACCTATGAAATTGGAGATAGAGCATATCTGCGAGTATCACCCTTGCGAGGAGTGAAACATTTTGGAGTTAAGGGAAAACTAGCCTCGAGATTTGTAGGACCATATCGTGTTTTGGAACGTATGGGAGAAGTTGCCTACAAGTTAGAGTTACCTGAAGGACTGTCAGGAGTTCATGATGTATTTCATGTTTCACAGCTGAAGAAGTGTGATTCTCAGATGGCCGATATACCGTTAAGAGATACAGTACCCTTGGAGGCGATTCAGTTGGATAGTGATTTGACCTATGAGGAAAAACCAGTCAGGATTCTTGAATTTGTCAGCCGAGTCACCCGCAGCAAGGTTATCAAGTTTTGCAAAGTTCAGTGGAGCCACCATACCGAGGATGAAGCCACCTGGGAACAAGAGGATGATCTTCGCAAAGACCACCCACACCTATTTTCTAGCCAACCCGAATCTCAAGGGCGAGATTCATCTTAAGGGGGGCAGGTTTGTAACATCCCAAATTTTCAACTTGGAATGTTATACATAGATCATTCATGCATATCATATTTTATTGCATTTTGTTTCTCGATCCTCGAAAACCTAAGCAACTCAAGGACCCTCTGAGAGAGTTGGGGATTTCTTTTATCAAATATTGAAACGAGGATTTTGGTTTTAATTATTTTTCTCTCCGAAAATATTTCATATTAAAATATATGAGAGGAGATAATATGACTTCTCCAAAATAATTGAAATATTGGAGGAAAAAAAATATTAAAATCAAATATTTGATTTTATCCAGAGTTTATTGCTATTTTATTTGCATTAGAAAAATTGCACGTTTTTCAAAACTGCATTTTAAGGCCAAGAAAATGTTCATCTCGTTCTAAATATTTTATTTGGGTGGTGAAAAAAAATTGTTTTGGCATTTTTTGATTTATTTTCTAGGATTTATTTAAGTTCCGGCGAAATTATTTTAGAAAAAATATATCTCAGCGCCCGACTGGGCCGAAGCCCTGCTGAGCCGGCCCGCTAGCCCGCACCGCCGTCTCCCTCTAGGAGACCACGCGAGCGCCACCGCTGCCTGACGCCGAGTCCGGCCGGGAATCCGCCTCCCGTGCCGCTTGCCCCTTCCCCAAGCAGCCCCCCTCCTTAAATACCCGCCACCGGAACCCCCCCAACCCCGCCGCATTTGCCGCCGCGCCGCCGCCTCTGCAGCACTGCCGCCGCCGCCCGCGCACCCCTCCGCCGCAGCCCCGCCTCGCAGGAGGTATGCGCCTCGCCGCCGTTCGTTTTAAAAAAGAACGATCCAGTTTTTTAGAAACCCTAGTTCGTTTTTAGATCGGTTCACCGGTTTTTCTCGGTTTAGTTACTTTGCGGACGTTCGTCCGTACGTTCATTTTAACGAACGGCTTTTGCTCTTTAGTTACAGACAACGAACGTTCATTCGTTAGCCTGTTCGTCAGTTTTCTTTTTCTCGGATTTTCCGCGATTATTTTCAGTCGTGATTTCAGATCCAATTTTTGTTTCAGTTTATCTTTTCGCTCGTTTATCAGAATCAGGCGATTCAAGCGCCTAGATCTTCGTCTTGAAACCCTCTTTCTGTTTAATCAACTTGAACAAGATTTTGGTTCTGTAAAATTTGACCTTAGTCCAGATTAGTAAACGGATCTTGTTTCTTTCGCAGTTTGAGTTTCGTTGCTCCGTTTGATTTGATTCTTTTCGCAAACCGAAGTTCTTAAGTTGAACTTTCTGGCTAGATCTTCTTATTTGAGATTTACCCGTGTTTCTTTGCTTGATTGCTTATGTATGCTATTTTTTGTTTGTGATAGAACACCCGGAGTGCGAAGTGTGCTACTACAAGTCCCTGGGTTTTGCGGATCGTCAGCAAGGCAAGTAACACATTGATCATACTCCTTCCTTACCCAGTTTTATGCATTAGTTCCAATCCTCAAACATTGCATGATTAGGATGTGATTAACATGTGGATTGGGAAGTAGTTGATGAGGTAGAACCTATTGCCCTATTATATTCAAACCTTGGGAGTTACTTCTACGTATTGCTTATATTGCTATGCTATGCTCGTAGACGTGGTTTGGGTGAGTGAATCCATGACAGACGTGACATTATTAATTAATGGTTCAACTTAAGGTGGCAACTTAAATACACATCTGGGTGGATTGTTTGTTGGGCACCTGGGGAATCCAGTGTTGTCCTAGGATATCCTGGAGTGCTCGTGTGATCATCCTAAGGTCCGCCACCCAGGCTCAAAGGGAACTGAGATATTTTCATGCTAGAAACTTCCGTGTGCAGCCACAGGCTATTATGGGCTCTAGCATAGTTGAGTAAGTTGCGTGAAGCTCCCGAAGAGGTGGATCAGTAGGTAGAGGGATGTAGGTTGGTATGGTCTGCCCGGAGTAAGGAGTTAATGCTTCTGAAAGACTGTGTCTCGGTCATCCGTTTCTCAAATACCATGTAGTGCGAGAAATCCAACAGAGGAGATCGAGTCTTGTGGGGAAAAGTGTGCAAACCTCTGCAGAATGTATAAACTAATCATGGTTAGCCATGTCCCCGATTATGGACATCTTTAGTATCTAGTACTTGGAGTATCCTCAGTATCTCATCACTATTAAATAATATTGCTGGGTTGTTAATTACTTTACTTGGGATTGAGTTGGAGGAACCTTCTCAATGATGTTTCAACTACCATGATAGTTAAATAAAATCTATTCCTTTATTGTAGGGAAAAATTGGCTTTTCGCAAAAACTATAACCATAGAGCTTTCCACCAGCCAAATATGCATGTAGTGATAGCATTATTCTGTTCTTGCTCTACTGTGTTATTTTGCCAGCATATTCCATGTGCTGACCCGTTTTCGGGCTGCAACGTATTATGTTGCAGACTTTTTAGATGAGGAGTAAGGTTCGTTAGGTCATTGTCGTGCAGCTCAGCTATGCCGTTGGAGTTTATGGACTCACTTTATCTTCCAAGCCTTCCGCTGTTATCGTATTAGATGGCCTTAAGCCATATTTATTGTAATGAGTTCTCTTTTTAGACATTCGATGTAATAAGTGTGTGATTTCTACTCTGTTATAAATCCTCGAGTATTGTGTGTGTCAGCATTACCGATCTAGGGATGACACTGAAGCACAGAGACTTGAACGTTTGAGGTCGGGTCGCTACACCCTTCATGGGCTAGCACTATATATAGACCCCCTCCTCCTCCTAGTTAGGGTTAGCATTGTGTTAGCTCATATGTGAGATAGAGCTTCGCTCATCCATCCGGATCTAGTCCATTGCGAGGGACCGCTACCTCTTCGGAGAATATCCACCTTGGATTCAAGACCCCTTCATGGGAGGACCCCTCAAGACCTCCTCACGGAGATGAACTAGTTACCTCTTGTATCGTCCTTTGTTGAATTCGAATCGTGTATCTCTTTGTGTTTCGAGGATCTAGGATATGTGTGACCGAATCTTGTTGGTTTGAGTGTTTCTCTCGTGTTTCCCCTCGTGATTCCCCCTTGTGTTCTTCGTGTTCATCGCGGGATCCGCTCCTTTCGTGAAAGATCGGCCATCTAGGGTTCCACCCTACATCTGATAGTGCCTCGAGGGCCAGAGATGCTGTTTTGTTTTCAGCGCGGAGTTCTATGTCCGGATCACTGGCGAGAGTGATAATACCGCTGGGCCCAGGCATCTTGAGCTTCATATACCCGTAATGAGGTATGGCTTGAAAGCGCGTGAATGCGTCCCACCCTAACAGGGCGTGATATCTACTATTGAAAGGGGCCACTTGGAAGGTTATCTTTTCAGACCGATAGTTCTCCGGTGTGCCGAATACCACGTCGAGCTTAATTTTTCCCGCGCATCTTGCTTCCCGACTGGGAATGATTCCTTGAAAGGACATATTACTTTGCTAGATGCGGCTTCTGTCTATTTACATTTTACTGAGTGTGTCCTCGTAAATGAGGTTCAATCCGCTACCGCCGTCCATGAGCACTTTAGTGAGTTGAAAGCCATCCACAATTGGGTTGAGGACCAAGGCGTCCGGTGCCCGAACTGACCGGAATTTTGGTTCCTCATTGGCATTAAAAGTTATTGCCGTGTCATTCCAGGGATTTATTGTTGCGACTTGGCATACTTCAGTGAGGTCAGGGAGTGTTCTCTTACGTCGATTGTTTGAAGTGAAAGTCTCGAAGACCGTCAATACTCTGAGGTCGTCATCTTCCGGAAAGTGTGCCTCTGAGGTATTTTTGGTGAGGATATCCTCGCGGCTCTTGGCTACTTGCTGGAGTATCCAACATGCTCTAAGGCTGTGGGTTGGTTTGGTATCCGGTGTCGTGTGTATTTTGCATGGCCTATCAAGCCATCCTTCAAGAACGGTGCCACGTCCCGTAATGGGTTTGATTTTCTTGCCTACAGGGTCAGGTGCCCCGTGGGGGTGCACCCTTTTTGCCCGCCAGGGAGGTGGTGTGAAGGTCGATGGTTCCCAGTGAGTTGTCTGAGTTTTCCAGGCGCTTTCCATTGCGCAGTACTTCTCTACTATGGTTGCCAAGTCAGCGAAGTGTAGTATGCGATGGTGGTTGAGGGCGTTGAGGATTCCTTTATTCATGCAATTATTGCGGAATGCTAAAATCGCGTCCTTGTCACAGCAATATTTAACCTTCTCCTTGACAAGGAGGAATTTGGCCCGGAAGTGATGGACTGTTTCCTGAGGCTGCTGCCATACGTACATGAGGTCACATATATCTGGGGGACCGAAATTGCTTGGCGAATATTGCTTTTGGTGGGTGGGTGGCATTAAATCCGGATGATTCCGAGTTTATTAGTTCGGGATCCGGGATGTCCAATGATTCCTTAGGCTCAACGTCCGATTCGAAGTTTGGAAGACCGGGAATGTCACCCCGCAGACGAGTATCCGGCTCTATGAGCTCGGAAATCCGAACATAGCTTGTTTTCAGCATTGTTGAGGAAATCGTTAACTGGTAGCTGCTCGGTTGGCTGGCGAGTAGGGGATTAATCAGTGAATCGGCAAGTTAATTGGCCATTTAATCAATTAATCGGGTGATTTTTTAGTTTATCGGCTACTCTGTGACCCTACGAGTAGGGATTAATCGGCAAGTTAACTGGTTAATCGGATGAATTCTTGAACAGGGGTTTTCAGTATAGGGGAAGAGCTGTTGTTGCTTTGCTCCTCTACGACCGCTATCAGATGGGTGATCGGCGGAGATTTGATTTCTCTCTGATCGGGTTTAAGCCCAATCTGATCAAAGTCCGTAGCGACTCCCAGGGCGGCGATGCGATCCAGGAGTTCGTTTAAGGACGACAAATCCGTCGGATCCATCTGCTTGGAGTATTCAGAGTCGACACAGAGATGATTTTCGATGACTTGGGAAGTCATCATCGGCTTAAAGGACGAATGGGCGGCCATGGTGAAGCTGCCCAGCCGGAGGGTTTGGCCTGAGGCCAGGGCTCCTCCGGAAGTGATACCGTCCTTGATAACATGGCGAGCCATCAATCCTGTTGTCGACGCAATAGAGGAACTCTGAATGAAAGCACCAATGTCGGTGTCAAAACTGGCAGATCTCAGGTAGGGGGTCCCAAATTGTGCGTCTAAGGATCGATGGTAACAGGAGACAAGAGACAGATGTTTTACCCAGGTTCGGGCCCTCTTGATGGAGGTAATACCCTACGTCCTACTTGATTGACTTTGATGAGTATAGGGGTTACAAGAGTTGATCTACCACGAGATCGTAATGGCTAAACCCTAATTGTCTAGCCTATATGATTATGATTGCCTCTATGGACTAAACTCTCCGGCTTATATAGACACCGGAGGGGGCTAGGGTTGTACAGAGTCGGTTTACAGAGAAAGGAATATTCATATCTACATGCTAAGCTTGCCTTCCACGCCAAGAAGAGTCCCATCCAGACACGGGAGGAAGTCTTCTGTCTTGTATCTTCATGGCCCATTAGTCCGGCCCATGTCACATAGCCCAGACGCCTAAGGACCCCTTAATCCAGGACTCCCTCACCAACCAATCAAGTACCGAACGCACGACACCTCCGCAGTCTGCACACGTTCATCTCGGTGACATCCCTCGAACTCTAGATCCAGCTGAGGCCGAGGGAGAGTTTCGTCAACACGACAGCGTGGTGACAGTGATGATGAAGTTACCGACGTAGGGCTTCGCCTAAGCACTACAACGATATGACCGAGGTGTGCAACTGTGGAGGGGGCACCACACACGGCTAAAAGATCAACTTGTGTGTCTATGGGGTGCCCCCTCCCCCGTATATAAAGGAGGGGAGGAGGAGGAGGGCCGGCCTCAAGGGGCGCGCCCAAAGGGGGATTCCTACTCCTAGTAGGAGTAGGTTTCCCCCTTTGCTAGTCCAAGTAGGAGAAGAAGGAAGGAGAGGGAGAGGGAGAAGGAAAGAGGGGCGCGCCGCCCCCTCCTAGTCCAATTCGGACCAGCCCATGGGGCGCGCGCTGCCTCCCCTTGTGGCCCTTCTCTCCTTTCCACTAAAGCCCAATAAGGCCCAATACTTGCCCGAGTGAATTCTCGTAAATCCCTGGTTCTCTAAAAAATACCCGAATCACTCGGAACCTTTCCGATGTCTAAATATGGCCTTCCAATATATGAATCTTTACCTCTCGACCATTTTGAGACTCCTCGTCATGTCCGTGATCTCATCCGGGACTCCGAACAAGCTTCGGTACATCAAATCACATAACTCATAATACATATCGTCATCGAACATTAAGCGTGCAGACCCTACGGGTTCAAGAACTATGTAGACATGACCGAGACACATCTCTGGTCAATAACCAATAGCGGAACCTGGATGCTCATATTGGTTCCTACATATCCTATGAAGATCTTTATCGGTCAAACCGCACAACAACATACGTTGTTCCCTTTGTCATCGGTATGTTTCTTGCCCGAGATTCGATTGTCGGTATCATCATACCTAGTTCAAGATCGTTACCGACAAGTCTCTTTACTCATTCCATAATGCATCATCTCGTAACTAACTCATTAGTTACATTGCTTGCAAGGCTTATAGTAGTGTGCATTACTGAGAGGCCCCAGAGATACCTCTCCGACAATCGGAGTGACAAATCCTAATCTTGACCTATGCCAACTCAAGAAACACCTTCGGAGACACCTATATAGCATCTTTATAATCACCCAGTTATGTTGTGACGTTTGATAGCACACAAGGTGTTCCTCCGGTATTCAGGAGTTGCATAATCTCATAGTCAGAGGAACATGTATAAGTCATGAAGAAAGCAATAGCAATAAAACTCAACGATCATAGTGCTAAGCTAACGGATGGGTCTTGTCCATCACATCATTCTCTAATGATGTGATCCCATTCATCAAATGACAACACATGTCTATAGTTAGGAAACATAACCATCTTTGATTAACGAGCTAGTCAAGTAGAGGCATACTAGGGACACTTTGTTTTGTCTATGTATTCACACATGTACTAAGTTTCTGGTTAGCATGAATAATAAACATTTATCATGATGTAAGGAAATATAAATAACAACTTTATTATTGCCTCTAGGGCATATTTCCTTCATTTCTGGAATGCTGCAGGGGCCGCCTCCGCGCGAGCCTCAAGGGATGGGGCGCGAACCAAGGACGAGATGACAAGCTACTCAGGGTGAGTCTTGTCGACGAAATCGCGCGTCTCGACGCCCCGGCTGATGAGAGGACCTTCTCAGAGCAAGAATGGGTGCACCGCTATGCCATGGAAGCGCAAGTCGAAGCTCTACTTCGTGCCGAGGAGGAATACTGGAGGCACCGGGGCGGCATCAAGTGGACTCTTAAAGGGGACGCCAACACCAAGTACTTTCATGCCTATGCTAATGGTAGATGTCGGAAATGTGCGATCCTTCGGTTGCAATCAGAACATGGGTTGCTGTTGCGCCAAGCGGATATAATGAAACACGTTTATGAGTTTTATATCCAACTAATGGGGACAAACGAGGACCAAAGGGCTGGTTTGCGCTCGGATTTCAGGTTGCCCTCTCAGTTAGTCCTTGACAGCAAGAAAGCGGAGCTGGGACTTGCGTTCCTCCCCAAGGAAATTGACGACGCGCTCATGAGCATGAAGTCGGACACTGCACCGGGCCCGGACGGGTGGCTGGTTGCAATGTTCAAACACTTTTGGCCCCTGCTCCGCGATCACATTTTCGAGGTGTACAACGGCTTTATGCGGGGTTCGGTAGAAATCGCTAGGCTCAACTATGGTGTTCTACCGTTGATCCCCAAAGTGGCGTGGGCGGACAACATCCGCAAGTATAGACCCACCGCGCTCATCAACGTGCCATTCAAGATTTGTGCTAAAGTGTGCACAACTCGTCTAGTCCCAATCGCGCAATGCACGATAAGCTGAGCACAATCTGCTTTCATCCGCGGGCGGCACATCCTGGATTTCCCACTTGCAGTACGCCAATGACACGTCACTGCTGTTCCAGCTGGACCATCCCAGCATGGCCACGGTCAAAGCCCTTCTCCTTAGCTTCGAGCTCATGTCCGGGCTGAAGATCAACTTCCACAAGTGTGAAGTTATGTCCATGGGATTGGACGCGGAGGAGGGCAGGTGCATCGTGGACTTGCTCAACTGCAAAGTGGGCAAGTTCCCCTTCACGTATTTAGGGTTGCCTTTAGATACCAAACGCCTAACGATCGATGATTGGGCTCTGATACTTCTCCAACGTATCTATAATTTATGAAGTATTCATGCCATATTTACAACAACTTTATATGATTTTGGTATGATTTGCATGGAACTAACCCAGACTGACGATGTTTTCAGCAGAACTACCATGGTGTTGTTTTTTTGTGCAGAAATGAAAGTTCTCCAAATGAGCTAAAACTTTTTGATGATTTTTTTGGAACAAAAAAGACCCCGGAAGCTTCGTGGAAGGACCAGAAGGTGAAGGAGTAGAGCACAAGACACGGGGACGCGCCTGGCCCCCTTGCGTGTGCCCCGGTGGGTTGTGCTCACCTCGAGGCCCATCTTCGCGTGAAACCAATGCCAGAAAATCCTATAAATAGAGCAACCATCAGAAATAACCCTAGATTAGAAGTTCCACCGCCGCATGCCTCTATAGCCACCGAAAACCAATAAAGACCCCGTTTCGGCACCCTGCCGAAGGGGGGAATCTTCTTCGGTGGCCATCTTCATCATCCCAGCGGCCACCACGATGAGGAGGGAGTAGTCCACCCTCGGGGTTGAGGGTTTGTACCAGTAGCTATGTGTTTAATCTCTCTCTCTCTCTCGTGTTCTTGAGATGTCACGATCTTGATGTATCGCGGGCTTTGTTAATATAGTCGGATCATATGGTGTTTTCCCGTCTCTATCTTGTTGTGATGAATTGAGTTTTTCCCTTTGATATTTCGTTGGTAGTGGATTGAATACTTTTATGGACTTGAGAGCACTTTATATATGTCTTGCATACGAATACTCGTGGTGACAATGGGGTATCATATTGATTCACTTGATATGTGTTTTGGCATTCAACCCGCGGATTCCCGCGGCGACATTGGGGTAATCTATGCATAGGGGTTGATGCACGTTCTCGTCTTTTGTTTCTCCGGTAGAAATCTTGCAGCACTCTTTGAGGTTCTTTGTGTTGGATTGAGTATTACAAATCTGCAATTATTTGGTGTTATTTTAATACGAACCCTTGGATAGATCGATTGGAAAGAATAGCTTCGAGGTGGTTTTGTACCCTATAAACGACTTCTTCTTATGCTCTCTGCTAGATAGGAACTTTGGAGTGATTCTTCGTTGCATGTTGAGGCATGGTTATATGATCCAATTATATTAGCATTATTGAGAGATTGCACTAGCGAAAGTACGGACCCTAGGTCTCATTTTTAAGCATTGCAATACCGTTTTTGTGTCCGTTTACTATTTGCTACCTTGTTTCTTTTATTTATTAAGATTATAAAAATATATTTCTACTATCCATATTACACTTTTATCACCATCTCTTCGCCGAACTAGTGCACCTATACAATTTGCCATTGTATTGGGTGTGTTGGGGACACAAGAGATTTCTTGTTTTTGGTTGCAGGGTTGTTCGAGAGACACTATCTTCATCCTATGCCTCCCACGGATTGATAAACCTTAGGTTATCCACTTGAGGGAAAATTGTTACTGTCCTACAAAACTCTACGCTTGGAGGCCCAACATGTGTCTACAAGAATAAAGTTGTGTAGTAGACATCAAGCTCTTTTCTGGCGCCATTGCCGGGGAGGTTAGGTAAGCGGCAGTCACATCCCATCAATGAAGCTCTTTTCTGGCGCCGTTGCTGGGGAGGTGAGTGCTTGAAGGTATATCTTTAGATCTTGCAATCGAATATTTTAGTTTCTTGTTTTATCACTAGTTTGGTTTATAAAAGAAAACTACAAAAAATGGAATTGAGGTTGCATCATATTATTCATCTTTATAATGTATTTCATGAAAATGATGGAAATGAAAATTGTGCTCAATAGATAGAAGAAGAATTCAATAGAATGTTTGGTATAAATGATGAGCATGATTGCAATGTTTTTAGTATGAATTCTTTGAATATCCATGATGCTAATGATATGCAAAGCCATAAGCTTGGGGATACTATGTTTGATGAAGATGATATTTTTAGTCCCCCAAGATTTGATGTGCAAATTTTTTATAATGATTTCATGCCTCCTATTTATGATGATTATAATGATGAAAGTGAATTTGGAGAGGTCATGACTTTATTTAGTGATGAATCCACCATTTTGGATGAGGCTTCAATTGACTATGATAACAAAGTTCCTACCTATGATGATTATGGTGATGACATGTATGCTACAAAGAATAATGATAACCATGAAACTTGTCATCATGAATTTAATTTTCAATCTCATGATAGTTATTTTGTTGAGTTTGCTCCCACCACTATTGATGAGAAGAAGTTTGTTTATGTGGTGAGTGATAAAATTTGTATGCTTGTGGATCATGAAAAGAATGCTTTATGTGATAGTCGTATTGTTAAATTCATTCATGATGCTACTGAAAATTACTATGAGGAAGGAACTTATGCTTCTACACATCTCAATAGTATCAACTTTCCTCTCTATGTGTTGAAAGTCTTGAAGTTTTGCTTGTTTTGCCTTCCTATGCTAGTTGATTCTTGTTCCCATAAATTGTTTGCACACAAAATCCCTATGCATAGGAAGTGGGTTAGGCTTAAATGTGCTTGACATGTGTTTCATGATGCTCCCATTATGTTTCAATTCTTATCTTTTATGCAAGCATGATTGAAATCATCATGCCTAGCTAAAATGCATTAAAGAAAAGCTCTTGTTGGGAGACAACCCAAAATTTACCCCTACTATTTTATGTGTTAACATGATTAGGCTACTGTATTTTTTGACAGAAAGACTGTAACGGAACCCCCTACAGTATAATTGGTGCAACAAACCCAAATTGCAAGTACCATGCCTTGAACCTGGGTGGGTGGGAAGGCATCAGCCCCTTCCCACCACTAGGCTATGTCTTAGTCTGCATGATTAGGCTACTGTAGTAATCATTTTTATAGCTTTCGTTTCAATGAAGTGCCAAGTAAGACCTTTGGGATGGTCTATGGTGATAGTTGATTTGATCTTGCTGAAAAAACGAAATTTTTGCGCCCAGTAAAATAATTTTCATTTTTTACAGAAGCATGATAAAATACTGATTCTTTTTGCAGAATATTAATAGACAAATTCCCAAGGTTGTCCTAAGCTTACAAAACTTTTGGAGTATCATAAGTATGTCTGGAGTACAGATTACTACAGACTGTTCTGTTTTTGACAGATTCTGTTTTGAATGCATAGTTTGCTTGTTTTCTAGTTTCTATGACTTATATTGCTCAATATAAATTGTGGAAATTATATGCTGCAGTAGGAATTGTGTGGAAACAATTATGAATCTTGTCTTTTACAGTACCAAAGTTAAATGGTTTGCTCTTTATCATACTAACCTATCTCACGAAGTTTCGTTAAGTTTTGTGTGATTGAAGTTTTCAAGTTTTGGGTGAGATGTCAATATGAGGAGAATAAGGAGTGACAAGACCCTAACTTGGGATTACCAAGGCACCCCAAGGTAATATTCAAGGAAGATCCAAGAAACTAAGCTTGGGGATGCCCCGGAAGGCATCCCCTCTTTCGTCTCTAACATTATCGGTAACCTCACTTGAGGCTATATTTTTATTCGTCACATGACATGTGTTTTGCTTGGAGCATCATTGTATTTTGCTAGGATTTGCTTGCTGTTAGTTAGAATAATGTTTTGTGAAATCACAAGTGCTCCCTAGGTGGTTTTGATAATTGATGACAACATATCTCTTGTTGGACTAACATTTTGATCTAGCATGTTTCAGATAAGTTCAACAATGGAGTGGCATGGACTAAAGGTTGTGGGAACTCCTTCAAGATGCTAAGGACAAAGGATTGGCTAAAGCTTCAAGCTCAAGACTCTTCATTTTATATTTTAGTGATCCAAGATCACATTGAGTCTTTAGGAAAAGCCAATACTATCAAGGAGGGATGAGGTGTTGCTTAATGAGCCTCTTGCTTCATGTGCTTAATGATATGCTCCAAAATCCTCAACTACTTTCCCATATCCACATATGACCTAAAACCTAAGCCAAACTCAGTCCTACCGATTCTTCCTATCCGGCGCCATCGAGTTTCACTTGTCATAAGCCACTGCCAAACCCTAATCAGTTCGGTCTCACCGATGGGATCTCGGTCTCACCGAGATGGGCTTGCAAACTCTCTGTTACCCATTGCAATATTCTCGGTCCCACCGAGATATGCAATCGGTCCCACCGAGTTTGCTTGACCAAATCTCAGTTTCACTTATTACCCAAATCGGTCCCACCGAGTTTGAGTAATCGGTCAAACCGAGTTTTGGATTTACCCTAACCCTAGCACATCGGTCCCACCGAGTTGATCCAGTCGGTCCCACCGAAATCACTAACGGTCACTAGGTTTACATTTTCGGTCCGACCGAGTTTATTGATTCGGTCCCACCGAGATTGGAAAACTGTGTAATGGTTGGATTTTGTGTGGAGGCTATATATACCCCTCCACCTCCTTCTCATTCGATGAGAGAGCTATCAGAACGCACACACCATTCCAACTCATATGTTCTGAGAGAGAACCACCTACTCATGTGTTGAGACCAAGATATTCCATTCCTACCATATGAATCTTGATCTCTAGCCTTCCCAAGTTGCTTTCCACTCAAACCTTCTTTCCACCAACTCCAAATCCTATGAGAGAGAGTTGAGTGTTGGGGAGACTATCATTTGAAGCACAAGAGCAAGGAGTTCATTACCTACACACCATTTGTTACTTCTTGGAGAGTGGTGTCTCCTAGATTGGCTAGGTGTCACTTGGGAGCCTCCGACAAGATTGTGGAGTTGAACCAAGGAGTTTGTAAGGGCAAGGAGATCGCCTACTTCGTGAAGATCTACCGCTAGTAAGGCAAGTCCTGTGTGGGCGATGGCCATGGTGGGATAGACAAGGTTGCTTCTTCGTGGACCCTTTGTGGGTGGTTGCTTCTTCGTGGACCCTTCGTGGGTGGAGCCCTGTGTGGACTCGTGCAACCGTTACCCTTGGGTGGAGCCCTGTGTGGACTCGCGCAACCGTTACCCTTCGTGGGTTGAAGTCTCCATCAACGTGGATGTAGGATAGCACCACCTATCCGAACCACGGAAAAACATCCGTGTCTCCAATTGCGTTTGAATTCTCCAAACCCTTCTATTTACATTCTTGCAAGTTGCATGCTTTACATTCCGCTGCTCATATACTCTTTGCATGCTTGCTTGATATGTATTGTGTGTGTTGAAATTGTGCCTAAATTCCACTTAAACCGAAAAAGCTTAAAAATTGCAACTTTACCACTAAGTGTCTAATAACCCCCCTCTAGACACATCTACTTCTAGATCCTACATTTTGCATCTTTTATTTCAATAGAAGTGTCAAGGATAGCCTTTACCATGCTTATTTTGCAAGTCTACATGTTGCTGTTTGAAAACAGAAAGTTTACCGTTGTTGCGAAAATTCCCTAGAAAAGTCAGAATGTGATAAAATGTTGAAACTTTTTGCAAAAAAAGCTCTGATAAAATTTCTACAGTGTGGTAAATTGTCATAATTTTTGGACTTAAAGAAGTATTGATACTCTTGCATTCTTTACAGACTGTACTGTTTTGGCAGATTGCTGTTATGTTTGCATTGTTTGCATATGTTTGCTTGTTTAATGATTCTATTTGAGGATAGGATTATTAAATATGCAGAGGCATTTAGTATGCAATGTTGAATAATAATTTTAGTGACTTGCTACAGTAGGGAATGATAATGTTTTTGCATTGGTTTATACTAACTTATCTCATGAGTTCTTGTTGAGTTTTGTGTGGATGAAGTCTTTTGAGATTTAGGAAAACCGTGATATGAGAGGAATTAAGGAGATACAAAAGCACAATCTTGGGGATGCCCAAGGCACCCCAAGATAATATTTCAAGAAGTCACAAGCATCTAAGCTTGGGGATGCCCCAGTAGGCATCCCACCTTTCTTCTTCAACAATTATCGGTTAGTATCGGTTGAGTCTAAGTTTTTGCTTCTTCACATGATGTGTGCTATTCTTAGAATGTCATTTTATTTTATTTTTTGCTTTCTGTTTTAATAAATTACTTAGATCTGGAAGTTTTTAAATAAGAGAGAGTCCTCACATAGCTACCTATTTACTTAACTACTCGCTTGATCTTCACTTATATATTTTTGGAGTAGCTTGTCATTTGCTCTAGTGCTTCACTTATATCTTTTTGAGCATGGTGTGCTTTAGTATTTTTGAAGAAATTCTCTCTTGCTTCACTTAAGTTAATTTGAGAGAAATAAATTTTATGCTCATGATCTTCACTTATATTTGTTTGAGATTATCAAAAGCAACACATGAAAATTAGTCCCAAAGCGATAGATATCCAAGAAGGATATAATAAAAACTTTCATGAAGATCATTGGACAAAATAAACTTGATTCCTTGTAATAGTTTTGACATATGATGATGTGATATGTGAGTCATGTTGATGAGTAATTGTGCTTTAGTAAGAATATTGGTGTTAAGGTTTGTGATTCCCTATGCAAGCACGAAAGTCAATAGTTATGCAATGAAATTATAGCCTACTTGTGGTGCATTATTCGGTGTTAATTATGCTCAATGCTCGCTTATGAGATTATTCGTTTCTTGATTGGTCGCTTTTCAATCTTTTGCTAGCCTTCATTTTGCACTAAGTATGACCACTACTTGTGCATCCAAAATCCTTTAAACCATTTTTGCCATATGAGTCCACTACACCTACCTATATGCGGTATTCTTTTGCCGTTCTAAGAAAATTTGTATGTGCCATCTCTAATTTTCAAAATAAATTTCTCTTTTGTGTGCTCGTACCGCTCGCGAGGCGGTGAGGGGTGGCCAATATTTTCCATGCTAGATGTGTTATCCTCACGATGAGTGTTTATTCACTTGTCATTGCACGAGAGTAAGGAAAAGGTATTAGGGATGCCTAGTCCCGAAATGAAAAATGAATTTACTTTATATTGTCAAATAATAAATTACATGGAAAGTGTTGGTATGGAAGGCACCCGTGGATACGGTTAGCCATGGAAAGTGAAATTATGGTGGAAAAAGGAATAAACTCTATTTTCTGTTTGGGAACCGCCTATGATATATCTAGCATGGAAAGTATTGGGAACTACTCAATCGTTTTCGTTCACAGGAAAAGCATGCCACCCAAAATGTTTTTATCTCTCTTTTTTGCTTTGAGCACTGGCACCTCTACAAATCCCTACTTCCCTCTGCGAAGGGACTATCTATTTGCTTTATGCAATTTTTATTTTTATTTAAGTCTCCATCTTCTCTTATAAAGCACCAACTAAGGGGCACTATGATCGTACTTGAGCATTGGATGTAGCTAATATGTGAGTGTGTTTCATGAATGGATCAATGATTGAGCATGATGGACTAGGGATAACTTTCTTTAGTGTTGATATTTTGAAAGACATGCTTGTTTATTGATATGCTTGAGTATTGAAATCTTCATGTCAAAACTAGACTATTGCTTTGAACCAGATAAAAGTCCAAATGTCCATACTACAAAAGAAAAGAATATGTGATGAATATGATAGGTAGCTTTCCACAACAAATATTCCATTTTCAATTGCTACTTTATCATGATAAGTTTTATGATAAAGAGTTGCTGTTATGATGCTAGGAAAAGTGATTGAAATTATCATTGATCAAACTTATGCACTTTGCTAGCATTCACACTTCATAAATTATTTCTTTTATTATTTACCTACTTGAGGACGAGTAGGAATTAAGCTTGGGGATGGTGATACGTCCTCAACGTATCTATAATTTATGAAGTATTCATGCCATATTTACAACAATTTTATATGGTTTTGGTTTGATTTGCATGGAACTAACCCGGACTGACGCTGTTGTCAGCAGAACTACCATGGTGTTGTTTTTTTGTGCAAAAATGGAAGTTCTTCAAATGAGATGAAACTTTTTGATGATTTTTTTGCAACAAAAGAGACTCCCGAAGCTTTGTGGATGGACCAGAAGGTGAAGGACTAGGGCACGAGACACCGGGGTGCGCCTGGGCCCTTGTCCGTGCCCCGGTGGGTTGTGCTCTCCTCGAGGCCCATCTTCGCGTGAAACCAATGCCAAAAATTCCTATAAATAGATAAACCATCAGAAATAACCCTAGATCAGAAGTTCTACCGCCGCGGGCCTCTATAGCCACCGAAAACCAATCTAGTCCCTGTTTCGGCACCCTGCCGAAGGGGGAATCATCTCCGGTGGCCATCTTCATCATCCCGGCGGCCACCGCGATGAGGAGGGAGTAGTCCACCCTCGGGGCCGAGGGTTTGTACCAGTAGCTATGTGTTTAATCTCTCTCTCTCTCTGTCGTGTTCTTGAGATGTCACGATCTTGATGTATCATGGGCTTTGTTAATATAGCGGATCATCTGATGTTTTCCCCTCTCTATCTTGTTGTGATGAATTGAGTTTTTCCTTTTGAGATTTCGTTGTTATCAGATTGAATACTTTGATGGATTTGAGAGCACTTGATATATGTCTTGCATATTAATACTCGTGGTGACAATGGGGTATCATATTGATTCACTTGATATGTGTTTTGGCATTCAACTCACGGATTCCCGCAGTGACATTGGGGTAATCTATGCATAGGAGTTGATGCACGTTCTCGTCTTTTGTTTCTCCGGTAGAAATATTGGGGCACTCTTTGAGTTTCTTTGTGTTGGATTGAGTATTATGAATCTGAAATTATTTGGTGTTATTTTAGTACGAACTCTTGGATAAATCGATCGGAAAGAGTAGCTTCGAGGTGGTTTCATACCCTACAAACGACTTCTTCTTATGCTCTCCGCTAGATAGGAACTTTGGAGTGATTCTTCGTTGCACGTTGAGGGATGGTTATATGATCCAATTATATTTGCATTGTTGAGAGAATGCACTAGCGAAACTACGGACCCTAGGCCTCATTTTTAAGCATTGCAATACCGTTTTTGTGTCTGTTTACTATTTGCTACCTTGTTGCTTTTATTTATTCAGATTATAAAAATATATTTCTACCATCCATATTACACTTTTATCACCATCTCTTCGCCGAACTAGTCCACCTATACAATTTGCCATTGTATTAGGTGTGTTGGGGACACAAGAGATTTCTTGTACTTGGTTGCAGGGTTGTTTGAGAGAGACTATCTTCATCCTATGCCTTCCTCTGATTGATAAACCTTAGGTCATCCACTTGAGGGAAAATTGCTACTGTCCTACTAAACTCTGCGCTTGGAGGACCAACACGTGTCTATAAGAATAAAGTTGCGTAGTAGACATCAGGCTCTGCTCTGCGCTAAGATTGGGAGAAAGGTGTGTCCTCGGCTTGGCAAATTCCTTTCCTCCGCAGCTAGGTTAGTTCTCATGAACTCGAGCCTATCTTCCGTGCCAATGTTTCCGATGGGCCTCTTCCTTTTGGCCAAAGGAGTCCACGCCAAGATGGACACACCTCGGTTGTGTTTCTTTGGGAAGGCACGGGCTCGAAGCACAAGTATGACTTAGTGAAGTGGGCTGCGGTGTGTCGTCCCAAGGCCTCGGGGGGCCTCGGGATCACCAATACCAGAATCCTAAACATTGCACTCATGTGCAAGTGGATCTGGAAGATCTCACAAGGGGTGACAGGCTTGTGGGTCGATCTTCTTCGTGCAAAATACTTCGTGAACGAGAACTTTTTCGAAGGAGCAGCAAGGGGCTCTCTGTTCTTGAACAGCATCCAATCCCTCAAACCGCCACTCGCCATGGGTGAAAAATACACCATTAGAGACAGCAGATCGGCCAGGTTCTGGCTCGACTTTTGGGTGGGTTTTCCCAACCTCTCTAGGAAAAGTTCCATGACTTGTACGTAATAGCTGTCGACCCGAACCTGACTGTGGCCTCAGCCTTAGCCTCGTCCCCCCCCCCCCCCCCCCCCCCCCCCCCCCCCCCCCCCCCCCCCCGACGATTCATTTCCGCCGAGAGCTCAATGACCAAGAGCGGGCGAACCATGCGGCGATGCTCGATCTCATCAGCCCGACCTTGCTTTCCGCTAGAGCTGACTTGGTGACTTGGGCGCTCACCGCGTCCGTCAAATTTACAGTAAAATCGCTCTACCACAAGCTTTGCCAGGGGTGACCCAGCTGCTGGTTAAGGGCCTCTGGAAGGCCCGATTACCGCTCAAAATCAAAGTGTTTTTGTGGCAACTGTTCCGCAGTAGACTGCCCACGTCTGATAATGTGGCAAAATGACAGGGGCCGTCGAATGGCACATGTGCGGTCTGTGAGGTAGTTGAGGATGCAAAACACGTCTTTTTTCGCTGCCCTTTGGCTAGGTTGGTCCGAACCACGGCAGGAGTGTCTTGGAACTCAAGGTCCATCGATGATCTGGTGGCCATTCTTGACTCGGTCCATGGGGCGGAAAACATGTGTTGTGGAGCTGTGTTGGGGCATTGTTCTGGGCGCTTTGGTTGACTAGCAACAAAATTACTATTGAGGGGATCTTCCTGACCCACCTGACTAATGTTATCTACAAATGCAATATGTTCCTGCAGTAGTGGAGTCCGTTGGCGAGGCGCAAGGATACTAAGAGGATGCTGTATGCTCAAGACCATCTTCGCTAGGTGTATGTGATGGCTAGGGAGCCAGTTTCCACTTCTTAAAGAAGTGGCCTTTTGTTCGCCCGCGAGCCTGCGTGCTCAGTGTTTGGTCCTCGAGCCATGTAACTCTTGCTCGTGGTCTTTCGGCCTTGAACCCTATGACTTCTCTCGTGTGTGGCCTGAGGCTGTTGATGTGTGTATAAGGTTTGGATATATCGGTACGCTGCCTATGTTGTGGGGTTTATTAATTTAAAACTGGACGTGCATAGCATCTTATTTCTAAAACCACCGTTCGTCGTCCAGAAGATGCGCATCGGCATCCTCGACATCCACGCCAACGCACACGAGCAGGAGCGTCACCAAGCCATCGCAATCATCACTTCTTCAACCTCGGGCGCCGCCACAAGTTCCTGTCGATTCACTCGACCTCGTTCCTCTCCGGCTACCTCGACCCCCCGCAACGCGTTTGCAGTGAGAAACCTCACCGAACCCCTCTACAATTGCCTCGGATTCGAGCTGTATCGCACCACAATAGTCGTCGTGTTCCGGCTGTAGCCCTGCTGCTCCGCCATGTCCGATGTCGTCGTTTTAGCTAACCCCGAGATGTGTCTGTGCCACCGTTGAGTTCGTAGGGCCTCTAGGGTGTCGCTTGGCTCGTAAAACATCTCAATCTGCCCCTGCATCACCTGGCCGCGCTCGTCGCGAACTCCTAGCCGCCTCGGCTGCGCTCCCCTGCTACTCCCATTGCTGCTGTTGCTGCTACGTGCTACTGCTTCTACTGCTGCATACAGCTTGATGTTCGCCCGCCCACGCAGCTCTGCTGCCTGCGGCTCGTCCCCTCCCCGCGCCGCGCGGTGCCTCTACGACCTGGTGCACGCTCGCGCGCTGTGCTGCTGTGACTCGCCGCCCCGCCATCTGCCATTGACGCTGCTGTCGTTGCCGTGCGCCGCGCTCGCCTTACCTGGCCTCGCCCCGACTAGCCGCTGCACGCCGCCACCCCTATGCATTGCTGGGCTCTCACGACCGCTGCCGCCTACTTTGCTCGCCGCTGCCGCCTGCGTCTGTGCACCGCCTGCCGCTCCCCGTGATCGTAGCCGGCCGCTGCCTACCCTTGCCACCGCGGCCACCTCCGTGTCCCTTGCCACCACAGAATGATGCGGAACACCGCCCCCGTTCAGTAGAGCTTAGGCCCGGTCCAAATGGTCGTCGGAATCGGCCAAACAACCATCGCCGGAGCTCAGCCTCGTCGTCGTTGACACCAGTGATGTGGCATCATTATCCACTTAATTAACCCCCACCTGATCCCCACTGATAGCGGGCCCCAGGCCACTAATTAAATCTGTTAGTTTTAATAAAAACTGTTTTTAGGCCCGGAGTCACTGACATGCGGGTCCCGCTGGACCTGTTGACCGGTCAAAAGTTGACCAGTCAACTGTTGTGTCAGCAGTTGACTGGCCCCACCTTTCGGCCACTGGTGCATCTATGGGTGCACTGCACCAGGTGCAACCATCCCTTTTTCTGCTTTTTTCGAATTAACATATTTTCAGAAAATTTGTTAAAACTTTGGAAAATCATATAAAGTAAACCATAACTCCAATGAAAATAATTTATATATGAAAGTTGCTCACAAAAATCCAATGAATCCGAATGTATGGTCCGTTTATCTGTCACATGCCCCTAGAATGCTGAACATGGAATCGTCCCCTCTCTTTCATTTGTCCGGAATCCGTCTAACACCGGGAAATCATCCTCAGATGTTTTCCCCCTCCGTCTGCAACGTGTAGCACTACGTTAGGTCAACCCTAGCTCTGCATATCGTCATGTCATGCTCAGTGATGCATCTGTTTGCACTGTATTTACTATTTCTTCCCCCTCTTCTCTCCGGTAGATCCCGAGACCAATGATGCCCCTGTGATCGACTATGTCACCGACGACACTTCTTCCTTTTTAGCAGAGCTTCCAGGCAAGCAAACCTCCCATTGATCATTTTGATATCGCCCATTCCCTTCTCTCTTATGCTTGCTGTCGGTGTCAAAACCGGCGGATCTCGGGTAGGGGGTCCCGAACTGTGCGTCTAGGCCGGATGGTAACATGAGGCAGGGGACGCGATGTTTTACCCAGGTTCGGGCCCTCTACCCGAGATCCGCCGGTTTTGACACCGACATTGGTGCTTTCATTGAGAGTTCCTCTGTGTCGTCGCTGTTAGGCTTGATGGCTCCTACTATTATCGATAGCGATGCGGTCCAGGGTGAGACTTTTCTCCCCGGACAGATCTTCGTATTCGGCGGCTTTGCACTGCGGGCTAATTCGCTTGGCCATCTGGAGCAGATTGAAAGCTACGCGCCTGGCCGTCAGGTCAGATTTGGAAGTTTGAACTACACGGCCGACATCTGCGGAGACATGATCTTCGACAGATTCGAGCCACAGCCGGGCACGCCGCACTGTCACGATGGGTATGACCTAGCTCTGCCACCGAACAGTACCCCAAAGGCCGCGCGTGCATCAGCTTCGACCCTTAGCTTGGAGCCAACTGTGCCAATCGAGGACGGGTGGTTAGACACCGCCTCAGGGGCTGCAGTCTCAACGGCGATCGAGCCGAACACCAGCATAACCCTCTGCGCAGCCCGTGACTCCAAGGTGCCGGACTCTTTTTCTGACTCCGAACTGCCCGCGCCCCTGCCAATCGAATCCGATTGGGCGCCGATCATGGAATTCACCGCCGCGGATATCTTTCAGCACTCGCCCTTCGGCGACATTCTGAATTCTCTAAGGTCTCTCTCTTTGTCAGGAGAGCCCTGGCCGGATTATGGCCAACAGGATTGGGATGCGAACGATGAAGAAATTCGACGCCCACCCACCACCCACTTAATAGCCACTGTCGATGACTCAACCAACATGCTCGACTTCGACTCCGAAAACATCGACGGTATGGACGACGATGCGGGAGGCGAAGAGGAACCACCGCCCACAGGGCGCTGGACGTCCACCTCATCATATGACGTATACATGGCGGACACACCAAAAGAAGACGACGACGAGGAACGGAAGGACGCACCAAAGGCTTTTTCCCTCGAGAAGCAGTCAAAGCGGCGGCGCAAGTGCCGCCCCAAATCCCGCCTCGGCAGAAATAACGATCATACAGACCCAGCGTTGGAGCAGGGCGAACCACTGCCGGACCACGGCAATACGGAGAATCAAACCGAACAAACCAATTCTGTCAAAGATAATAGTCCGGACGACATAACGCCGGACAGGCACCCGGAGCAGCAGAATGCCCGTCAAAGGCTTGTTGCCATCGCGAGGAGTCTGAAAAAGCAGAAGCAAAGGCTCAAGGCTGCGCAAGACACACTCCAAATCAGATGGAGTAAAGTACTCAACACAGCAGCGAAGTACGGCGGCAATCGCCCCACCAAGAGCTACCCAAAGCGGAAGTTGCTACCTGAATTTGATGAGGAGGCCTCAGACCCCCCACAACCAAAAACCAAAACGACCACCTAGCCGGATAGACGACCTCACGGCCAACATAGAGCGGCAAACAACGCCACTCACAAGCCAATACGCGATCCACGCGAGGGCTCGCACCAAAAGGACGGCGCAACCAGATCCATCTACGGACCACACACGCGCGCCCCAGCATACGATGTAACACAACAAACATCTGAACAACGCGGTACACCCAAATATAGGGGTGCCGCACACCCCCTATGTTTCACCGATGAGGTGCTGGACCATGAATTCCCAAAGGGATTCAAACCCGTAAACATAGAGGCATACGACGGAACAACAGACCCTGGGGTCTGGATTGAGGACTATATCCTCCATATCCATATGGCTCGAGGAGATGATCTCCACGCCATCAAGTACTTACCCCTCAAGCTCAAAGGCCCAGCTCGTCACTGGCTTAAACGCCTCCCCGAAAACTCCATTGGAAGCTGGGAAGAGCTCGAAGACGCTTTTCGGGCAAATTTTCAAGGGACTTATGTCCGACCTCCGGATGCAGATGATTTGAGTCATATAACTCAACAGCCCGGAGAGTCAGCCCGAAAGCTTTGGAACAGGTTTCTTACTAAAAAGAACCAAATTGTCGACTGTCCGGACGCCGAAGCCTTGGCAGCTTTTAAGCATAGCGTCCGTGATGAATGGCTTGCCAGACACGTCGGCCAAGAAAAGCTGAGAACAATGGCAGCATTAACAAGCCTCATGACCCGCTTTTGCGCAGGCGAGGATAGCTGGCTAGCCAGATGCAGCACCAGCGACCCTAGTACATCTGAAGTTAGAGATGGAAACGGGAAATCACGGCGCAACAACAATAACAAACGTCGGAATAAAGAAGACAGCACGAAGAGCACGGCCGTAAACGCCGGATTCAAAAGCTCTCGGCCAGGTCAGCAAAAGCTGCCCTCTAAAGGCGCCAGAGACGAACTGTCCAGCCTAAACAAAATTCTGGACCAAATATGTCAGATCCATAGCACCCCTGGTAAACCCGCTAATCATACCCACAGAGAATGTTGGGTCTTCAAGCAGTCCGGCAAGCTCAACGCCGTACATAAGGGGGAGGATACACCAAGCGAAGACGAGGATGAGCCTCTCAAGCAAGACACTGGGGAACAAAAGAAATTTCCACCAGAAGTCAAAACAGTAAACGTGTTACACGTGATCAAGGGGAGAAACAAAACGGCATTCCCAGAAAAATATGCCCAAGAGCATATCACCGCGGAGTCCTGCCACTGGTCGTCTCAACCGATCACTTTCGACCATCATGATTACTCAGCAAGTATCCGGCATGCAGGATGGGATGCCCTGGTATTAGACCCAATAATTGACGGATACCACTTCACACGAGTCCTGATGGACGGTGGCAGCAGTCTCAACCTGCTATACCAGGATACAATCCGCGAAATGGGGATAGACCCAACGAAAATTTGCCATAGCAACACTACCTTTAAAGGAGTAACGCCAGGCCTAGGGGCTCATTGCACGGGCTCCCTGCTACTAAAGGTTATATTTGGCTTCCCCGATAACTTCCGTAGCGAACATTTAACCTTCCACATCGCTCCGTTCCAAAGTGGCTATCAAGCACTACTTGGACGCGAAGCTTTTGCTCGCTTTAATGCAATACCACATTACGCTTCCCTGACGCTCAAGATGCCCGGTCCACGCGGAATCATTACAGTGAACGGAAGTATTAAGCGATCTTTGCACGCCGAAGAGAATGCGACTACCTTGGCAGCCGCACACTAAAAACGGCCTCACCAACTAAAGCATTTGATAGGTCGTCAAGACCACGGACGCGGTTAGACGAGTCCGGTGCTGCTACATATAATTTGTACTGGATTGATGGCCACACCCCTATTACAAATACAAGGGGCTCAACGCGCGCAGACAAGTGGCAATTTCTACTCATTTTTAGTTATACATGGTTTCTTTAAAAACTATCTTTTTGCACGACAACTTTTTCACCCAAGTTCCTCTATTTTACAGATGATCATCGTGCTACACCCGTCTAGGATACGGCACAACGGAGACATAGGCGCAGACGTGCAGCAGGGACCCGCTCCAAGGATTCTTTTTAGATGAAGACCCTGCGTAAACCTTTTTTACTGTCTCTTGTTGATACATATCCACCGAATTCTCAGCACAATTGGGAGGGATGCTGACGTCTTGGCATATGGCCACGTCAGAATAATGCACGTACCTGGACACAAGGGGCTTCTTATAAAGGGCACCATTTAGGCCCGATTTATACCATAAAGACCGAATACCTTAGGGAGTGTTGGCGTCGCGAGTTTGGCCTTATATGCATCAGCTCCGAATCATTGTCTTTGGTCAAATGTTGGGTTTGCCCGGCTCCTGTGTTCTGGTGCCTTACGTTCCGCTTTATCGGCTAAGGCAGCTCCAGGAGAACTACTGCGATTGTGCCCTGGCTCATCCGGACGAGCACCTCAGTAGAGAAAGCCGAAAACTGACTATCATGATATAGCGTGAGACTGGTCAACCACTCGATGACCTATCGGAATGTTAGAATTCCTCCGCCTTAACGAAGGGCCGTTTTCCGGCCAGGCATGTACGCACCTTGAGATCGGGAGAGTGCGGAGCCACCAGGGGCTATCTAGTAGCCCCACTGTCAAACTCCTATGGCTAAGTGAAAGTGTTAAAGCAATATAGTCCGGTTGCCTCGTTCGCTGTGCTATCACCTCCTTAATAGGACCAAGACGTTGGGTTAAGTGTGAACACGCGTGTTTTGCGAGCACCTCCGCATTATATGCGTGGGGGTTGAAGCCGACGACTGCAATCTTTCAGGTTATATACATATATACACAAACGGCCACACATGAGGCATCACATTACTTCCCGGCAAAAGTATAAATACAACCTTACTATATTTCATAAAAACACTGTGTTTACAATGGGAATAAATGTCATTCAAACATAATATTCTTTGAGCACTAGGACTCTATCAAACGAGCACCCTCAAGAACCTCTTCAAAATAGTGCTCGGCAGCTACTCGGCCTATGGCTGAACCTTGCGCCGCAACAGTGGTAGCATCCATCTCCGCCCAGTATGCCTTGACACGGGCAAAGGCCATCCGCGAGCCTTCTATGCACGCCGACCTCTTCATCGCGTTGATGCGCGGCACCGCACCAAGGAACTGCTGCACTAAGCTGAAATAGCTGTTCGGCTCCGGTTTCTCCGGCCACAAATGATCTACAACAGACCTCATGGCGAGTCCGGACAACCTATTAAGTTCGGCCCATTCGGCTAGCTGATCAGTCAAGGGAAGCAGACGCTCTGGAACGTTGAATTGCGACCAGAATAGCTTGTCCACTTCATGATCTGATTGATCCTGGAAGTATTCGACCGCATCGACAGCGCTCGCCGCCAAGTCCATATATGCGTCTGGCGAACTCCACAGCCGATCCAGAGGGGCATACCGCGGATCTCCGAACTTCCTCCGCAGCAGAAAGGGCTTCCCAGCCGCAATATTCCCGGCTTCATGCAGCTCCTCCTTCTTCGCCCTCATAGCAGAGTGACTGTCTTTGGTCGCCATAGTGGCCTTCTCAAGGTCCGCTGCCTTCACTCGGTTCTCTTCTTCAAGGAACTGGCAATGGTCGGCAGTGCCTTTTAATTCTACGGCCATCTTGGCCATCTTTTCTTTGCTTTTGCAATGGGCGGCCTTCTCGGCTCTTAACTCTTCGGCCGCCTTCAAAGCAGCCGCATTACTAACCCTTGCTTGTTTCTTGGCTCGGGCGAGTTCCGCCCGAAGGTTCTCCACGGTGGCAGCTCCGTCTGCAGTCACAACATATTAAAGATACTAGCATCATGCTGCTCTTATTGTGTGACATTCACCAGAAAATATTACTTACCCTGTGATTCGTCAAGCCGCTCGTTAACAAGCTCGATGTCGGCGTCTGCTGCATCCAGTTGCCGTTTTAATTCGGCAAATGCACTAGTCCGACTAGCCACCGGAGTTTCCACCACCTGCACATAAAGGCAGTCTGGTTATTGCCTGGGACTATGATCCTCTGTTCGCCTCCGTTCTCGACGACAACCAGAGTCTCAGGGGCTACTATCTACACAGGGCACACCTAACATGTGCGGTACTATCACATATTATTTCATGTACCTCAAAGCCTGTCAGAAGACTCATAAAGGCTTCATGTAATCCGCTTTCGGCGGACGAAATTCTTTCCATCACCGTACCCATCAGCGTACGGTGTTCTTCTGAGATGGCCGCTCGCCCCAACAGCTCCCTCAGAACGTCCGACCGCATACCAGACGGTGCCGAACACTTTTCTTTGCTCTCTTCGGGAGCCGTACACTGGGGACTTCGGGGGTCTATGGGATTATCTTCTGGCCTCACCGGATCCGGAGAGGCCCTCCGTGACAACACTTCGGGGTCGCCCGCTTCTTGAGCGGAGGAGTCCGGGGGAGGTGTTTCGCTCTCCATCATCTCCGGAAGAAGATCCCCCGAAGACGAGCTCAGCTGAGAAGGGCTAAGACCCGAACTGCAAGATATATGCGGCGGTCATTTTCTTAGAAGAAAGATAGTATACCTTCACTATTAAAGTATTTTTTGGATCACTTACGACTCGTTGGAGGGCTGATCCCCCCGCGGACTTTGTGCGGCAAGAGCACCCCCTGAGGCAGGACCCTCTGTTGGAGACTTCTTCTCTCGTTTGGAGGCCTCGGCTTCCGGATCCCCGGAAGCAGTCCTCTTCCTCCCTTGGTTATCCTCCTTTAAGGAGGCGCTCATTCCCTCTGTTGGAACTGGCAGCGATGGGGGCCCGCTTCCGCCCATATTATTCTCCCCTGTATCTTCCTTCGAGGGCTCCGGGCAAGGTGCGAACTCGAGCATCTTTTCCAATACCGGATTTTCCAAACCCTTAGGGAGGGGGCCGAACACCGAATCATCTTCGCCTGTGTTAGCCAGTCCTGGTCAAAGAGCAATCTCTCAGAAATAACTTCATGATGAATAAAGGACAGTGTGTTCGGCTAGAGGATTTCTTACTTGTTCGGCGGCGCGGTTACTACTCGGGCCCACGTCCTCAGTAGCATCCGGACACTCTATTTGAGGTCCGAAGAATGACTTGTACATCTCCTCGTGCGTCAGGCCGAGGAAACTTTGAATGGCACACGGTTCTTCTGGGTTGAACTCCCACAAGCGAAGGGGCCGGCGTTTGCAAGGCTGGACTTGACGGACCAGCATAACTTGTATTACCACGACCAAATTAAAATCTCCCTAGAAGAGCTCTCGAATGCGGCTTTGCAGTATAGGCACGTCCTTTGCTGGGCCCCAGCTCAGACCTCTGCTAATACATGACATTAGTCGTGGTGGGGGGCCCGAGCGGAAAGCGGGGGCAGCCGCCCACTTGGCATTTCTGGGAGCTGTGACGTAAAACCACTCCCGTTGCCATAATTCGGACACCTCTGGAAAGGAACCTTTCGGCCATGGAGCTCCTGCCATCTTGCCTATTGATGCACCTCCGCACGCCACATGTTGCCCCTCAATCATCTTCGGCTTCACTTCAAAGGTCTTGAGCCACAGGCCGAAGTGAGGGGTAATGTGGAGGAAGGCCTCACACACGACAATAAATGTCGAGATGTGGAGAAAGGAGTCCAGAGATAGATCGTGGAAATCTAGCCCGTAATAGAACATCAAACCCCTGACGAAGGGATCCAGAGTGAGGCCTAGGCCTCGGAGGAAGTGGGAGACGAACACGACGTTCTCGTTGGGTTTGGGAGTAGGGACGACCTGCCCTCGATCAGGAAGCCGATGTGAAACCTCGGCGGTCAGGTATCTGGCCTCCCTCAACTTCTTGATGTCCTCTTCCGTCACGGAGGAGGGCATCCATCGGCCTTGAAGGCTGGATCCGGACATGATTGAAGATCCGGAGCACCTAACCTGGGCTTTGGGTGTTGGAACTCGAGGCGGGGGAAGGGTTCGATCGAGCACGAGAGGGAAAAAGCGAAAACCTTGTCCCTTTATAAAGAGGGTGAATATCAAGCGTCCTCTCCGTAGCCGTTTAGGACTTGCCTATGATCTAGGAGTCCTAGACACGGTTGGGTTACCCATGACCGCATTAATGAGAATCCCGTAATTGAGGGAACACGATCTCTGCTTTGACAAGACGTGTCAAGAAACCGCCTCGCGTTATGTGTGGAGCTGGTTGAAGAAAAATGGTTCAAATAATCACCGGGCCATGACATAATGTCATGCTGCCAAAACAAGTCAGCAAATTGGATTTGCGAAAATATTATTCTCTCTACGGCGGTATGTGGAACTTATTTTGCAGGGTCGGACACTATCCTCGTATTCAAATTCTTCTGTGATGTATTCGGAGAAGGAACCCGCCTTGCAATGCCAAAGACAATACTGCGCGCCAGACTCATCGTCATTGAAGCCTGGTTCAGGGGCTACCGAGGGAGTCCTGGATTAGGGGGTCTCCGGACAGCCAGACTATCTCCATTGGCTGGACTTTTAGACTATGAAGATGCAAGATTGAAGACTTCATCTCGTGTCCGGATGGGACTCTACTTGGCATGGAAGGCAAGCTAGGCAACACGGATATGGATATCTCCTCCTTTGTAACCGACCTTGTGTAACCCTAACCCTCTCTAGTGTCTATATAAACCAAAGGGTTTTAGTCCGTAGGACAACAATCACAACATACAATCATACCATAGGCTATCTTCTAGGGTTTAGCCTCTCTGATCTCGTGGTAGATGTACTCTTGTACTACCCATATCATCAATATTAATCAAGCAGGACGTAGGGTTTTACCTCCATCAAGAGGGCCCGAACCTGGGTAAAACATCATGTCCCCTGCCTCCTGTTACCATCTGGCCTAGACGCACAGTTCGGGACCCCCTACCCGAGATCCGCCAGTTTTGACACCGACACTTGCATTACAACTGCTACTGCTTTTTGTATGATCCTACTCTGATGCATAGCCTATTTTTGTTACCTGCTTTCATACCTTACCTGTTTACCATAAACTAATTAGTATAGGTTGGTTAGTGATCCCCCAGAGACCCCTCTCGTTGTCCCAGTCGCCCCCGCTTGATGATCGATGACTCGATCAACGTCCAGACCCCGACACTGCACATCACCCCCCTTAGTTGTACGACACTATAGAGTTACTATCGAGTGCCGAGGGTGATACCTCCTCAGCACTTCTTCTGTTAATCCTGTAGTATAGCTAATCGGTCATCGTCCTCGAGGGTGATTCCTCCTTCACCACTTCCGATAACGACTCTGTCGTGCAACTCCTCAAGTGTGGGCCATCGAGGGTGATTTCTCCAAGTCCACCTTGACGGTTACATCGAGTGGGAATCCATTGAGGGTGATTCCTTGGGTTTTCCCCTTGCTATTTTGGACACACAGTTACTTTGACTTACCAAAGAACCATGATGACATCAGGTCGGCCCCGAGGGGTACCCACGAGTGATGTGAAGTCGGGTTGATCTGGAGGATACCCGCAAGTTTTCCATGCAGTGCAGCCGGGCATTCTTAGCCCTTGCCGCAAGTCCGTGAGACGGGGTGATGGGACCACATATCGTGGACCATTGATCGTTACCGCACTACCAAGACACTAATGGTTTGGATATTTGATCCGAGTAGGCCTCTGGCCTTTTTTGCACTAACCACCACACGGGAATAAGTATGGGCACTCCGCGTCGTATGTATCAGCCGAAAGCTCAACGGACGTCAGCAATGGAGCGGCGCGTGTCAGGTTGGACTGTGTAAGAACCTGCCTTATTTAAGGAGGTAGCTAGGTCTGCTCACCGGCCGCCCACACAACATGCATGAGTGCAAAGGGCGATGGGCCCAAGAACCCTACGTGCTTAGGATGTAGACCAGCATGCTGGCCTCTCTATTGAGCCTAGGTAGAACTGCAGTGTGTTGATCGGTCGAGGCCGGTCATGACCTGATGGTGTGTCTGACCGGAGTTGATCGAGCGTGTTGGCTAAGTTTGTGCACCCCCTGTAGGGAAGTATTCTATCTATTCGAATAGCTGTCTCCACGGTAACGGAAGCTCAGAGTTGTATCCCGATCGATACAACTAGAACTTGATGCTGAGGCATGTAATGGAAATGATGGCTCCGGGATTGTTTTCTCGCAGGGAATCGAGGAAGTGTTCTCTGGGCGATGTTACAACATACTTACTAATATTATAATATGCCATTCTTATCTCTTCTGATGCCACAAGATGCTTGAAGATGTTAGTCTTCGATAGGCTAGGCTTTCCCCTTCTCTTCTGGCATTCTGCAATTCAGTCCATAGATACATCCCATTCCTTTGATACAGATGCATACTTAGTTTAGATCTGATGGAAGTCGTGCGAGTACTTTGGATGAGTACTCATGGTTGCTTTGCTACCTCTTTTCCCCTGTACCCATTTGCTACGATCAGATGACGGATCCGAGGAGCCAGACGACACCAGTGAAGACTACTACTACCCCAAGGGTGCCTACTACTACGTGACGGCCGCCGACGACCAGGAGTAGTTAGGAGGCTCCCAGGCATGAGGCCTTGCCTTTTCGACCATTGTTGCTTTTTTGCTAGCCTTCTTAAGGCAGACTTGTTTAACTTATGTATGTACTCAGATATTGTTGCTTCCGCTGTCTCGTTTGTATTCGAGCCCTCGAGGCCCCTGGCTTGTAATATAAAGCTTGTTTTATTCTAATTTGTGTCTAGAGTTGTGTTGTGATATCTTCCCATGACTCCCTCTCTCTAATAAAATGATAATCAATCTCAATATGTATACGATTTACGTGTATGAATAGTGTACGATTGAATTGGGGGTGTCACACCTATATCTAACAAAATGATAATCAATCTCAATATGTTTTGTTCTTGCATGAAAAACAGTGTTAGCAAAGAGATAAGTAGCACCAATATTGTCACACCAAAGACATGGAGTTTGTGTGTGAAATATTGCAAGTTCTTTAAGCAAAGACTTAACCCATATAATTTCTGAAGTAGCATTGGCTAGTGCTTTGTATTCTTCCTCAGTACTTGATCTTGATATTGTGGCATGTTTCTTTGCACACCAAGAGATTAAGTTAGGTCCGAAGAAAACCGCAATCCCACCTGTAGACCTTCTGTCATCCAAGCAACCTGCCCAATCAGAATCAGAAAAGGCACTAACAAGTGTAGAGGTTGACTTGGTGAATGTTAACCAATGCTTATTGTTTTCATCACATATCTCAGTATGCGCTTAGCAGCAGTCCAGTGAGCAGAAGTAGGTGCATGAAGATACTGACATACTTTATTAAAAACAAATAAAGTATCAGTCCTGGTGAGTGTCAAGTACTGAAGTGCTTCTACCAAACTTCCGTATTTGGTACCATCCTCTGTACTCAAAGCTACACCCTCTGCAAGAGATAGTTTTTCTGAACTGGAGAGTGGTGTTGTTGATGGTTTACAGCCCTGCAATCCTGCCTTGCTCAAAAGATTAGTTGCATATTTTTCTTGATAAAGATGAAACCACTTTCCTGATTTCTCTTGACCTTAATGCCAAGAAAGAAGTGCAACTCACCTGGGTCTTTTAGAGCAAAATCTGACTGTAAATCTTTCAAGAGAGCTGTGACTGCCTCATTATGAACTAGTGACAATAATATCATCAACATAAATAAGCACAAAAATAGTTGTGTGGGAACATTGATAAATAAACAGAGAAGTGTCAGACTTGGAAGGAACAAAACCAAGAGTTTGTAGTTTTGAGCTCAAGCGAGAGTACCATGCTCTTGGAGTCGGACTTGGAAGGAACATAACCAAGAGTTTGTAGTTTTGAGCTCAAGCGAGAGTACCATGCTCTTGGAGCCTGTTTCAGTCCATAGAATGACTTATCAAGTCTGTAGACATGGAAGGGGCCGTTTGGATCTTCAAACCTAGGAGGTTGTTTCATATATATACTTCCTCTTCCAGAACACCATGAAGAAACACATTCTGCACATCTAGTTGACGAAGACACCATCCACGAGACACAACAATGGAGAGAACTAGGCGAATAGTGGCAGCTTTAACAACAGGACTAAACATGTCCTCATAGTCAAGTCCATACGTCTTCTTGAATCATTTTGCAAGGAGGCATGCTTTATAACGATCAATCGTACCGCCTGACCTCCGTTTAATGCAGAATACCCACTTGCAATCAATGAGATTTGTACCCGGAGAGGAAGAAACAAGGTGCAAGTGTGATTTTTCTGTAGTGCACCAAACTCCTCTTCCATGGCATGTTTCCATTTGGGATCAGCAAGCGCCTCATGAACAATACAGGGTTCTCCTGCAGATGTATCCGACACAAGCAAGCCATATTTAGTTTTATAATTAACCTAATGAATCGTGCCTGTTTGGAGTCATGTACGAGGTAGCTACAGTAGCACAGAAGATCCAGTGAGGGCTGCATCCTCCTGGACAAATGAGCCACCCGATTCCGCAGCTGATCGAAGCGATCCCGAGGCGACTGCTGCGGCCGGATCATCTGTGGCAAAAGCAGATGTCGCTGAAGAGGGAGACGCCATAGAAGATCCCGGGGAACCCAGCGGATCTGGCTCGGGTGGAGCGCTAGTCCCGCCTGGCCCAGAGCGGGACAGCCACCTGGTGTAGACGCGCAGCATCGGCACATAGTGCCCAAAGGGTGGGTCCCGCTCGGTCAGGTTGTCCCCTGGTGGAGGTTGGCGTGACGTACACATGGCAGCCGCGGGTTGACGTAGAGCGAGAGAGGCAGGGTCGGTGTGGGCCACCGTTCTCGAGGTGGATACGGACGCAGACTGTCGCAGCGATCCCGGGGCGGATTCGGGCGCAGGCTGCCACGCCGATCCTGAGGGAGATTTAGCCGAACCTATTCCATCAATACGAGAGGGGTTCTACACATTATTTTTAGTAAAAAATGTATCATTCTCCATGACAGTTTCTACACCATTTATTCCTGTAGCAGGGAGCTCACATGGAACCACAGAAGAATTAGTCAATATGGAATCATCATTATTAACACCCACACAATCATCTCCAAGAAGATGAGAAGGAAGTAGAAGGATTTCCTTCTTGAGAAGGGTACCAGCATTGGGATGGAGCTTTTCAAAGGGAAACCGGGTTTCGTCAAACACGACATCATGAGAGATGTACACACGGCCAGTGGATACATCAAGGAATTTGGCACCTTTGTGTTGAGCACAATAACCAAGAAAGACACACTGCTTGGAGCGGAACATAAGTTTGCGAGAGTTGTAGGGATGAAGGTTGGGCCAACAGGCACAACCAAAGACTCTAAGAGTGTTATAATCTGGTGTGACATGCAAGAGGCGTTCACTGGGAGTTTCATTGGAGATAGTGCGACTCGGCCACATATTAAGAAGATGATCGGCAGTAAGAAAAGCTTCATCCCAAAATTTGAGGGGCATAGATGCGGCAGCCAAAAGAGCCAATCCTACTTCAACAATATGCCTATGCTTACATTCAGTAGAGCCATTTTGTTGCTGTGCGTGAGGGCATGACACATGATGAGATATGCCTATTTGTTGAAAGAAGAAATTTAATTTTTCATACTCACCCTCCCAGTCTGATTGCATGGAAATGATTTTGCAATCAAACTTGCGTTCAACAAGGGCTTGGAAGTTGTGAAAAACTTGAAACACATCCGAACGCTTTCTAAGAAGATATATCCAAGTATGTTTGCTAAAATCATTAATGAAGATCACATAATAAGAGTGTCTACCAACGGGAGTGGGTGCTGGACCCCAAACATCGGAAAAAATAAGTTGCAAGGGTTTTGTAGACACACTAGTAGAGACAAGATATGGTAGTTGATGACTTTTTGCTCTTTGGCACGAATCACAAATAGTTTCTAAATTGCTCTCACCAACAACTGGGAGTTTATTCCTACTAAGAATTTGATGAATGGTAGCAAAAGATGGATGACCTAATCGACTGTGCCACCTCTCAGCAAAAAGCTTGATGGCAACATAGGATTGTTTATTGAATTTTCGATAATTGGGAAGCAACGAGTAGAGCCCTTGCACACAGACACCTCTATGAAGAACTCTCTTCGTGACCTGATCCTTGATCAAAAAGAAGAGAGGGTGAAACTCTAGAAACACATTATTATCAAGAGCAATGCGATGGACAGATAGGTAGGAATATGCAGCATGTCATTGAGTGCAAGATTTGTGTGGGTGGTTTCAATGATTGATTTACCAATGTGACTTATCTCCATACTTGGACCATTTGCAGCTGTGTAGATCTGATCATTGCCATGGTATTTCTCATGCATCGTCAGCTTGTCCAGCTCGCCAGTGATGTGGTTGGTGGCACCTGTGTCCATATACCAATTTGTATCTACACCATATGACATATCAGTAGTGGCAGCAACTTTTTTGTTTTGGGAAATGTCATCAACATAGCGCCAATCACAATCTTTAGCTATGTGATTTTTTTACAGATCTGACACTTCCCTTCATACCCCTCGTAGCCTTGGAAATTGTGCCCCGGATTGTTGTTGTCAGGGGACGCCTGTTGTTTCCACTGTGAGGGTTGCCCTGGTGATAGTAGCCGCCGCCACCCCCACCAGGATAGCCGACACCACCACTGTGGTAGCCGTCGCCACCAGGATAGCCACCGCCACCGCAGTTGTTCAGTGGTAGCCACTGCCATCGCCTTGGTTTTTGCCGCCGTTGTGGTAGCCACGGCCACCACCATACTGTCCGCCGCCACCATACTGGCTGCCTCCACCATGGGATCCACATCCACCTCCACCACTCCTCTAGTTTTGGTAGTTTTTGGTGTTTCCCTGGTGACCACGAGATGCAGAGTTCATCGATGATTTGAAGGATCTGACACTTGTACAATGGAACATCTCGACTCGCTGATCAAAATTTTCCACCATGGAGAAGATGGTGTCGACGGAGACAGGTTCTGTTCGTGCATCGAGCGCCGAGATAATGGGCTGGTACTCCATGCCCAACCCGACGATGATGAAGGAGAGCGGTTCATCCTCGCCGATCGGCTTGCCCGTCGCCGCGAGCTCATCGGAGAGGGCCCACGTATGACCAAAGTATGCAGCAACCGTCTGGGATCCCTTCTGAGCATTGGTGAGGGCAACATGCATGTTGTTGGCATGCGAGGGAGACATGGCCGAGAAGATGTTCCTGAGTGCGGTCCATATCACATGTCATTTTTCAATCGAAGCAACCTGGACAAGTACTTCTTTGGATAGGTTTATGAGAAGGTAAGCGATGATCTGTTGGTCTTGGATGAGCCATTGGGAGTAGGCAGGGTTTGAGACAACCTGATCCTTCCCTTCGACATTCTTGGTGGTGATTGTGGTTCTTCAATGGTTTGATCTAGGTAGCCAAAGAGGCCGCTCCCCTGATCTATGATCTTGCCTGCGCGCGCCATAGGATGTAATTGGTTTGGGTAAGTGGTTCTAAGGTTTTGTAGTTGAGGCTAGAGTTGATGGCAGAGTAGGAGGAAGACATGGCTAATGGAAGGAAGGAAGGTGGGCTAGGGTTTTGTAACATCCCAAATTTTCAATTTGGAATGTTATACATAGATCATTCATGCATATCATATTTTATTGCATTTCATTTCTCGATCCTCGAAAACCTAAGCAACTCAAGGACCCTCGGAGAGAGTTGGGGATTTCTTTGTTTTCATATTTGAATTCTATCAAATATTGAAACGAGGATTTTGGTTTTAATTATTTTTCTCTCGGAAAATATTTCATATTAAAATATATGAGAGGAGATAATATGACTTCTCCAAAATAATTGAAATATTGGAGGAAAAATATTAAAATCAAATATTTGATTTTATCCGCAGTTTATTGCTATTTTATTTGCATTAGAGAAATTGCACGTTTTTCAAAACAGCATTTTAGGGCCAAGAAAATGTTCATCTCGTTTCAAATATTTTATTTGGGCGATGAAAATTTGTTATGACATTTTTAGATTTTTATTTTATTTTCTAGGATTTATTTAAGTTACGACGAAATTATTAAAAAAAATATCTCAGCGCCCGACTGGGCCGAAGCCCAGCCGAGCCGGCCCGCTAGCCCGCGCCGCCGTCTCCCTCTAGGAAACCACGCGAGCGCCGCCGCCGCCCGACGCCGAGTCCGGCCGGGACTCTGCCTCCTGCGCCGCTTGCCCCTTCCCCAAGCAGCCCCCCTCCTTAAATACCCGCCACCGGACCCCCCAACCGCGCCGCCAACCCCCCCGCCGCCACCTTTGTCGTGCCGCGCCGCCGCCTTTGCTGCCGCGCCGCCGCCTTTGCAGCGCCGCCGCCGGCCGCGCACCCCGCCGCCGCAGCCCCGCCTCACCAGAGCCTCGCCGTTGTTCGTTTTTTTTTAAAAAACCGAACCAGTTTTTTTAGAAACCCTAGTTCATTTTTTTAGATCAGTTCGCCGGTTTTTCTTGATTTAGTTACTTTGCGGACGTTTGTCCGTACGTTCGTTTTAACGAACGGCTTTCTCTCTTTAGTTGCAGACAATGAACGTTCGTTCGTTAGCTTGTTCGTCAGTTTTCTTTTTCTCGAATTTTCCATGATTATTTTCAATCGCGATTTCAGATCCGATTTTCGTTTCAGTTTATCTTTTCGCTCGTTTACCGGAATCAGGCGATTCAAGTGCCTAGATCTTCATCTGAAACCCTCTTTCTGTTTAATCAACTTGAACAAGATTTTGGGTACTATAAAATTTGACCTTAGTCCAGATTAGTAAACGGATCTTGGTTCTTTCACAGTTTTAGTTTCGTTGCTCCGTTTGATTTGATTCTTTTTGCAAACCGGAGTTCTTAAGTTGAACTTTATGGTTAGATCTTCTTATTTGAGATTTACCCGTGTTTCCTTGCTTGATTTCTTATGTATGCTATTGTTTGTTTGCGATAGAACACCCGTAGTGCGAAGCGTGCTACTACGAGTCCCTAGGTTTTGCGGATAGTCAGCAAGGCAAGTAACACATTGATCATACTCCTTCCATACCCAGTTTTTATGCATTAGTTCCAATCCTCAAACATTGCATGATTAGGATGTGATTAACATGTGGGTTGGGAAGTAGTTGATGAGGTAGAACCTATTGCCCTGTTATATTCAAACCTTGGGAGTTACTTCTACGTATTGCTTATATTGCTATGCTATGCTCGTAGACGTGGTTTGGGTGAGTGAATCCATGACAGACATGAGATTATTAATTAATGGTTCAACTTAAGGTGGCAACTTAAATACACATCTGGGTGGATTGTTTGTTGGGCACCTGGGGAATCCAGTGTTGTCCTAGGATATCCCGGAGTATCCGTGTGATCATCCTAAGGTCCGCCACCCAGGCTCAAAGGGAACTGAGATATTTTCATGCTAGAAACTTCCGTGTGCAACCACAAGCTATTATGGGCTCTAGCATAGTTGAGTAAGTTGCGTGGAAGCTCGCGAAGAGGTGGATCAGCAGGTAGAGGGATGTAGGTTGGTATGGTCTGCTCAGAGTAAGGAGTTAATGCTTCTGAAAGACTGTGTCTCGGTCATCCGTTTCTCAAACACCATGTAGTGCGAGAAATCCAACGGAGGAGATCGAGTCTTGTGGGGAGAAGTGCGCAAAACTCTGCAGAGTGTATAAACTAATCATGGTTAGACGTGTCCCCGGTTATGGACATCTTGAGTATCTAGTACTTGGAATATCCTAAGTATCTCATCACTATTGAATAATATTGTTGGGTTGTTAATTACATTAATTGTGATTGAGTTGGAGGAACCTTCTCAATGATGTTTCAACTACCATGATATTTAAATAAATCTATTCCTTTGTTGTAGGGAAAAATTGGCTTTTCACAAAAACTATAACCGTAGTGCTTTCCACCAGCCAAATATGCATGTAGTGATAGCATTATTCTGTTCTTGCTCTACTGTGTTATTTTTCCACCATATTCCATGTGCTGACCCGTTTTCGGGCTGCAAAGTATTATGTTACAGACTTTTCAGACGAGGATTAAGGTTCGTTAGGTCGTTGCCATGCAGCTCAGCTATGCCGTTGGAGTTGATGGGCTCACTTTATCTGCCAAGCCTTCCGCTGTTATCGTATTAGATGGTCTTAAGCCATATTTATTGTAATAAGTTCTCTTTTGAGACATTCGATGTAATAAGTGTGTGATTGCTACTCTGTTATAAATCCTCGAGTACTGTGTGTGTCAGCATTACCGATCCAGGGATGACACTGAAGCACAGAGACTTGACCGTTTGAGGTCGGGTCGCTACAAGATGGTATCAGAGCCCATGCTGAGTGTAGGACACGACCACTAAGCTAAAGCCCTAGATCACTATTCTCTTCTCATTTCTGACTCCTCTCCATTTTCTATTCTTTAGGATGGCGGACGCGAGGAACAAGTTTGCACAACCGGATGAAGAAGCACCTTTTGGACGACACTTGACGGAAGTCACTAGGTACCTGAACATTGGAATACCAAGCTTCACCGGGACTTACAATGCCACTTTACCAGAAGAGGAGCGCTGGATGATTCAAGTTCAAGTTCTAGGAAGGACATTTGCACCAGTCACTAAGCCCATAGAGTTTTCCTTCGATGCATCAACCTGGAGTCTAGGAAAGAGTATGGCAGCTCACATCACCATGGGACGCATTGGAGAAGTTTACCAAAAGGAGCTTAAGGATACTATCTACCAGATTTGTGGGCGCCGAGACGAGCAATGGGAGATGATCAGTACCAGGAAGGATAGATCAATTACAGCTTTCATCCAGGAGTTAAACCAGCACATTCGTCGCCAGGAGAACCAGATGTGCGCAGGAATGATAGATCTGAAGAAGGCGATGACTAGGATCACGGAACTGGAGGAAGAACTTACGGCTACACATGAAGATTATGAAGTGGAAATCGTCGTACTAGTGGAGAAGAATGACGATCTGGAAAGGAAGCTAGGAGTATTCATGGGAGACCCCGCACCAGGAGGAGAAGACGAAGAACCCAAGGAGATTCGCCCGGAGGACTACATCATCATCGACGACACCGACTCGGACCCCAACGATAGCGATGATGACTATGAAGACGAAGTTGGAGCAGACATCATGGAGTCTTCAACTGAGGAATATTTTTAGTAGACCACCACATCAGTAGTAGCATTCCACCATATATATAGTATAGCCCGAGCACTTTTGTAATGATAGTTAGATCGATTGTATGCCCTTGCTTGATTGATTGAGAGAAATGATTGTGTTTGTCTCATGTGCATATGGGTAGTGTTTTCTCATTAGACCTCATTCTATTCTAATCTCTCCCCTCTAAACCCACCAAATGCCTCCGAGACATGACCCCGGATTTACTTTCCCACCGGAACTCACTTAGTTGATCCAACAACAGAATACCCTGATGCAGTTGTTAGTTCAGAACTAGGGCAACAACAACAACCCACCGCCGCCGCCACTAGTTGACAAATTAGCCCGCTTTCTGAGGTTGCAGCCGCTGGTGTTTTCCAATAGCACCGAGCCGATAGTGGTAGATGATTGGCTCCGCAGGATTGGAAGGGACTTAACCACTGCAGGATGTACAGATGCTGAGAAGGTGCGTTTTGCCGCACATCAGTTGGATGGACGAATAGCCTCATGGTGGGAGAATTACACTGTCACCTACCCTATAGCCACTGTTACATGGGACCAGTTTCAGCAAGCTTTCCGTACAGCCCAAGTCTCAACTGGAGCTATGAGTATGAAGAAGCATGAGTTTCGTAACTTACGCCAAGGGAACCATACTGTGGCTCAGTACGCAGATGCGTTTAGCAAGTTATCTTGCTATGCCCCTGACGATGTGGCCATAGATGCCGCAAAGCAGGAGAAGTTTATGGAAGGGCTGAATGATGAGATGAGCATGCAGTTGATGGTGGAAACATTCAACAACTACCAGGAGTTGGTAGATAAGGCTCTTATGGTTGAAGGGAAGCAGCAGCAGATTGAGAGCCGTAAGAGGAAGTATGGACAAGGAAGGTACCATTCAGGAGCTCAACAGAAGCATCGCCTAACCCCAAATATGGGAGGACTTGTTCATAACCATGGAGGGCACACCCACAATGGAGGAAGTAACCATAATCATACTGGCCCAAGGAATGGGAATGGGAACGGAGCAAGCAACAACCAGAACCGTCCCAATCCAGCCACACCCGCCAAGAGAGACCTAAGCAACGTTGCTTGTTTCAAGTGCGGGAAGACTGGACACTATGCCACGGAGTGCCCTGAAGTGAAGAATGGAAACGACAATGGGAGCGCTGGAAAGAAGCCCAATCCATTCAACAAAGGACAAGTGAACCACGTTAACGTGGAGGAGGTTGAAGAACAGCCAGACGCGGTTTTAGGTAAGTTTTTGGTTAAGTCTTTTACCGCCCTTATTCTTTTTGATACTGGTGCATCGCATTCATACATATCAAGGGAATTCGTGGATAAGTTTAAACTACCAACCCAAACCCTTAGGACCCACCTGTTAGTAACTTCACCTGGAGTAGAGTATATGGCTAGTCGGTGGTGCGACTAGATACCCTTAACCATTGGTAGCCATGTTTTCCGTCCGACCTAATAATCTTGGATTCGCAAGGATTGGATGTGATATTAGGCATGGACTGGATGTCAAAGTATGGAAGAAGCATTGACTGTGTTAGTATGTCAATTTGTCTCACCACCCCTAAGGGAAAAAGGATTAAGTATGTATCTAGGCATGCGCCAAGGAGTAGCCAAGTGAATACCCTCACGGGTGTTGTTCAGGAGGAAGTGCCTGTAGTGAAGGATTACCCAGATATTTTTCCAGAGGAGTTACCAGGCATGCCACCGGATCGAGACATCGAGTTTTTGATAGAGCTGTTGCCAGGCACCGGGCCAATATCAAAGAGACCATACCGGATGCCAGCAAATGATCTAGAGGAGATTAAGAAACAGATCAAGGAGTTATTCGAGAAAGGTTACATTCGACGGAGTTCATCACCATGGGGAGCCCTAGTGCTTTTGGTTGAGAAGAAGGATAAGTCTCTAAGAATGGTTGTTGATTATCGTGCGTTAAATGAGGTGACGATCAAGAACAAATACCCACTGCCGATGATCAATGATTTGTTTGACCAGCTACAAGGAGCCAAGGTGTTTTCAAAGATCGATCTGCAATCTGGATATCACCAGCTGAAGATACGAGAGAAGGACATACGAAAGACATCATTCACCACACGGTACGGGTTGTATGAATATACGGTCATGTCGTTTGGACTGACTAACGCCCCTGCCTATTTCATGAGCATGATGAACAAAGTGTTCATGGAATATTTGGATAAGTTTTTTGTGGTGTTCATTGATGATATAATGGTATACTCGAAGAACGAGGAGGAGCACGAAGAGCATTTGCGTTTAGTTCTCGAGAAACTCAGGGAACATCAGTTGTATGCCAAGTTCAGCAAATGCGAGTTTTGGTTGAAGGAATTCGGATTCCTTGGACATGTTATATCAGGAGAAGGTATAGGAGTACATCCCACCAAGGTTCAGTCAGTCACTGAATGGTTGGCACGTACTTCAGTTAGCGAGATCCGCAGTTTTCTTGGACTAGCGGGATACTATCGGAGATTCATTGAGAATTTTTCCAAGATTGCGAAGCCAATGATGGAGTTATTGAAAAAGGATACCAAGTTTAAATGAATGGAAGAATGTGAGACGAGTTTTCAGGAGTTAAAGAAACGTTTGACTATAGCCCAGTGATGATTCTGCCAGATAGACGTAAGGATTTCCAAGTGTATTGCGACGCTTCTCGCCTAGGACTTGGAAGTGTACTTATGCAGGACGGAAGAGTTGTTTCGTATGCCTCACGACAACTAAAACCGCACGAATTGAATTATGCCACGCATGATTTGGAGTTAGCAGCTGTAGTGCATGCGTTAAAGACCTGGAGACATTACCTTATTGGGAATCGTTGTGATGTGTACACGGATCATAAGAGTTTGAAGTACATTTTCACATAGAAGGAGCTGAACCTTAGGCAGAGGAGATGGTTAGATCTTATAAAGGATTATGACATGAAGCTTCACTATCATCCAGGCAAGGCCAATGTCGTAGCAGACGTTGATGAAGCTATGTACCTAGGGTAGGGGCACGGACCCGTCCAAAGAGCCCTACCCAAGGACATCCCCAGAAGAAAGCACCTATCAATCGACTTGAAGGTACCCCACTCGACGGGTTCAAGACACTCGACCAAGAAGCTACCACTCGACCAAGAAGCTACCACTCGACCAAGAAGCTACCACTCGACCATGAAGCTAATCACTCGACTGCCAGGAGACCTACAGTCACTCCGTAGGCAAACGGTCAGCTGTTAAGTAGTCTTCATTATCATTAGAGCACTTTATTAGAGGCGTTACCAGTAACGCCCAATCTTAAATGTACCTTAAACCCTGCATTACTGAGGGCAGGAGGGGCCCAGCAAACTCTATATAAGCCACCCACCTCCTCGGTATGAAGGGTTCGCACCCCTGTAATCCATACACGCATAATCCAGTCGACCGCCTCCGGGCTCTGAGACATAGGGCTATTACTTCCTCCGAGAAGGGCCTGAACTCGTAAACCTCGCGTGTAACAACTTCCCAATAGCTAGGATCTAGCCTCTCCATACTCACCCCCCTACATCACTGTCAGAGTCAGAACCACGACAGTTGGCGCCCACCGTGGGGCAGGAATCTTAAGCACTTAGTTGGAGAAGTTGCGATCTTTCCCGATCCCTTTGATCATGGTTTCTTGCGGAGTTTTGGTGGAGGGCCGCGAGATCCGTCTCGGCGCGCTCACCTTCATCGCCGATGACTCCGTCTGGCTTCAGGAGGCACCACTCGACATCGACGCGCTCCCCGTCCGCGGCGCGACGCACTTCTGCGCATGCATTCGTGGCGTCCTCCTGCGGCAGCCGTCGACCCAGTATCGGTCGACCCCTGCGTCGTCTCCCCGCCCTGTCTCCCACCAGCGCAAGTGCTCCGGTCGGTCGAGACTTCAGCGGTGGGTGAGACACGCCGTGGCCCGCCAGTTGGCAGCCCCACAAGTTGCGGCAATCGAGCCCGTCGAGTCCCTCTATGGCCTGTTCGACCTGTCGACTGGCTCCATGGGGATCGCATCCGAGTGCGACAGCAGCGACCCAGCGGCTGAGGTTCTGGCGGTCGATGGAACACACAGTCCCCCCGGTTTCCCTCGCGCTGATGGAGGCGCGGGTGGGGGCGATCCGTCGCATCCCCACGATGAGTATCTCCCCGAACCTCTCACGTCATTACAGCGAGAGGAGCTTCGCCGCCGGAACATGGACACGCTCTGCACTCCTATCGTCGGAGAGACCCCCGAGGCCCGGGCCTTGGAGGACGCGCGTTTGGCCAACTTGGCCGAGCGCACTCGACTGGAGAATCTCCAGCGAGCACTCGACGAACAAGCGCGTCAGCGGGCTCCCGAGTCTAGTCGACGCCAGCTCTTCCCGCTGACGCAGGTATATCGAACCCCAGTTCATAATTTGGCCGCTGCAGCCCGTATAGCAGAATCAATTCAGCCATCCCACTCAGAGGCAGGCAGGGGCTTGTTGCAGATCAGAGCATTGCTCCGGGCGGCAGGAAACCAGAATTCCGCCGTTTCTCAGTCGCGGGATAGGATCCACAGTCAATCCGTCGCAACAGATACAGTCGAGTCGGCTCACAGCCCGAGATCGCCCCCGAGGCGTGAGGGACGTGGTGACCGGCGTGACCAGCACAGGAGGAATGAGCAGTATGATCACCGATTCGACCGTGATGATCGACGTCGAGTGCCAACCCCTCCCCCGAGGAGTGGGTCGTATGCGCCTCGACGGCAAGATGACAGACGCCCTCATAGTGTTGGGCAGAGGATTCCAGTCGACCCCAGAGACCCAGGCTTTGATGCGAGATCCATCCTCGTTCAAGGTTTGGTTGACAGGAACAGAGCTCACCGAGAAGGCCACAACAGAGATGCGCCTGCCAGCAGCGGAGTACGTGCTTCAGGGCCAGAGTGTTTCAGTCGAGCCATCAGAGCCGCAGTGATTCCTCCCAATTTCAGGCTGGCGAATGGAATCAGTAAGTTCACTGGTGAATCTAAGCCTGACACCTGGCTCGAAGATTACCGAGTGGCTGTACAGATTGGCGGTGGCAATGAGGAGGTGGCCATGAAGCATTTGCCTCTCATGTTAGAGGGCTCGGCCAGAGCGTGGCTAAATCAGTTAGCACCCAGCAGCATTTACACTTGGGAGGACCTCTCCCGAGTGTTTATCACAACCTTTGAAGGAACATGCAAACGACCTGCAGGCCTCACAGAGTTGCGGTCTTGCGTGCAGAAGCCAAATGAAACACTGAGGGATTACATCCAGAGGTGGATCACGCTGCACCACACAGTTGAGAACGTGCCAGACCATCAAGCAGTTTGCGCTTTCAAAAAGGGCGTTAAATACAGAGAGTTGAATCTGAAGTTTGGTCGAACTGGAGAGATGTCTCTGAATCGGATGATGGAGATCGCCACCAAGTACGCTAACGGTGAAGACGAAGACCGACTCCGAAGCGGCAAGCTCAAAGCAGTCGCCCAAGAAACTGGAGGAAACTCCACTCGAAAACAGAAGCGGAAGGCCGAGCCAGCTGCTCCCGGGGAGGCCCTGGCCGTTGCCCAGGGAAACTTCAAGGGAAAACCCAAGGGCACCTGGAAGCCCAAAAAAGTCAAGGATCAGGATGGAAACGATGTTTTGGACCTGCCGTGTCACATCCACACCAAGAAAGATGAGGAGGGTAATTTTATTTACCCAAAACATACCACTCGACAGTGCCGGCTCCTAATCCAGCAGTTTCAAGGCAAGCAGTCCAAGGACAAGGGAAAAGAGTCGGACAGAGTCGAGGACAAAGAAGACAGTGACGATGGATACCCCCAGATCAATTCCACCCTGATGATTTTTGCTGATGTTGAGAGCAAGAGTCGACTGAAAGTCATTAACCGTGAGGTGAACATGGTTGCCCCGGCAACACCCAATTACCTGAAGTGGTCGCAGACTGCCATCACATTCGATCAGTCGGATCACCCGACGCACATTGCCACCCCTGGGAGGCAAGCTTTGGTGGTCGACCCAGTTGTCGAAGGCACTTGACTGACCAAAGTATTGATGGACGGCGGCAGTGGCCTGAACATACTGTACTCTGAGACTTTGGAAGGAATGGGCATTCCGATGTCCAGACTTAGTACCAGCAACATGAGCTTCCATGGAGTCATTCCTGGGAAGAAAGCCGAGTCGCTCGGCCAGATTGCTCTTGATGTAGTTTTTGGTGATTCGAAGAATTACCGCAAGGAAAGGTTGACATTCGAAGTTGTGGACTTCCAGAGTGCCTATCATGCCATTTTGGGTAGGCCAGCTTACGCACGCTTCATGGCCCGACCATGTTACGTGTATCTCAAACTAAAGATGCCTGGCCCCAAAGGCGTGATCACTGTTACAGGCAATCGGAAGAAGGCGGAATAATGCTTTTAGAAGGGCTCAAAGATTGTAGATGCTCAGATGGCAGTGGTCGAGCTGCAAGAGTACCAAAAGACTGCCGATCCAAGCGAGTTGCTACGAGCCAAGAAGCCTGCTTCAGAATCAGCTTTTCAGTCGTCCGGTGAAACAAAGACAGTCCACGTTCACCCGACCGACCCCGACGCTGCTCCGACTCACATCTCGACGACGCTCGACTCCAAATAGGAAGAAGCGCTCATCCAGCTCCTCCGTGAGAACTGGGATATCTTCGCATGGAAACCCTCTGACATGCCTGGAGTTCCCAGAGAGCTGGCTGAGCACCATCTACGAGTCGACCCAAAATTCAAGCCTGTGAAGGAACATCTTCGACGGTCCGCCGTCCAGAAGAAGCAAGCCATTGGCGAGGAAGTGGCTCGGCTCTTAGCAGCAGAGTTCATCCGAGAGATTTACCACTCCGAGTGGCTCGCCAATGTCATCATGGTCCCCAAAAAGGACAAGTCGCTCCGCATGTGCATTGACTTCAAGCATATCAATCGGGCCTGCCCGAAAGATCATTTTCCCCTCCCTCGCATCGACCAAATAGTCGACTCGACTGCGGGGTGCGAGAGACTGTCTTTCCTAGACGCCTATTCCGGGTACCATCAGATCCGTCTGTATGGGCCCGACGAGATCAAAACAGCTTTCATCACTCCATTCGGGTGCTTCTGTTATGTCACCATGCCGTTCGGCCTCAAGAACGCCGGAGCCACGTTCATGAGAATGATTCAGAAGTGTTTACTCACTCAAATCAGTCGGAATGTGGAGGCATACATGGACGATATCGTGGTCAAGTCCCGAAAAGGTTCCGACCTGCGGGCTGACCTTGCTGAAACCTTTGCCAATCTCAGGAGGTATGATATCAAGCTCAATCCATCAAAGTGCACATTCGGAGTTCCAGGTGGAAAGTTACTCGGTTTTCTCGTTTCCGAACGAGGGATCGACGCCAATCCTGAGAAAATTGGCACCATACTCCGGATGAAGCGTCCTGTACGCGTGCACGATGTCCAAAAGCTTACAGGCTGCTTGGCCGCTTTAAGTCGATTCATTTCTCGTCTCGGTGAAAAGGCGTTGCCTCTTTACCGACTGATGAAGAAGTCTGACAAATTCGAGTGGACTCCAGAAGCTGATGCAGCGTTTGCAGATCTCAAAGCTCTGCTCTCCACCCAGCCGGTGCTTGCTGCCCCAATCAGCAAAGAACCTTTGCTGCTTTACATTGCAGCCATAAGACAAGTTGTCAGCACAGTACTTACGGTCGAGCGGGAAGAGGAAGGAAAGGCCTTCAGAGTTCAGGGCCCAGTCTATTATGTGTCTGAAGTTTTGACCCCTTCAAAACAAAGATACCCCCATTACCAGAAGCTTGTATATGGGATTTACATGACCACAAAGAAGGTTGCACATTACTTCTCTGACCACTCCATTACAGTCGTCAGCGACGCCCCACTGTCAGAGATTCTGCACAACAAAGATGCAACTGGTCGAGTGGCCAAGTGGGCCATTGAACTCCTTCCCTTAGATATCAAGTTCGAGGCAAAGAAGGCTATCAAGTCCCAAGCAATCGCAGATTTCATCGCCGAGTGGATTGAACAGCAACTTCCGACTCAAGTTCACTCGGAGCACTGGACCATGTTCTTCGATGGATCTAAGATGCTTAATGGTTCCGGCGCGGGAGTAGTCTTAGTCTCCCCCCGAGGAGATAAGCTCAGATATGTTCTCCAGATTCACTTTGATTCCTCCAATAATGAAGCAGAGTATGAAGCACTTTTGTATGGGTTGCGCATGGCCATTTCACTTGGCGTTCGTCGCCTCATGGTCTATGGCGATTCGGATTTAGTGGTTAATCAAGTGATGAAGGAGTGGGACATCAGAAGTCCGGCTATGACCGGTTACTGCAACGCAGTAAGAAAGCTAGAAAAGAAATTTGAGGGGTTGGAGCTTCATCACATTCCCCGACTGAAAAATCAGGCAGCTGATGATCTGGCAAAGATAGGCTCCAAGAGGGAAGCCATTCCCAGCAACGTGTTCCTGGAACACATCCACTCGCCGTCAGTCCAAGAAGATCCCTTCACAGAAGAAACCCCGCAGCCGAAAAGTGCCACAGATCCGACTGGAGTCGAAGTTCCTGCCGTGGTCGACCTAATCATGGAAGTCTTGGCGATCACTCCCGACTGGATGGTACCGTACATCGCGTATATCCTAAGAAAAGAACTCCCGGAGGACGAAGAAGAGGCTCGACAGATCGTCCGTCGATCCAAGGCCTTCACAGTCATAAAAGGACAGTTGTACAGAGAAAGCGCGACTGGAGTCGGTCAAAAGTGCATAACACCGGAAGAAGGTCAGATGATCCTTGATGAGATCCACTCGGGGGCCTGTGGTCACCATGCGTCCTCTCGGACCATTGTGGCCAAAGCATACCGAGCGGGATTTTACTGGCCAAGAGCAAATGAGATGGCAAAGGAGATAGTCGGCAAGTGTGAGGGGTGTCAGTTCTACTCCAACATGTCACGCAAGCCCGCATCAGCCCTGAAGACCATTCCACTCGTCTGGCCCTTCGCTGTCTGGGGACTGGACATGGTCGGTCCTCTGAGAACAGGCAGGAGCGGTTTCACCCATGTGCTTGTGGCAGTCGACAAGTTTACCAAATGGATTGAAGCTAAACCCATCAAGAACCTTGATGCTTGCACTGCTATTAGTTTCGTCAGAGGACTAACATTCAGATATGGAGTCCCTCACAGCATCATCACTGACAATGGGTCAAACTTCGATTCAGACCAGTTCAGAGCCTTTTGCGCCTCTCAGGGCACTCGAGTCGACTATGCATCGGTCGCCCATCCCCAGTCGAATGGACAAGCCGAAAGAGCAAATGGTCTGATCCTCAAAGGACTAAAACCTCGACTAATGCGTGATCTCAAGCACGCGGCAGGTGCCTGGGTCGACGAGCTTCCGTCAGTTCTGTGGGGATTAAGGACCACCCCTAACCGGTCGACTGGAAGAACCCCATTCTTTCTTGTTTATGGAGCCGAAGCCGTTCTGCCAAGTGATCTCCTTCACAACGCTCCCCGAGTCGAGCTTTACACCGAAGATGAAGCAGAACAGGCTCGGCAAGATGCAGTAGACCTCCTGGAAGAAGAAAGAGAGATGGCCATGATCAGATCGACCATTTATCAGCAAGACTTGCGTCGATTCCATGCCCGGCATGTGAAGAGTCGAGCCTTCCAAGAAGGAGATTTGGTCCTCCGAGTGGATCAACAGAAACCACACAAGCTTGCTCCTACTTGGGAAGGCCCCTTCATCATCACCAGAGTCCTCCACAATGGAGCGTATCACCTCTACAATGTTGATCGCCAGATCAACGAGCCGCGAGCTTGGAACGCGGAGCTGCTCCGCCACTTTTACACTTAAGTTCCTTCCTATAAAGATGTAATAAGAGAAACTTCCGCAGTTCATTTATATCAAAGTCAAGAGTGTTCCAATGATTGCTGTCACTTTTGTTTACATACAAAAACCCCCAGTGGGTGACTTAGCCGTGAATCCGTTTCGCCTAAGTTCAAAAAAAAATCCTACCGAGTGGAGAGCAAACCTCCCACTCGGGGGCTTAGCTGCAGTCCAGCACTCGCCTAAGTTCTCCTACGAAGAGACTTAGCTGTAGTCAGCACTCGCCTAAGTTCAAAAAAAAATCCTACCGAGTGGAGAGCAAACCTTCCACTCGGGGGCTTAGCTGCAGTCCAGCACTCGCCTAAGTTCTCCTACGAAGAGACTTAGCTGCAGTCAGCACTCGCCTAAGTTTGAAAAATCCTACCGAGTGGAGAGCAAACCTCCCACTCGGGGGCTTAGCTGCAGTCCAGCACTCGCCTAAGTTCTCCTACGAAGAGACTTAGCTGCAGTCAGCACTCGCCTAAGTTTGAAAAATCCTACCGAGTGGAGAGCAAACCTCCCACTCGGAGGGCTTAGCTGCAGTCCAGCACTCGCCTAAGTTCTCCTATGAAGAGACTTAGCTGCAGTCAGCACTCGCCTAAGTTTGAAATCCTACCGAGCGAGAGCAAACCTCCTGCTCGGAGGCTTAGCTGCAGCCCAGCGCTCGCCTAAGTATGAAACACATCTCATTTCCCAAGGACGACGAGGGGCAGGTCGACTGCCACCTCCTCCTGGAGAGCTTCGCCACAAATACAATGTGCGCTCCGTCCCACTCTACAGTAACAGGGTGTAGATCGACTACTACCTTCTCCTTCGGAGCTGCACCTCAGGCACAAAGTTGTTTCGGGTGAAGACCAAATTCCACTCGACGGGTCATCCACAAAGAGATTCAACGACAAATCAAGGTCAAATAAAGCCTAAAAGGTCCCAGAGACCTCAGATCAAAGTACTCGAGCCCCCGGCTCGGCAGAGTTTAACTGTTACACTTCCACTCGGCATTCCGAGGCAAATTTAAGGCAGAGTTTAACGGATTACAAAATACACTCGGCATTCCGAGGCAAGTTTTTTTTCATTCTTCAGGAGGAGGACTGGCAGGGGCGACAAACTCATCCAAGTCGATCCCGTCTGCGATACGGGTAGCAGCAGCAATAAATGTCTCCATGAAGTCTTGGAAGTTGTGCTTCCTCGTGTTAGCGACTTGGATGGCGGCCAGCTTCTCCTCCCGCACCTCCTTGCAATGGACACGGACCAGAGACAGAGCCACGACAGCGCCACACCGAGCTGAAGACTTCTTCCATTCCTGCACTCGGTCAGGGATTCCGTTGAGTCGAGTCGTCAGAGACTCGAGATCATTCTGGAGCGTAGACTCTGGCCAAAGCGTCGGGTCGATCCGCGTCATGGCAACCTTCAGTCGAGCCAAGTAATCCACGACGCCGTCAACACGAGATTCCAGTCGGAGCAGGTTCATGGCAGCTTCATCTTTCACCGGAGAGTTGATTGGATCCAGACCTGTTTCGATCCGCCCAGTCTCCTCTTCAAAGTTCTGGCAAAGTTCTGCATACACGACCCAAGGATAAGTCAAATTTCGTAAAACTGAGTCGACACAAAAAAACCCAGTCAGAACTGAGTATGCACCTTCGAGCTTGATGTACAACTTCTTGGCAAGGCTCCTCAAGTAGCTCTCCAGGTCGTCCCTCCTGCGAGCAATGCCTTCCATCTTCTCGTTCAGGGTGAGGTTCTCCTTCTTCCAACGCGAACACTCCCTGTTGGCTTCATTCAGAGCGGTCTTCAACTTGGTATTCTCTCCTTCTAATTGGTCGACCGAAGCCAGCTTCTGTGCGGCCAGAGCGGTCTTGTCATCAGCCTCCTTACGGGCAGCAGCCAAGTCCTGATCCTTCTTCGCCAGAGCTTCTTTCAGTTTTTTTGCAAAAAAAATGATGATTGAGTCGGAGGAAGCGAAAAGATACTCAAGCCTAAAAACTAACCAGTCGACAAAGGCGTCTTACCTGCGGCGCCGTCTCTGACCTTCTGCAACTCTGTCCTGGCCAGCTCCAGATCAAGGTTCATTTGAATTTGCTGCTTCTCCAAGTCAGCCAAGCGGGTTCCAAGATCACAAGATCTCTGAAGTCAAAGGGAAGGAGTTACAATTTCAGTAAAAAAAGCAACAAAGGCAATAAATACTAAGACTACGGTTGACTGCCAGCAGTCCACCATAGTCTCGGAGACTACACCCAGTGGGTGCACTTAGCGTGCCCCCACCGGTTCCTATCCCACCCAACCGACCCCTGAAGTCGAGTCCAAGACAAGTTGTTTCCGAGCAGCTAAGAGACAATAATGGAGCTTCTAAGACTACAGCCGAAGCAAAACATTCGACAGTAGCCTCGGGGACTACACCCAGTGGGTGCACTCAGCGTGCCCCCACAGTAAAAAAAAGAGAGAGAAAGACGTCGACTGCCCGCAGTCGACAGGATACCGTTCCATTCGACATGACCCGATCAGACAGAGCGAAGAAACTCAACTACAAGGACTCAATTTAAAGACTACAGTCGACTGCCAGCAGTCCACCGTAGTCTCGGGGACTACACCCAGTGGGTGCACTTAGCGTGCCCCCACTCATCCAAGAATTGGCAAACACACCTAGTGGGTGTACAAACTTAAAGATCTTCGGAAAAGAGATTCTTCAAAGGACATATCGAAACAGACCAAGTGTTGAAGTCGACTGACCTGGACATTGCTCTAAAGAGCCGAGCTTGCGTCATAAGCCGCCTGGCAAGCCTCCCGAGCCACTTTCACCTGTTCCATCATGATTCCATCCTGGCGTACAGCCTCCTTCGCAGCAGCCGCTTGGTCCTCAGGGACGGGGTACGCAGCAAAAAGCGAAGACGGATCCGCAGTCGACGCTGAAGGCCGCACACTCGTCAGAGGAACAGCGAAAGTCACGGAAGCCCGAGTGGGTTCGCCATCGTCCCGAACTACGGCCTCAGGCGCCGGAGTGGATTGTGGAGTCTTGCCAGCCAACGCCTTCTTCTTCCTCTTCACCCTCAGTGGTTCGTTGTCGTCGTCGTCCGGGAGGTCAATAACATGAGGAGGAGCTGCAAGGAAAACATTCAATCGACCAGAGTCGCGATAAAGTTTCAGTCGACTCGAAAGCAGGACGTCAGTGATCGTACCAGGGTTGGAGGTGACAGCCTCCTCCATCTCTTGGTCTTCGTTCCTGGCGGAGACCTCAGAAGTTGCACCACTTCAAATCTCGAAAGTTAGTCAGTTGGCCCAGTGAATCGACCAAGGATCCGTCCACAGTCGACAAAGGAAAGCAAGTGTTATTGTTACCCGGAAATGGTGGGAACAGCTATCTTCATCTTGGGCAAGGCCTTGGGCGGCTTGGATGGCATCGCTCGTGGGTGATTGGGAGCCTTCCCGGTCAGCGGAGGAGAAGAAGTCCGAGGGCGTTTCGACAACTGCCCAACAGGAGCAGTCGCCTTGCCACGTTCCTGCGCTGGATCGTGGGTGAGCTTGGATCGCCCCTCCGGGCGGGAGGGTTCAGCCTCCTCCTCCTCTTCGCTGGAGAAGATGTCGTCGCCTTCCTCTCCCTCACCGTCGGACTCCCACTCACCCTGGTCGTCCCCGCTCTCGCCTCCGCTCCCCTCACCTTCCTCAGTCAACCCTTGTGCCCCGTTGGGCGTCGAGTACATCTCAGTGGTCGCCTGGAAGACAACAGACAGGACGAAAGTCAATCGACTTACCCAAAGAAGACCAATACAGAAGGCCAGATATCCGACACAAAGACATACCTGATCCACTTCATATGAGTTGTCGAGTGGAATTACTCTTCTGGCTCCTCGGGGGTTGTCTTTGTTCCCCGTGATGCTTGACAACCACCCCTCCAGCATCTCTTTGGTGACCTCCTCCGGGTGGATCCGAGTGGTGTCGTCAAGGCCAGAATACAGCCACATCGGGTGGTCTCGCGCCTGGAGTGGTTGGATGCGCCTCTGGAGAAAGACCTCTAACAGGTCCATCCCAGTCACCCCCTCACGGACAAGCTCAACCACTCGACCCGCCAATACCTTGACTTGGGCCTTTTCCTCCGGCGTGACCTTCAGAGAGACAGGCTTCTCGGCTCGGTCGAGGGAAAAAGGAGGAAGACCAGTCGACTGTCCGGGGGTCGCCTGGTCCTGGCAGTAGAACCAGGTCGACTGCCAGCCGCGGACCGACTCCGGGAAGGTGATAGAGGGGAAATAGCTCTTCCCCCTCGTCTGGATCGCCAGACCCTCGCACAGCTGGATCGCTTGCGTCTTCTCATCACTCGACTTGGCCTTTTTAACCGACTGAGAGCGGCAAGTAAAAATATGCTTGAAAAGCCCCCAATGCGGACGGCAACCCAGGAAGGCCTCGCACATGGAAATGAACGCGGCAAGATAGACTATGGAGTTGGGGGTAAAGTGATGGAGCTGCGCTCCGAAGAAATTCAAGAAGCTCCGAAAGAATGGATGGGGAGGCAGAGAAAACCCTCGGTCGATGTGGGTGGCGAGGAGCACGCACTCACCGTCGCGGGGTTGAGGTTCGATCTCCCCCCAGGGAGACGCGCAGCCTCATGGGGAATGGCTCCTCCCTCGACCATGTCGTCGAGATCTTCCTACCGGAGCACCGATGGCATCCAGTCGCCCTGAATCCAACCCTTGGGCAGGGCGGTCCGGGAGGAAGATCCGCCTCGTGCAGACCTCTTTCCTTTCCCCGCCGCCACCACCTTCTTCGCGCGCTCCAAAGCAGTGGTCTTGCCCTTCACCATCATCGTCGGCGAGGTCTCACACGGGCTAACGGCGCTAGGGTATGGCCGAAGGTCACGGGAGGGCTGGCGAAGGGAGAGAGGAAGAAGGAAGAAGAAGAGAAGCGCACGGCTTGGAAACCCCGAGCCGGCAACTTATAAGAGGCCGCTCCCGAGTGGCTGACTGCTAGGCCCAGGCAGTCCAGTCAAATCCCGCAGCAGACGCGCGCGCAGTACGTGGCGAAAAAGGCGACGCGAGGATCGAGGAGTTTCCGCTTTATCACTTCCGATTACTGCGGCTGCTCCCGTCCCGCGCGCTTCCCAAAATCCGAATCCCGTGAGATCCGCGGGCCGCAGAACCACTTGCCAAAGACAGAGTATCCCGCTCACACCAACACTCGGCATGTCGCAAGCGAAGATATTCACTCGACGAAAGGCCTGGAATGGATCAAGGCGACTGAAAGAGGTTGATGACGTCATCCGTGACAACTGACCCTAAACGAGGCACTCACACAGCCCCAAAGAACCAGTCAGAAAGGATCCCCAACTCTTTCCCCACTCTAACCTCGATCCATTCGGGGGCTAATGATGAAGCTATGTACCTAGGGTAGGGGCACGGACCCGTCCAAAGAGCCCTACCAAAGGACATCCCCAGAAGAAAGCACCTATCAATCGACTTGAAGGTACCCCACTCGACGGGTTCAAGACACTCGACCAAGAAGCTACCACTCGACCAAGAAGCTACCACTCGACCATGAAGCTAATCACTCGACTGCCAGGAGACCTACAGTCACTCCGTAGGCAAACGGTCAGCTGTTAAGTAGTCTTCATGATCATTAGAGCACTTTATTAGAGGCGTTACCAGTAACGCCCAATCTTAAATGTACCTTAAACCCTGCATTACTGAGGGCAGGAGGGGGCCGGCGAACTCTATATAAGCCACCCCCCTCCTCAGTATGAAGGGTTCGCACCCCTGTAATCCATACACGCATAATCCAGTCGACCGCCTCCGGGCTCCGAGACGTAGGGCTATTACTTCCTCCGAGAAGGGCCTGAACTCGTAAACCTCGCGTGTAACAACTTCCCAATAGCTAGGATCTAGCCTCTCCATACTCACCCCCCTACATCACTGTCAGAGTCAGAACCACGACAGACGTTTGAGTCGGAAGAGTTATGCTAACACCCTAGTAAGCACGGGATTGCCAAAGGAGTTAGCAGAGGATCTCAGGGAACTTCGATTGGAGATTGTTCCTAGAGGTTTGGTTGCAACAATGGAAGTTCAGTATACATTGTTAGGAAAGATTCGAGAAGCTCAGAAGGATGACAAAGAGATTGCTGAGATAAAAGAGAGAATGAGCGAAGGAAAGGCCAAAGGTTTTCGTGAGGATGAGCACGACACCTTATGGTTTGAGGACCGTGTTTATGTGCCGAATAACACAGAGATCAGGAAGTTAATACTTCAGGAGGCTCATGACTCACCATACTCGATACACCCCAGAAACACCAAGATGTATTTGGATTTGAAGGAACGTTTCTGGTGGACTGGTATGAAGAAGGATATTGCCGAGTATGTAGCCGTACGTGATGTATGTCAGAGAGTGAAGGCTGAGCATCAAAAGCCAGCAGGATTGTTACAGCCTATGCTGATACCCGAATGGAAGTGGGATAAACTTGGCATGGATTTCATCACCGGATTTTCCAGGATCAAATCAGGATATGATTCTATATGGGTAGTAGTGGATCGCTTGACCAAAGTAGCTCACTTTATCCCAGTGAAAACCACCTGTACAAGTGCAAAGTTGGCCAAGATATATATGACTAGGATCGTATGTCTGCATGGAGTTCTGAGGACCATCGTATCAGATAGAGGAACACAGTTTACTTCAAAGTTTTGGCATGAGCTGCGCCAAACTTTGGGGACAAGGTTGGAGTTCAGTACAACATTCCACCCGCAGGCAGATGGACAGACCGAGAGAGTCAACCAGATTCTGGAGGATATGTTGAGGGCCTGTGCGCTAGATTATGGATCTAGTTGGGATGACAATTTTCCCTACTCGGAGTTCTCATACAACAATAGCTACCAAGCTAGTTTGAAGATGGCACCGTTCGAAGCCCTGTATGGACGAAGGTTCAGAACACCGTTGATGTGGGATGAAGTCGGAGACCGACAGTTGTTTGGACCAGATTTGATTAAGAAGTCTGAAGAGAAAGTTAAGCTGATCCGAGATAGACTGAAGGTAGCTCAGTCCAGGCAAAAGAGTTATGCAGATTCGAAACGCAAAGAGGTAACCAAATTGGAGATAGAGCATATCTGCGAGTATCACCCTTGCGAGGAGTGAAACAATTTGGAGTTAAGGGAAAATTAGCCCCGAGATTTGTAGGACCATATCGTGTTTTGGAACGTATGGGAGACGTTGCCTACAAGTTGGAGTTACCTGAAGGACTATCAGGAGTTCATGATGTATTTCATGTTGCACAGCTGAAGAAGTGTCATGCTGAGATGGCCGATATACCGTTAAGAGATACAGTACCCTTGGAGGCGATTCAGTTGGACAGTGATTTGACCTATGAGGAAAAGCCAGTCAGGATTCTTGAATTTGCCAGCCAAGTCACCCGCAGCAAGGTTATCAAGTTTTGCAAAGTTCAGTGGAGCCACCATACCGAGGATGAAGCCACCTAGGAACGAGAGGATGATCTTCGCAAAGACCACCCACACCTATTTTCTAGCCAACCCGAATCTCGAGAGCGAGATTCATCTTAAGGGGGTAGGTTTGTAACATCCCAAATTTTTAATTTGGAATGTTATACATAGATCATTCATTCATGCATATCATATTTTGTTGCATTTCGTTTCTCGATCCTCGAAAACCTAAGCAACTCAAGGACCCTCGGAGAGAGTTTGGGATTTCTTTGTTTTCATATTTGAATTCTATCAAATATTGAAACTTTCGTTTTAATTATTTTTCTCTCCGAAAATATTTCATATTAAAATATATGAGAGGAGATAATATGACTTCTCCAAAATAATTGAAATATTGGAGGAAAAATATTAAAATCCAATATTTGATTTTATCCAGAGTTTATTGCTATTTTATTTGCATTAGAAAAATTGCAGGTTTTTCAAAACTGCATTTTAGGGCCAAGAAAATGTTCATCTCGTTCTAAGTATTTTATTTGGGTGGTGAAATTTTGTTTTGGCATTTTTATATTTTGTTTTATTTTATTGGATTTATTTAAGTTCCGATGAAATTATTTAAAAAATATATATATCTCAGCGCCCAACTGGGCCGAAGCCCAGCCGAGCCGGCCCGCTAGCCCACTGCCGGCGTTCTGGGAACGGGGGTCCCCAGACTTGCCTGCCTGCGGCCTGCGACGTGGCTCAAAGGGGGGCCCAGCACAACCCATCTTCATCAAGACAGACTTAAGACCCTCGTGAGGGGCCAAGCCTCGCGGGGCGGACGACGTGGAGCTTCCTCAGGCACGGCCTCACCAGGCTGGCTCGCGAGGAGGCGGAGAGATCAAGGCGGGGTACCTCACGAGGAGCCCGTGATGCAAGCCATGACGACCAAGGGCGCCAGACGGGTGCCAGCCCGCGCAGTGTCCTCCTTTCCCCTTTGGTGCAAAGGGGGCAAGCGCAGCCGCGGAGTACCGAGGCATCAGTAAAAGGTTGCCATTTCGGTGCAACGAGACCAAGACCAGGAGGACTGCAGGACGGAGGTCATCGTGGAGCCCAAGACGGCGTCACCACTAGAGCTTTGCACAGGCAAGGACCAACTTTAGTCGGGATAAGTGTACTAGATGTTCCCCTTCAAAATGGCCAATTGTTGGCGCCCTTCCCGCTCAATATTTGGGAAGAAGCCTAGGGCCTTTGCATATAAATAGGACCGGCCACCCACAGGGTAGGGGGGATCGGATCGAAATCAGAGAGAGAGAGAAGGGTGACTGAACTCCTCCTGGCAGTTCGTCCCCCCCAGCAAAGAACAGACCCTCGCGAGGCTGTTCTTCCTTGTATTGTTCATCATCATAAGCCTAAGAGGCAATCCACCACACCACACTGGAGTAGGGTATTACACCACAACGGTGGCCCGAACCAGTATAAACCCTGCGTCTCTTGTGTCGTTCTTTCCATAGCTCAGATCTCATCGAGGCGGAGGGGTGCAGGTAAGTAGAAGGCGAAATCTCCGCGCGCACCCCAGTGTTCGAACCTCAAGGGTCTGCCGGAACCCGAAATCCGACATTTGGCGCGCCAGGTAGGGGTGCACCGGAGTTTTCCCTTCCGCCACCTCCACGACCTGCCTCGTGATGAGTAGCGCGTCGCCCGCTCCGGGCGCCGGCGCCAGCACGGGGGCCAGGGGCTCCGAGCCCTGGCCACAGCCCTGCAACGGGTACAGCGGCCGGACAAGTTCAAGCCAACGACGCCGCCGCGATACGGCGGCGCAACTGATCCGCTGGCCTTCTTGCTGGCGTACGAGGAGGCCAACCTCGAAGCTGGAGGTGACGATAGGGTCATGGCCAACTGGCTCCCCATGGCCCTCACGGCGCTCCACGCGCATGGCTGCTCCACCTGCCGGCAGCCTCCATGGCCTCTTGGGAAGAGCCCCGCGGTCTCTTCCCCGCCCATCACGCTACACCAACACCGCCGGTCGTCGCGGCCCTCCTGGGCGGCTCGCAGGCGCCACCTACAAGTCACCACGTCAAGTCGTTCATCTGCCGGGTCAGCACCGTTTCCACGCAGCAGGGGGCTCTCCCGGACCGGGCGGCGCCCAAGGCCGGCCTGACCTTCAGCTCGGAGGACCACCCCTCCAACTCGGCCTGCTCGGGTGCGCTCCCCATGATGTGCACCCCCACCATCTGCCAGGTGGCCGTCACCAGAACTCTCATCGATGGCGGTGCGGGCCTCAGCGTGCTCTCGGTCGAGGCCTTCAACCTCCTCTTTTCATACCCCTGGAATGGCTGCAACCCAGCTGGCCCTTCTCAGGCGTTGGGGGCGGATCATCCAGCTCCTTGGGACAGATCAGGCTCCCAGTAACCTTCGGCACCTACAGCAACTTCCGCACGGAGCTGGTCGACTTCGACATCGCCCCCATCGGCCTCCCCTACAACGCCATCCTCGGCTACCCAGCGCTGGCCCAGTTCATGGCCGCGACGCACCGGCATACAACCTCATGAAGATGCCCGGGAGCAGCGGTGTCCCCACCGTGCACGGGGACACCAGAGACGCGCTGCGGGTGCTCAAGCTCGCCTTCAAGACGGCGGCGTTGGCACAGCCCGCCGACTCGGAGACCCCCGAGCCCAAGGGGGCTGCACCCGCCAAGAAGAACAGTTGTTCATCCAAGACAAGGCAGAAACCAAGCAGATACCCGTCGATGAGGACGGGTCCACCAACGCCACTTTCACCATAGGCGCCAACCTCAAACCCGAGCAAGAGGAGGCCCTGGTCGGGTTCCTGCGCGCGAACAAGAAGGTATTTGCTTGGGAGCCTGACCAGTTGGCGGGGATCCCTAGGAGTGTAATCAAGCATCACCTCAACGTGTGCCCCAACGTGCGCCCTGTGAAGCAGAAGGCAAGGCGACAGTCCATAGAAAAGCAGGCCTTCATCATCCAAGAGACCCGCAAATTAGAAGCTGCTGGGGTCATTCGCGAGGTCCGATACCCGGATTGGTTGGCCAACCCTGTCATTGTGCCAAAGAAGGGACGGAAGGGGCGCATGTGTGTGGACTTCACCAACCTCAACAAGGCATGCCCGCAAGATCCGTTCCCGCTCCCCCGCATCGACCAGATCGTCGATTCCACTGCGGAATGCGACCTGCTATGCTTCTTGGATGCCTTCTCCGGGTATCACCAGATCAAGATGGCGGTAGAGGACGTCGAAAAGACAGCCTTCCTAACCCTGTGTGGGGTGTACTGCTACACATGCATGCCATTCGGGTTGCGTAACGGAGGGGCGACCTTTCAGCGGCTGATGCACATCACCTTGGGCCCGCAGCTCGGGAAGAATGTTGAGGCTTACGTTGATGACATTGTGGTAAAGTCTCGGGAGGCCAGGACCCTGATACAAGACCTGGAGGAGACCTTCGCGAGCCTCAACGCAGTGAACCTATGGCTCAACCCGGAGAAGTGTGTGTTCGGAGTCCCCTCGGGCAAGCTCTTGGGTTTCCTCGTGTCCCACCGAGGCATCGAGGCTAACTCGGAAAAGGTCAAGGCGGCCGAGGACATGAGCCCGCCAAAGACCCTCAGAGAAATGCAGAAGCTCACTGGGCGCGTGACTGCGCTAGGGCGCTTCATCTCCAAGTTGGGGGAGCGAGTGATGCCTTTCTTCCAGCTAATGCACAAAAAGGGGCCCTTTGAGTGGACTCAAGAGGCCGACAAGGCGTTCCAGGATCTCAAGAGATACCTGACCAGCCCACCGGTCATGGTGGCTCCGCGCCCTCAAGAGCCCCTGGTGCTTTACCTCGCCGCCACTCCCTACTCCGCCAGCGCAGTCCTGGTGGCGGTTAGAGAGGAGCGTTGCATCAAAGCCACAGCAGCAGCCCGGGACAAGGCAAAACAGGAACAAGGAAGGCCCGCAGAAACCGCCACCTCGGCTAAGGAGGATCAGCCGCTGCAGAGGATTGCACCGGAGGCGGGAGAGGCCCCTCTCCCAGATGGCCAGCCTCAGGAGGCCTCGTCGCCTCAGGAGGCGCCATGGTCTCCCAAGGGAGCCACCAGCACTGACGCACCCAACCTCGTTGAGCACCCAGTGTACTTCATCAGCACGGTGTTGCGGGACGCGAGGGCACGGTACCCCATGCCTCAGAAACTCCTCCTCGCGCTACTGGTGGCCTCGCGCAAGCTGCGGCACTATTTTCAGGGTCATCCCATCAAGGTCGTCTCGTCATACCCCCTGGAGAGAGTGCTCAGGAGCCCTAACTCAGCTGGAAGGTGCTGAGTGGAACATAGAACTGCAAGCGTTTCAGCTCGAATTCAGCATGACCAGAGTCATCAAGGGAGCAGCATTGGCGGATTTTGTGGCAGAATGGACGGAGGCACCAGGCCTCAAGGCCGACGAGGATCGGTCCCTCTCCCCGGGAAGTGAGGCGCCAGAAGGCTGGGTCATGTACTTCGATGGGGCGTTCTCCAGGCATGGCGCTGGGGCTGGGGCGGTGCTTATATTGCCCACTCAGGACAAGCTCTACTACGCTGTGCAGCTCTGTTTCCAGCAAGGTGAAAAGGTCTCCAACAACATAGCGGAGTATGAAGGTTTAATAGCAGGCTTGAAGGCCGCAGCTGCCTTGGGGGTGAAACGCCTCACCATCAAGGGCGATTCGCAACTCCTTGTCAATTTCTCTAACAAGGTGTACGAGCCAAAAGATGAGCACATGGAAGCCTACCTTGCGGAGGTCCGCTGGATGGAGAAGCAGTTTTGGGGGTTGGAGTTGCAGCATGTGCCCCGTGGCACCAATTAGGAGGCCGACGACATCGCCAAACGGGCGTCCAGGCGGTTACCTCAGGAGCCTGGCGTTTTCGAGGAGCGGCTCTTCAAGCCCTCAGCCTTGCCGTCATTGTCAAACACGGCTCAGCCTCGGGAGGAGCTCCCCCAGCCACCTGCCTCGGGAGCCCCGGCCTATGGCCCGGCCTCAGGAGCACGCCTGCTCCTGACAATGGAACCTCAGGAGGGGTGCTGGATCACGGAGCTCCAGAGTTACTTAACACAAGGGATCCTGCCGGAGAAGGAGGAGGAAGCGGAGCGTGTAGCACGTCAGGCCACGGCATACTGCATCAAGGATGGAAAGCTCTACCACGACCAAACGGTGTATCCCTGCGCTGCATCTCCAGGGAGCAAGGAAAGGAACTGCTAGAAGATATACACGGCGAAGACTGTGGACATCATTCATCATCACGGACCCTCATCGGCTAGGCATTCCGCAGTGGGTTTTATTGGCCCACCGCACTCAATGACGCCGTCGAACTAGTGAAAGCTTGTGAGGCCTGCCAGTTCCACGCCAAGCAGATCCATCAGCCGGCAGGAGGCCTGCAGACTATACCCCTTTCATGGCCATTTGCAGTCTGGGGGCTGGACATCCTGGGCCCGTTTCCTCGGGCGCTAGGGGGCTACCGCTACCTCTACGTCGCCGTGGACAAGTTCACCAAGTGGGCTGAAGTAGAGGCCGTCCGCACCATCCCCGCGGGTTCCGCGGTCAAGTTCATCAGGGGCATCGTGAGCTGGTTCGGGGTGCCAAACCGCATCATCACGGACAACGGTTCGTAGTTCACCAGTAACCTTTTCGAAACATACTGTGCTAACCTTGGAACGCAGATATGCTGCGCTTCGGTGGCACACCCCCGAAGCAACGGCCAGGCCGAGCGAGCCAACGCAGAGGTCCTGAGGGGCCTCAAGACCAGGACGTTCAAGAAGAAGCTGGAGGCCTGCGGCAGAGGTTGGTACGACAAGCTTTAGTCCGTGTTGTGGTCCATCCGCACAACCGCGACCAAGCCGACTGGAGAGACCCCGTTCTTCCTGGTCTACGGAGCCGAAGCGGTCCTCCCTCACGAGGTCAGACATCGCTCCGCGCGGGTCCTGGCGTTCGACGAGGCGCAGCAGGACGCCATGAGGGGGATGGACCTCGTGCTGGGGGAGGAACGTCGCCGAGAAGCCACGCTGTGAGCGGCGAGGTACCAACAAGCACTGCGACGATATCACTGCCGCAACATCCGCCCCAGAACTCTTGAGGTAGGGGACCTCGTGCTCAGGCGGGTTCTCTCCAGGGAGGGATTGCACAAGCTCTCTCCCATGTGGGAGGGCCCGTTCAAGGTTGTTCATGTTTCCAGGCCTGGCTCCGCGCGCTTGGAGACTCAGGAGGGGGTGCCGGTCCAGAACGCATGGAACATCCAGCACCTCCGGAGGTTCTACCCCTAAAAGGCCCAAAGCCTGTGAAGAAGGCGAATGCCTGTGAAGCTGTCGCATTTTGGAAAAGGCCCAGAGCCTGTGAAGAAGGCGAATGCCTGTGAAGCTGTCGCGTTTTGGAAAAGGCCCAGAGCCTGTGAAGAAGGCGAATGCCTGTGAAGCCGGCGCGTTTTGGAAAAGGCCCGGAGCCTGTGAAGAAGGCCAACACCTGTGAAGCTCGCCGCCCGTGACACTCTGACGTAATAATGAGTTGGGGCTGTACACGCCCCGGAGTCTCAGGAGCGCCGGCCTCAGGCCCTGGGGCTCCCTCCCACGCCTAGTGGCAGCACTTAGCTCTGCGCTGGTGAGAAGACGTCGAAGACTAGATTAGGTGCCGAACGTGGCTTTTTCATTTGCTTTCCGTAGTTGGATTGTTCATTCTCATTCGAAGTTTTATTGAAGCTGTTGCCATCTTTGGCTTGTGGTTCTTCGACTTTTCACTCTCCTGCCTCGATTTCTCTTATGCAAGGCCTCGCGAGGGGGAAGCCGAGCGCCCTCGCGAGTGTTCCTGTCCTAGTCGTTCAAAGGTTTCGCGACCTGGGTCCACTACAGGAGCATCCCTCCAGTCCGTGCCCCACGGGCACCGCGACACGAACACAGGGCCTGGGTCGGTCGCCCCCCGCGGCTGGGGCCGGGAACTATCCACGCGCGGGCATGTATCCGGAAGGCACGATAACGGAAGCAAAACGATGATTAACAGCAATAACCCAAACACACCCCCGCAGGGCTCCACACTACTGTCTTTTTACGTAGGAAAAAGGGAAAGAAAGAACGAATCAGGCGCAGCTCGCCTCACACCGGCCTGAAGGGAAGACTTGAGCTGCCCCGGGGGCTCAGGCCGACTCCCTCTCGCGCTTCACCGAGGCGCAACGGCGGGCAGACACGCTACCACCTCCCAAGCAGATACGACGGCGTGGAGGCTGACCGCGGCCACCGCTAGAAGAGTCGCCGCCTGAAGAAGAACCGGAGAAGCTTGGGGAACCCTGAGCGCTGCCAGTCGCGCGAGCGCTATCCTCTCCATCATCGCCGGAGCTGGGTTCCCGGCCGCGGTCGTCGCCCTCAGGGCAGCACCCTGCACGGCGACCATCTTCCCCAAACACCCTCACGTAGAGGGTGGCATCGCCGTCGAACTTGAAGTGCAGGATGCACCGACGGCTTAGGCCACGCACGCGGGCAAACGTCTGCCAACCGTGGGCCAAGGCCAGGCTACCGGCTGCGGAGACCTCCAACGAAGCCCATGAGGCCCGGCTGCAGCAGCCGTCAGCCTAGAGCCTGAGGCCGCCCGGGGCGCCGGCCGGGAGCTCACCGAGGAGGTAGCGAGGAAGTGGAAGCCGGGTGCTAGTCGGCTCCGCCGACCACACAACGAACTCCGGCAGCACCTCTGCAGCGTGAAAGCGCGGCCTAGGGGTACGCGCGACTGAAGCGCGCCCCCCGGCCGTAGCAGTCCGCCCGTCACCATGCTGGAAATCGACTTCGTGGCCGCGGGGAGCTGCCGTGGTGGCCATAGGATGTTTGCGAGGGCGCCCTCGGCCGCGCTTGGGCGGGGGAGAGGCAGACTCTACCCGGCGAGCCTTCCCCTTCTCTGCGGTCGAGAACCTCCTCGACGGGGCCATGAAGAAGAAGGAGAAGCAAAGGGGGATGAACTGGAAGGGCGCGCACCGATCCGTACTTATAGCCGGCGAGGGCCAACCGTCGGCCCCCACCATCGCAGGTAATCATGACCTGCTTTGCATGCAGGGACTTGTCCAATCCGTGCAGTTGCCGAGGCGCCATGGCGAAGTGGAGACGCCCACATCCAATCAACCGCCACGCGGCGCCCAAGGCCGTAGGCTGTTAGGGCCTGTGGCGCTTCGCGCTTACCCTTTCGCCTCCATGCACGGCCAAGTCCGGGCGCGCCTTGGGCCCGGGGGCTACTGTCGGTGGTCTGGGAACGGGGGTCCCCAGACTTGCCTGCCTGCGGCCTGCGGCGTGGCTCAAAGGGGGGCCCAGCACGGTCCATCTTCATCAACACAGACTTAAGACCCTCCCGAGGGGCCAAGCCTCGCGGGGCGGACGACACGGAGCTTCCTCAGGCACGGCCTCACCAGGCTGGCTCGCGAGGAGGCAGAGAGATCAAGGCGGGGTACCTCATGAGGAGCCCGTGACGCAAGCCATGACGACCAAGGGCGCCACGCGGGTGCCAGCCCACGCAGTGTCCTCCTTTCCCCTTTGGTGCAAAGGGGGCAAGCGCAGCCGCGGAGTACCGAGGCATCAAGAAAAGGTTGCCATTTCGGTGCAACGAGACCAAGACCAGGAGGACTGCAGGACGGAGGTCATCGTGGAGTCCAAGATGGCGTCATCACTAGAGCTTTGCGCAGGCGAGGACCAACTTTAGTCAGGATAAGTGTACTAGATGTTCCCCTTCAAAATGGCCAATTGTTGGCGCCCTTCCCGCTCAATATTTGGGAAGAAGCCTAGGGCCTTTGCATATAAATAGGACCGGCCACCCACAGGGTAGGGGGGATCGGATCAAAATCAGAGAGAGAGAAGGGTGACTGAACTCCTCCTGGCAGTTCGTCCCCCCCAACAAAGAACAGACCCTCGCAAGGCTATTCTTCCTTGTATTGTTCATCATCATCAGCCCAAGAGGCAATCCACCACACCACACACTGGAGTAGGGTATTACACGACAACGGTGGCCGAACCAGTATAAACCCTGCGTCTCTTGTGTCGTTCTTTCCATAGCTCAGATCTCATCAAGGCGGAGGGGTGCAGGTAGGTAGAAGGCGAAATCTCCGCGCACACCCCAGTGTTCGAACCTCAAGGGTCTGCCGGAACCCGAAATCCGACACCCGCGCCGACGCCGCCCGACGCCGAGTCCGGCCGGGACTCCGCCTCCCGCGCCGCTTGCCCCTTCCCCAAGCAGCCCCCTCCTTAAATACCCGCCACCGGACCCCCCAACCCCGCCGCCGCCCGCGCACCTCGCCGCCGCCGCCTTCGCCGCGCCGTGCTGCCGTCTTTGCCGCCGCGCCGCCGTCTCCACAGCGCCGCCGCCGCCCTTGCCGCGTCGCCACCGCCCGCGCTCCCCGCCGCCGCAGCCCCACCTCACCGGAGCCGCCCCGCCTCGCCGGAGGTATACGCCTTGCCGTCGTTCGTTTTTTTAAAAACCGATCCGGTTTTTTAGAAACCCTAGTTCGTTTTTTAGATCGGTTCGCCGGTTTTTCTCTGTTTAGTTACTTTGCGGACGTTCGTCCGTACATTCATTTTAACGAACGGCTTTCGCTCTTTAGTTACAGACAACGAACATCCGTTCGTAAGCCTGTTCGTCAGTTTTCTTTTTCTCGGATTTTCCACGATTATTTTCAATCGTGATTTCAGATCTGATTTTCGTTTCAGTTTATCTTTTCGCTGGTTTATTGGAATCAGGCGATTGAAGCGCCTAGATCTTCGTCTCGAAACCCTCTTTCTGTTTAATCAACTTGAACAAAATTTTGGGTACAGTAAATTTGACCTTAGTCCAGATTAGTAAACGGATCTTGTGTCTTTCGCAGTTTTAGTTACATTGCTCCATTTGATTTGATTCTTTTTGCAAACCGGAGTTCTTAAGTTGAATTTTCTGGTTAGATCTTCTTATTTGAGATTTACCCGTGTTTCTTTGCTTGATTGCTTATGTATGCTATTATTTGTTTGCGATAGAACACCCGGAGTGCGGACCGTGCTACTACGAGTCCCTAGGTTTTGCGGATCGTGAGCAAGGCAAGTAACACATTGATCATACTCCTTCCATACCCAGTTTTTATGCATTAGTTCCAATCCTCAAACATTGCATGATTAGGATGTGATTAACATGTGGGTTGGTAAGTAGTTGATGAGGTAGAACCTATTGCCATGTTATATTCAAACCTTGGGAGTTACTTCTACATATTGCTTATATTGCTATGCTATGCTCATAGAAGTGGTTTGGGTGAGTGAATCCATGACAGACGTGATTAATGGTTCAACTTAAGGTGGCAACTTAAATACACATCTGGGTGGATTGTTTGTTGGGCACCTAGGGAATCCAATGTTGTCCTAGGATATCCCTGAGTACCCATGTGATCATCCTAAGGTCCGCCACCCAGGCTCAAAGGGAACTGAGATATTTTCATGCTAGAAATTTCCGTGTGCAGCCACAAGCTATTATTGGCTCTAGCATAGTTGAGTAAGTTGCGTGAAGCTCCCGAGGAGGTGGATCAGCAGGTAGAGGGATGTAGGTTGGTATGGTCTGCCCGGAGTAAGGAGTTAATGCTTCTGAAAGATTGTGTCTCGGTCATCCATTTCTCAAACACCATGTAGTGCGAGAAATCCAACGAAGGAGATCGAGCCTGGTGGGGAAAAGTGCGCAAACCTCTGCAGAGTGTATAAAATAATCATGGTTAGCCGTGTCCCTGGTTATGGACATCTTGAGTATCTAGTACTTGGAATATCCTAAGTATCTCATCACTATTAAATAATATTGTTGGGTTGTTAATTACTTTAATGGGGATTGAGTTGGAGGAACCTTCTCAATGATGTTTCAACTACCATGATAGTTAAATAAAATCTATTCCTTTGTTGCAGGGAAAATTTGGCTTTTCACAAAAACTATAACCATAGAGCATTCCACCAGCCAAATATGCATGTAGTGATAGCATTATTTTGTTCTTGCTCTACTGTGTTATTTTGCCACCATATTCCATGTGCTGACCCGTTTTCGGGCTGCAATGTATTATGTTGCAGACTTTTCAGACGAGGAGTAAGGTTTGTTAGGTCATTGCCGTGCAGCTCAGCTATGCCATTGGAGTTGATGGACTCACTTTATCTTCCAAGCCTTCCGCTGTTATCGTATTAGATGGCCTTAAGCCATATTTATTGTAATAAGTTCTCTTTTGAGACATTCGATGTAATAAGTGTGTGATTGCTACTCTGTTATAAATCCTCAAGTACTGTGTGTGTCAGCATTGCCGATCCAGGGATGACACTGAAGCACAGAGACTTGACCGTTTGAGGTCGGGTCGCTATAGGTTTTGGCGCAGGTAGGTGGAAGGTGGCTAGGGTCCTTGGCGCAGGCAGATCGGGAACTAGATGTGGCGGAAGAGGTTGCTTTGTATACCATGTAAAAGCTGGTTAAGCGTTCCTACTCCCAACAGGGGAGCTGCATGAGTATATATTGATTGTGGCTTGGAGTACAAGGATTGGCAGCGTCGAGGCTAACCAACAGGAGATATTACAGAAGGTTTTAACAGGAGATAGAAGGAGATACAACACAAAATATCTACCCGGTACTCCAACGTGACACACAAGGTGTCCGACCCAAGAGGCTCATAACAACATCTTTAACATGGACTACATACAAATGTATATAGACGTATTTTAGAGTGTAGATTCACTCATTTTGCTTCGTATATAATCCATATTGGATTCTCTAGAAGGACTTATATTCAGGAATGGAGGGAGTAGTAAATGTTTTGGTTTCTACCATTCTATGTGAGTCTTGATGTAATAAGATAAGCCTGCCATGGAAGTAGTCACAAAATAGTCATCTGGAAATGACGTAGGGGGTTGTCCCTTCTCATCATGTTCAGTTTTCTTTCATGTTTTTCACTGAACTGGGCCATTCACTACAAAAAAATACGCTTCCGTGATGATACGTGTTTGTCACAATAGGTCACGTTTTCTGTCATGTGTGTACATCCATGACGATTTTATGATAGAATCAAGATACTCATACCTGTGTTGTCGTAGAAGTGTTCCATGACAATACCAAAATTATCATCACGGAAGTGTTCACTTCCATCACGATAAACTATGCGTCATGGAAGTGCATTCGTCAAGGGTAACCAACACGTGGCATCCACCGTCACGGGTCACCATTAAGTTATCGGGTCCGGTTTTGGATCCGATAACCCGTTAATAGCCCAGACCAATGGGGATTTTCCATGTGTAAAATTCTCATTAGCCAAAGGAAACACGTGTCAGCTCGTCATTGGGTCAGATAGGCACCTATGATATGCCGACACGTGCGACGACCCAACACTGGCCTATTTAGCTTACAAAGGCCGGCCTGTTTGACTTGGTCAAAAGTTAGCGGGCCGACCCATGAAAAGCATCTTAACGGTCTGTTCGCATATAGCCCATTTTACGGCCCGGTAACTCACGGACCGTTAGGGCCTTCCCGAAATCGGCCCAACAACGTCATGTGGGCCGTCGAATATAACACCGGCACATTTCACTTTTGGCCCATGTATGGCCCACGACGTCTTTTGGCCCATATGAGGCCTTTCGTATCTTTAGGCCCTTTAGTGACCCACGGTGACTCTGGCCCATAATGAACAGTAAATTTCTTTGTACCCATTAACGACCCATGATTCACATGGGCCGTTTTCGGCCCGTGTTAGCTTTCGGCCTACTGACGGCCCATACATTCTTGGGCTCCTTTCCGGCCCTTGATTACTTCCGGCCCATTACTGGCTTGTTCCCTTAATGGGCCAAATTTGGCCCGTGGTTAGAATCGGCCCGTTTGTGGCATGTTAACAAATTGCGCCATTTCCAGCCCGTCCTATATTCTGGCCCATTAACGACCCGTTGTGCCTATGACAGAATTAAGCCTTTGTTATCCTCTGGTCTGTTAACGGCCCGTTGCCATGCTGGCCCGATACCAATTACGCTCGTTTATGGCCCATGTGGACCCATTTATCTGACGACCCGAGGCCCACCGATTCTATGGCCCGTTGGAGGCCCATTTATCCGACGGCCCGTAGGAGGCCCATGGATCCTACATCTTGTAGTAGGCTCAAGGTTACCACGGTCCGTATATGGCCCATGGTTGTTGCGGCCACTAGCAAACCAGAGAAAAAGAAGACTAGGAAATAAATAAGCCAGAAACTAAGGCTAGGCTATTAAGGCAATTGCACAAATTACATCCACTGGGCATCAAAGTTCGCCACTAGTGCAAATATGGGGAACACCCTACACTATACAAAAATTTCTTGCTGTTTTCTTGAGCTGGTGGATGCACGTTAAGAACAAATTTTCTATCGCCACAAAACAAATTACAACCATAAAACAAATGGAAGGTTGGCATAAAAGTTAACAGTCTGGCAGATAAATGCACCACCAGAAGTTCAGAAGCTCAGTTCATTTGACCTGACTGTTAAGTTTTCATGTTGTACTGTCCAATGGAGCACCATAACCTTTGCCTTCATTTCTCCTAGGCTCCTGAAGAGCGTTGCAAATGTATGATCGTCTGGTTTCAAAACCATGCATATCTTGACAACATCAAACAATGGTTGTCCTTGTTTCACAAAGGGTCTCTGTTAGGGAATGGACTTGTGTCTGGAGCATAGATATAACATTGTTTTGAGCTTTCATATCTTGATCATGAGGCAGTTTGGATGAGATTACCTTAACAACCAACCCAGTATTACACAGGAACAGGCTTTTGGCACTGTTAGTGGACAGGTGCTGACCCACTGCAGCAAGAGGTGACATTGCGGTTATAGTTGCCTCGTCACCTTCAGAAGGTGGTGGTTCCACCATTTTTTCCATAGCTTGCTGAAAAGTTGAGTTTTTACATTAGTAGTATGAGAACAAAATATATTAAGGAGGCAGTAAAACCAAACAAAATAGCTTTGGCCTATATACAGAACTTATTCTGGTGAACCCATGTAAAATATTAGTTGTATTTTACTGCAAAGTACATAATAAAACCAGGTTCCAAACATATGACCATGTACCATGGCTAATGTATTGTCTATTTCTTCACATTGTATTGATAGCTAAGGATAAAGAGACAAAGTTTATAATACAGTAATCATAGTATCAGATCATTCATATCACAGAACAACTGAGAACAGACAAACAAGCAATTGTAACGTTGTGTGGTCAAGTCCAGCACGAAACTAGATTACAGATCAAGATCAAAGGAACATCACTCCTCTCTTTTAAACCTTGTAAGATGCAATGATACGCTAAGACAATTGTGTATAAAATTGAAAAGAGTAACAGACATTGGCTGCAAACCATGCAGTTCAATGCACAAGTCAGAGTAAGTAGTAGTTAAAAGGCATGAGGATTAAGGACTTACAACATCGGCTTTGACTGGTGTAGCCATGCCCTTCGTCTTGCTGGTGTGACAGTCCTTGAAGATTTCCACAACATTTGGTTCAGGTACTTTTTGGTCCTTGCGGGCTTTCCTCTGCATTTGGAAGATGTCAACATAGATCTGATAATATGGCACATCGAAAAGAGTGAAACATCGGCTAATTAAAAGAGCCTTGCAGTGTGCAATATATCTACGAGATCCTGTCTTCTGTTGGAATTTCACTTTCGTACGGTTGGTCTTGTTCTTTGAACAGTTCACCTACAAGATGATAGATTTGTGAGGCACATGCGTAAATAGGAGTTCAACATATGATATGATCACATACATATAACATACTTGATACTTTGGATCAGACCAGTGTTTAACGAGGCCTCTCCAGTCTTCATCCGATATATTTTCCACTAGAGATGTTTGGGCAAGTTCACTGTCACAGAGCAGAGTTGAAAACATGGCTGCAAGCTTGTCTGGTTGCATCATCTTGGCTATCCAACTTGAACCTCATCTGTTGAAAATTATGGGAGTCTCATTATTAGCAAACCTAGAAAGTATGGGACAGAGCAAGGCAATATTACTAGTTTCCATACATAACCATACTTATGGATAAATGGTCGAGGAAGGTGATGAACTGGGTTTCATCTTTGTCATTCCTATACTGAATCCATGTTGGGAGGATACGTGCATGACACCTAACGGCAACCGCTGCCTCTGATACTAACTTGGCCGACTCTGTAGCATCACATGGCCTTTTTAAACCTGCCTCTAAACAAATCTCCATTCTTCCTCCTCTAGATTTAGTTAACCTATCGAGCATTATCCCTGATGTTTGTTTCCTCTTGGCCTAGGTGCTAGTCCAACAACAAACATAGGAAGTGTTAGTGTACATCAAACTGTGAGACTACATATAAACAAGCATGCAACTATAACTTGACTCCAGCAACTACCTTCTTTCTGTTAAAGCTCACAAGGTTCATCTGATCTTTCCAACCCATCTTGTGTCAAGAGTGCTTTAGAAGTAGTGTCAGGTGGCAAGGGAGCTTGGGAACGTGCTGCTAGCTGAGTTGACAAATGAGTAACTCGTGCAGCTCGTGGTATTGTGGAAGGTGTTGCAACAACTAGGGCTGTCACTGCTTCTTTGGTGGCAGATATTAATTTCTGTTTGGCTTGTTTTGCAACTCGTGTAGCACGGGATACCGCGTTTGTACAATATTCCGGTGGACTTTGACCTTCTATTGCACCATCAGTACCAGCAGAATTTGCATAACTCTTCTACTTCCGTTTCCATGTGTCCCTAGTACTAACACCATCCCCTGTCATTCTGTGTTCCTTCCTCTTTCTCTGTGCAATGTTAAGTTAAGCCAACAAGAAAAAGAATAAAAATTTAGTTCTTTAGAACAAATCGAGCATGATACAGACGAACTGAACTTTGATGTTAGACAACCACATGATAGGATGATGTAATATGTACGAAAAACATGACACCATGAGATAATCAGAACGATGATGTGTAAACTAAGCAGAAGTCATTTTAATAAACTAGAAGCAATGCAATGGAAGGTAGACACCATATGAAAGATGCTACAAATATCACTCTGCCAAGTTAACGTTGTCTCATCATAACTGCCGTTTAAACAGATGTGAAGTAGTACAAGAAATAAATCATATGTAAGATGCAAACAACATAACACTACCAAGTTAAAGTTCTCTCGTCATTAGTGCCATTGCATATTAACAACATTGCATATTCACAGCTCATGACATGTAAACTCAGAAGAAGGCATTTCAACAAATTAGAAGCAATGAAAGTTAGACACCATATGTAACACCCAATGAATATCACTCTACCAAGTTAAAACTGTCTCGTCATTAGTGCCATTTCAACAAATTAGTAGTACAAGCTAGAAAATAACGCGAGATGTCAACTATATCAAACTCCCAAGTGAAACATGTCTTGTGAAAAGTGATTGTTGCAGGTTACACAATAGTAGTACTTTGATGTAAGAACATGGTGTGATAGACAGATATTGTATGTTCTAGAAACAGGAACACGTGTCTTATTCACAAGTATAATGTGTAAAGTAAGCAGATGGAATTCAAAAAAATTAGAAACAATACAAGCTACACATCATACATAACATGCAACCACATATAACAGTGCCATGTTAGAGGGAGCACCTCTAATGGTGGACAAGGGGGGACGTGCTCATCATCAACACAACTAATTGGAATGTCGATGCATGTGTTGTGTTCCAAATCTTGTTGGGGGGATGGCCGAGTAGAATGTGTAGAGGCCCTTCGTTTGGAAGAAGCACCTTTATCCACTACCTTGCTAATTTCCTTCTATGTTATTGATTTTGCATTGTCAAGTAAAACCGACAAGAAAAAGAAATAAAATTCACTCTTCAGAACTCATTCATGCATGATACTGACAATCACTACCTTGATGTAAGGCAAACACATGATACGAGGATGGGATATGTACAAAAAACAGGACAGCATGGCATATTAACAACTATTTGTGTAAACTAAGCAAAACTAGTTTAATCAAATTACAAGCAATACAAGTGAGGCACCGTATGCAACATGCAAGACAGTATCACACTGCCAAGCTAGAGAAAGTACCCGGGATGCCGGTTTCGCCGGAAGACCACCATCAGTCCCTTCCTTATTTTTTGCTTCCTATTTCTTAATTGTATTGCCTTGTCAAGTCAAACCCACAAGAAAAATGAATAAAAATTCGCTTTTCAGAACTCATTGATGCAGGATGCTGACGAGCACTACTTTAATGTAAGTTGACCGCATGATAGGACGATTGAATGTGTAAGAAAAAGGACATCATGGCATCACAGCTATGATGTGTGAACTAAGCAGAAGGCATTTCAACAAATTAGAAGCAATGAAAGCTAGAGACCATATGAAAGATGCAACGAATATCACTCTACCAAGTTAAAACTGTCTCGTCATAAGTTCCATTTCAACAAACTAGAAGTAGGACAAGCTAGAAAAGAATGTGATATGTAACCTATATCACACTCCCAAGTCAAACATGTCTTGCGAGAAGTGATTGTTGCAGGTTACACAACACTAGTACTTTGATGTAAGAACATGGTGTGATAGACAGATATTGTATGTTCTAGAAACAGGAACACTTGTCTTATTCACAAGTATAATGTGTAAAGTAAGAAGATGGAATTCAACAAAATTAGAAGCAATACAAGCTAGACATCATACATAACATGCAACCACATATAACAGTGCCAAGTTAGAGGGAGCACCTGTGATGGTGAACTAGGGGAGAAGTGCTCATCGTCAACACAACTACATTGAGTGTCTATGCATGTGTTGTCTTGCAAATCTTCTTGGGGGGGGGGTGGCGGAGTAGAATCTATAGAGGCCCTCTGTTTGGAAGGAGAACTGAGGGAGTCCTGGATTAGGGGGTGTCCGGATAGCCGGACTATACCTTCGGCCGGACTCATGGACTATGAAGATACAAGATTGAAGACTTCGTCCCGTGTCCGGAAGGGACTTTCCTTGGCGTGGAAGGCAAGCTTGGCGATACGGATATGTAGATTTCCTACCATTGTAACTGACTCTGTGTAACCCTAGCCCTCTCCGGTGTCTATATAAACCGGAGGGTTTTAGTCCGTAGGGACAACAATCATACCATAGGCTAGCTTCTAGGGTTTAGCCTCCTTGATCTCGTGGTAGATCTACTCTTGTACTACCCATATCATCAATATTAATCAAGCAGGACGTAGGGTTTTACCTCCATCAAGAGGGCCCGAACCTGGGCAAAACATTGTGTCCCCTGCCTCCTGTTACCATCCGCCTAGACGCACAGTTCGGGACCCCCTACCCGAGATCCGCCGGTTTTGACACCGACATTGGTGCTTTCATTAAGAGTTCCTCTGTGCCGTCGCCATCAGGAAGGATGCCTCATCCCGTCTTTAAAGACGGCACCGTTGCTAAGGGAGCTTTGGCTGTCGGCCAGACTCTTAGGCTAGGTGGTTTCCTTATGACCGCCCGTTCGGCTACTGCACCGACGATGACCTCTCGGGTCATCGAAAGAAATCTTCACGTCAGCTCGGAATTCGCCGAGCAGCTAGATCCAATGGAGCTCTCTTCCCTAAATGAGCTCTTGGATCGCTTCGTCGCCCTGGGAGTCGCTACGGATTACGACCAGATTGGGCCTAAACCCGATCTAAGAGAGATTAACTCTCCCCAGGTCACCCATTACGTTGCCGTGGTAGAGGGACAGCGCGGCGACCCCTCATCTATCTTAAGGACTATCTATGTCTGGATTCCCGATCCCTCCAAGCCGGATACCCGCAGAGGGGAGGACATCACTCAAGACCTGAACTTAAAGTCAGGCGACAGGCTAGATTCATTGGACAGCATCCAAGAATCCAAACTTCCGAGTTCGGAAACTCCTTGGCCCCTGGGTCTCAGATTGGGTGAGGTTTCGGATTTGATTCCACCCACCCACTCGTACATAAGCGATCTATCCCAAATTAGGCAAGAGCCCGAAGAAACCGTACATCATTACTGGGCCAAATTCCTCCTGGTTATGAACAAGATACAGGACTGCCGCGAGGAAGACGTAATTTCATTCTTCTGCAATAATTGCACGGACAAGGGAATCCTCAACGCCATAAGTCGCCGTGATATTACACGCTTCGCTGACTTGGCGTCCATAGTACGAAAGTACTGTGCGATGGAAAGCGCCTGGAAAACCGAAATAAAATTTTGGGACAATCCGGCCTTGAATACAAACCCAGTCCGAAATAAAAGGGTGCATCATCGCCAGACACCCGGGTTCAATACCAAAAAGCAAAAGCCCTCTACAGGGCACGGAACCGTGCTGGAAGGATGGCTTAATGGACCCTGTAAAATTCACAGTGCAGAGGGCGCCACACCAACTCATAGCCTTAGAGCAAGTTGGATACTCCGGCAGGTGGCAAAAATTGGCGAAGATCTTCTAATTCCAGAAGCTACAAAAAGCCACCCCAGAGACACCAGTACGGTATTAACAGTCTTCGAGACTTTCGCATCAAATAATATGTGAAAAAGAACACTCCACAGCCTTGCCGAAGTCTACCAAGTAGCAATAATAAACCCATGGAGTGACACGACTATTACTTTTAACGCCAGTGATGAACCTAAATTCTGAACAGTCCGAGCACTAGCCGCACTGGTCCTCAGTCCAATAGTGGACGGCTTTCGTCTTACCAAGGTACTCATGGATGGAGGCAGCGGATTGAACCTCATTTATGAGGAAACCCTTCAAAAAATGGAAATAGACTGGAACCGCATTGAGCGAAGCAGCACAACCTTTAGAGGAATAATCCCCAGTCGGGAAGTGCGCTGTATAGGAAAAATCACACTAGATGTGGTGTTCGGCACGCCGGATAATTACAGGTCCGAAGAGGTCACATTCCAAGTGGCCCCGTTCAGTAGCGGATATCACGCTCTGCTCGGGCGGGAAGCGTTTACAATCTTCCAAGCAATACCCCATTACGGGTACATGAAGCTCAAGATGCCCGGGCCTAACGGAATCATCACTCTCGCTAGTGATCCGGACATAGCACTCCGCGCCAAAAACAAGACAGCCGCACTGGCCCTCGAGGCGCTATCCGAAGCCCTAGCGGCTGAGGAACTGACTTCGCTGCGCTCCACGGTGAATAGGGACGATGTGATACTCGACAAAAGATCCAAGTCCACCTCCTTTAAACCGGCGGACGAAATAGTCAAATTCCAGGTCCATCCAACGGACCCTAATAAAACAGCTTCCATCGGGGCACAGTTAAACCCTGATGTAGATGCCGCACTGCGAGAGTTCCTACGAGAGAACTGGGACATTTTTGCCTGGCACCCTTCAGACATGCGAGGAATCCCACGCAGGCTGGCCGAACACAGCTTAAATATCCTAAAAGGATTCAAGCCAGTCAAACAGGCTCTTCGGCGTTTTTCCGAACCTAAGAGACAGGCCATGGGAGAGGAACTAGCGAAGCTATTGGAGGCCGGATTCATCAAAGATATAAAACACCCGGACTGGCTAGCAAACCTGGTGATGGTACCAAAGAAGGACAAATCTTGGCGCCTATGCGTTGATTTTAAAGACCTTAACAAGGCTTGCCCAAAGGATCCCTTCCCTCTCCCCCACATCGATCAAATTATCGACGCTACCGCAGGACATGATTCGTTGTGTTTCCTCGACGCATACTCCGGCTACCATCAAATAAAGATGGCAAAGTCAGACCAAGCCGCAACGACATTCATCACACCATACGGCCCATTCTGCTTCAACACAATGCCCTTCGGGCTCAAAAACGCCAGCGCAACATATCAGCGCATGATTCAGACATGTCTGGCAAACCAGATCGGCAAAACAGTGGAGGCATACGTAGATGATGTGGTCGTTAAAACAAGACATGTCGAATCTCTAGTAGATGACTTGAGGCTAACATTCGGTAACCTCCGAACATACGACATCAAGCTCAACCCGGAAAAATGCGTTTTCGGCGTTCCAGCCGGAAAGCTCTTGGGCTTCATTGTATCCTGTAGAGGAATTGAAGCAAATCCAGCCAAGATCTGAGCTCTGTCACAATTGGATATCTCGAAGGACCTCAAACAAATACAAAAATTAACCGGATGCGTGGTGGCTCTAAGCCGCTATATCTCCCGCTTGGGAGAAAAGGCCCTACCCCTTTACCGCTTCCTTCGGCGCACTGAACACTTTGAGTGGACGGATGCAGCCACGGCCGGACTCGACGAAATAAAAGCCATCTTGGCAACAAACCCAGTCCTGGCTGTGCCAAACATTGGCGAACCAATGCTATTATACATTGCAGCAACCCATCAGGTCGTAAGCGCAGTGCTCGTCGTCGAACGAGAAGCAGACGGACACAAATTCCCCCTTCAAAAGCCGGTCTATTACGTGTCCACTGTCCTCACTCCCTGCAAATCACGGTACCCGCATTATCAAAAGATTGCGTACGCGGTATTCATGGCATCCCAGAAGCTACGACACTACTTTCAAGATTGTTCAATAACAGTAGCCTCGGAAGTACCACTTAACGATATTATAAACAACCGTGACGCAACAGGCCAGATTGCAAAATGGGCCATTGAGTTCCTCCCATTCAACATAACTTATAAGCCACGACAAGCCATCAAATCGCAAGTCTTGGCCGACTTCGTCGCAGAATGGACGGAGGCCGAACTCCCTAAAGAATATGGCACATATTCAAATTGGATCATGCATTTCGACGGTTCCAAGATGTTGGCCAGACTGGGGGCTGGCGTCGTTTTAACGTCCCCCACAGTAGACACAGTTCAATACGTACTACAGATTATGTACACGGACTCCAACAATGCAGCCGAATATGAGGCCCTTTTACATGGTCTCTGGATGGCAGTATCCATGGGCATCCAACGCCTAGAGGTGCGCGGGGACTCGAACCTCGCAATATCCCAATTAAATGGAGACTTCGATGCCAAGGATCCAAAAATGGCAGCTTACCGCAACGCCGTCCTAAAAATGTCAGCTCGGTTCGAGGGGCTTGAATTTCACCATATAGCCCGGGAAAATAATCAGGCGGCAGATGTCCTGGCACGCATCGGTGCAAAACGCGATGTAGTCCCCCTCAACATCTTCTTAGAAAGGTTGTTCAAGCCATCCGTAGTATGGGAAGGGGAGCCGAACAATAACAGCCCGGACCCAACCGCACTGCCTGACACCGAACATTCTAACAAAATCGGAGGCTCTGCCAATGAAATAACACCTTCAGCCCACGTAATAATGGTCGTCATCGCCCCGTGTACAGAACCATTCCTCGCCTACCTTACTAGGCAGGAACTCCCCGAGGACCAAAATGAGGCACGCTGCATAGTGCGGCGATCTAAAGCCTACAGAGTCCACGAGGGAGAGCTTTATAAGAAAAGCACGGACACAAATTCCCCCTTCAAAAGCCGGTCTACTATGTATCCACTGTCCTTATTCCGTGCAAGTCACGGTACCCGCATTATCAAAAGATTGCGTACGCGGTATTTATGGCATCCCGGAAGCTGCGACACTACTTTCAAGAGTGTTCAATAACAGTAGCCTCGGAAGTGCCACTTAACGATATTATAAACAACCACGACGCGACAGACCGGATTGCAAAATGGGCCATTGAGCTCCTCCCGTTCGACATAACTTACAAGCCACGGCGAGCTATCAAGTCGCAAGTCTTGGCCGACTTCGTCACAGAATGGACGGAGGCCGAACTCCCTAAAGAGTGCGGCACATATTCAAACTGGGTCATGCACTTCGATGGCTCCAAAATGTTGGCCGGTCTAGGGGCTGGCGTAGTTTTGACGTCCCCCACAGGAGGCACAGTTCAATACATACTCCAGATAATGTACATAGACTCCAACAACGCAGCCGAATATGAGGCCCTTTTACATGGTCTCCGGATGGCAGTATCCATGGGCATTCAACGCCTAGAGGTGCGCGGGGACTCGAACCTCGCAATATCCCAAATAAATGGATACTTTGATGCCAAGGATCCAAAAATGGCAGCTTATCGCAACGCCGTCCTAAAAATGTCAGCTCGGTTCGAAGGGCTCGAATTTCACCATATAGCCCGGGAAAAATAATCAGGCGGCAGATGTCCTGGCACGCATCGGCGCAAAACGCGATGTAGTCCACCCAACATCTTCTTGGAAAGGCTGTTCAAGCCGTCCGTAGTATGGGAAGGGGAACCTGGCAATAACAGCCCGGACCCAACCACACTGCCCGACACCGAACACTCTGACATAATTGGAGGCTCTGCCAATGAAATAACACCTTCAGCCCACGTAATAATGGCCGTCATCGCCTCGTGGACAGAACCATTCCTCGCCTACCTTACCAGGCAGGAACTCCCCAAGGACCAAAATGAGGCACACTGCATAGTGCGGCGATCTAAAGCCTATAAAGTCCATGAGGGAGAGCTTTATAAGAAAAGCACTACCGGAGTCCTTCAAAGGTGCATCTCCGAAGAGGAAGGGCGGAACCTCCTGGCTGAAATTCATGCCGGAATCGGCGGTCATCACGCTGCAGCTCGGTCCCTTGTAAGCAAGGCCTTCCGTACAGGCTTTTATTGGCCGACGGCCCGGGCAAACGCCCAGGACTTAGTCCAACGATGCGTCGGTTGCCAGCTTTTTGCAAACCAAAGCCATATGCCACCCACCGCCCTCCAAACTATCCCCATCACTTGGCCCTTCACGGTCTGGGGGCTTGACATGGTTGGAACCCTTAAAGGCGGAACCCACAAGAAAAAATACTTACTGGTCATGGTGGATAAGTTCACCAAATGGATAGAAGCCAAGCCTGTTAAGATGGCCGAATCCGGACCGGTGATAGACTTTATATCCGGGGTTGTACACTGTTACGGCGTCCCCCACAGCATCATCACTGACAACGGCACGAACTTTACGGCCGACGAGGTAAAACTCTGGTGCAAAAACATGGGCATCAAGCTCGATTATGCTTCCGTCTATCACCCACAAACTAACGGTCAGGTCGAACGTGCAAATGGTCTTATTATGAGCGGCATCAAACCCAGATTAGTGCGGTCCCTTAAGGAATCTAATACGTATTGGGTAGAGGAGCTCGACTCCGTACTCTGGGGGCTGCAGACCACGCCGAATCGCATCATCGGATACACACCATTCTTCATGGTGTACGGCGCAGAGGCAGTTTTGCCTTGCGACATAATTCATGACTCACCTCGAGTGCGCATGTACGAAGAAAGAGAAGCCGAGCTCGATCGGTAGGACAGTTTGGACGCCTTGGAGGAAGAGCGTGACGTGGCAAAAGCCCGTTCCGCATTCTATCAACAGCAGGCTCGAAGATACCAAAGCAGAGAAGTACGGGCCAAAAATTACAACGTTGGCGAATTAGTTCTATGCCTGCCGGACAAGCAAAAGGACAAACTCAAGCCCAAGTGGGAAGGTCCCTTCATAATTGACCAAGTCCTGACTGGTGGAGCGTACCGCCTGCGAGATGCATCGGATAACCGAGTCGAGCCGAACCCATGGAACGCAGCCCGTCTCAAAAGATTCTACGCCTAGCGCCGGATTCTGTGTTCGTCTCCTTCCTCTGTCCATTTTTTATATACTTTCTGTCTTACATTTCTCTCCTTCTCCCCCTCTCTCTCTTATAGCCTTTAAAGGCTCATACAGTCATGCTCTATCCGCGCTCATTAAACCTTGGGGCTTCTTTAAACAGAAGCTTATTTATACGGGCTTCATGCCCAACACATGTGTCACACTTCCGCATGTACCTTTTATTCACCATTATATGCATCGATATGACTTAAGTTTTGGCCAAGATGGGTTGCCTGGCTCCTGTGCTTACCCCTACGTTCCCGATTCTTCGGCTAGGTGGTAAAGGGAGCACCTTTGCGATTGTTACTGCCGGGTCAGCCAGATGTGTACCTCAGACTAGGTGAAGCCGAAAGCTAGCGTTCTTAAGGGAATATTCGGTCGGTGAACTAAAGATGATCTTTTTTTGACTTATTTATCTATACGCCCCGAGATGTTTTTCCTGCGTCTCTTTTCGCAGAATGGACATGCACTTTAGGGCATGCCTCCCAGGGAAAGGAACCCCTAACGGAACTATTCTCCCTGGAAGATGTTTCTTACTAACCATGTAATATAACATAACTAGTTGGGCACTTGTCTGTTCAAGCACTAATGACTCCTACGCCTGGTCTCCACGCATACCCTGGTTCTTATATAACCGCGAGGGTATTCGGACACACTCCGGACCGTCAGGTCCCGAGGTTGAAGCGAAAAGGTCGGCCATGACAAACGATCTACAATCTGGCTAGAAGGCATTACACATGTCAATTAAAATTACATAGTCAATCTGACTGATTATATTCCTCTTCAATACCATCTAACAGGCTGTCTAGCTTACAGTCCTGTTGGGAATACTTTGCGGCCAATTCTACTTGGCCGTATACTAAGCTCACAGGTATCTCCTTCCCATCGGGCCCCACGGGTCCGACCTCGGGCATGTGGTTTGGGTCAACCTTCGTGTACCGCGTCTTCACCATGGCCCAGGCCTCCCTGGCGCCTTGACGGCAGGCCGACATCTTCCACAATCGGAAGCGCCGCCGCGCTCCCTTCAGCTTCTCTACAAGCTCTCCAAGGCCTTCGGGCATGGAGACGGATGGCCACAAGCCCTGGGCAATGCCTTGCATCACCTGCCGAACTAGCTCGTGCAGTTGTGAGAGCTCGGGAAGAAGGTCACCCGTAGAACCGGGCATTTCCTCTGCAGGACGACCTGTTAGCATACCTACAGACATTACTCTGTTAGTCGACTTCCTCACCGAACTCGTTTTTTCAAAGTTCATTTAAGCGCTTACTAAATATGCCGCGTCGAAGCCGTTGATTCTCCTTAACGGAGTCCAACAGCTGGGCACGAACATCCTTTAGTTCAACGCCCAGCTTGGTGTTGGCATCTTGGAGATTGTTCTTCTCCTGCCTCACCTTTGTCAGCACGCTCTCACCAGCCTTCAGCTGGCGTAGGAGTCGTTGCTCTTCCGGATTTAATCCGGCACCATCTGCAATTTCATTTGTCAGATTTGCACCCACGCCGCGCTTTGCAAAATACTTATCTTTCGAAGCGTATATTACTAGAGGGGGTCTCCTTGGGCTCCCCTGTCGCGGCTAGTGCGGCCTCAAGTTGGGCTTTGCACTCTTCCAGCTCCTGGGACAGTAGGGTATTCTTTTCTGTAAGAACCTGCATAACAAATGATCCTTAAATCAGTTATTCTAATTGTTTCAAGTCTCGGGGGCTACTGGTATATATATAATTACCAAAATTTTCTTACTAGTATGTCTTTTACATATTGCTCCGTGGCTCGGGCTAGACCATTTTGAGCGGCACGGAGGTACGCATCTCCCGAATTGAAGGCACCCAATGCCTCTTGGGAGAAACAAGCGTCGCGAAGAATCGTCCGGCGACGCCTGTGGTTCATGGCACTCTCCACCTCGGAATTGGTGGCAGACAGCCTGTCCGCATCCTCTGTCGGAGGAGCGTCCGGTGCGCGCCTTGTGTCCACCTCCGCTTCCGGACCAGGCTTTGGAGCCTGGCTGGTGGAGGCGCAATTGGCACCCTCTCCGGATATAGTCCGGTGAGGTCTCTTCATCCTGAAGAGAGCACGAGCGTTAATATGCCTTGAAGGAATAACACCTGGGAAGAAGATGCCGCGCTATACCTTTGCGCCGGCGTCTCAGTCCGTACCGCACTTCTTTTCAGACCGCGGGGCCTTGCCGCCCCTCGTTGGCTAGTCGCCGCAGGCTCGGCCTCCCGTCTCAAGGACCTCCCCTACAAAACACGGTTGTCATACGGCAATCGAAAACACGCGAGGATAGATCCCTTTTCAAAAGTGCTGGGACTTCGGTCTCAGTTACCTGTGAGGCTGGGAGTAGCCCTGGTTAATCGGCCGTAATGGCCACCAAGGCGTTGTCCTTGCTCAATTGATGAAACACCCCATCAATCAGCTCCACAGATAAGTCTGGATCCTCTTGAGAGGCCGGGTCGAGGGACCGTCCCGGATCCTCGGGTTGTGGAGGAGGGCTGTTTATTTCTTTAACAGCCTGGCGCAATTCCTGCGTTGAAGTCGTTAGACTGAATATTTAACAATGGGAATATAAAACGGATGGGCAAGTAAAAGTGTCCACTTACCCAACTTGGGGGATTGTACATGGAAAATCCACCCTGTGGGTTGACGCGGAGAAATTCCTGCTCCTCTCCCTTGTACAAAGCGGACAAGGTCTTTATTAGAGCGGCAGCCGAATCCGGCCCCTTACGGCCGTGGCGGGTGGCGTCGTCCTCCCCGTTGAAGTCCCACATGGGGTGGCCTCTATACTGGAGCGGCTGCACCCCTCGCATGATGCATGTGGCCATGACCCCGATCATGGTCAGTCCGGAATGAGCTAACAATCTTATCCGGCCCATCAGGTAAAGAACGTCCTTGTCGCTTTCCCTCTGAGGGCTCCGTGCATGCCAGCTTAGGCGCTTCTTTAGGGGAGCACTGTCGAACTCAGGGAGGCCCATCCGGACAGGATCCAGCAGCGGGACATCCTCTATATAAAACCATTCCGAAGGCCAGTCCTTGGACGCCTTCTTTGGGGTTCCGGATAGATATCCGGTCCTGGCGATGCGCCACACTTCGGCTCCGTCCACTTGATATATTGACCCCTTCTGAGTACAGGGCACAAGGCAGAATAGCCTTTTCCACAACGCGAAATGAGCCTCGCAGCCCAAAAACAGCTCGCAAAGGGCTATGAAGCCCGCGATATGCAATATGGAGGCAGGCGTGAGGTTGGGCAGCTGGAGGCCATAGAACTCCAGGAGCCCCCGGAGAAACGGATGAATTGGAAATTCGAGCCCTCTTATTAAGTAAGGGACAAGGCATACCCGCTCTCCTTTGAAGGGATTGGGGGCGCTCTCCGCTTGCTCTCCACCATTATAGGTGGCAAGTTCGGCTCGAACCGGGACCATATAGGCCGGGGGGAGAAATCCCTTGGTCTGGAGCGTCACTAGCTCGCTATGCGGGATGGAGCATCTCTTCCAATCTCCAGGCTGAGGGCTGGAAGGGCGAGAGGAGGAGCTATGGCGGTCGGCCATGATAGAATGGACCTCTGTCGGATACGCTCCGACGAATACTCGCGGAGGGGAGAAGGTGTGGTTTGGATCTAAATCCTCGTCCCCTTAAATAGGAAGCTCATTCACGCGGCTAGGGGTGTAAATATAAAGAAAACACCCTGACTTTTCGTATTCGTTTGACACATGGAAGACGGCCATTATTGGGCGTAGAAGCCAAGGAGCACTACATTTACAAGAAACCGAACACTATTCAACAGGTACACGGAATTTGGAGGAGAACCCACCTTGCAATGCCGAAGACAATTTGCGCGCCGGACTCGTCGTCATTGAAGCCTAGTTCGGGGGCTACTGAGGGAGTCCTGGATTAGGGGCTGTCCGGATAGCCAGACTATACCTTCGGCCGGACTACTGGATTATGAAGATACAAGATTGAAGACTTCGTTCCATGTTCGGAAGGGACTTTCCTTGGCGTGGAAGGCAAGCTTGGCGATACGGATATGTAGATTTCCTACCATTGTAACCGACTCTGTGTAACCCTAGCCCTCTCCGGTGTCTATATAAACCGGAGGGTTTTAGTCCGTAGGGACAACAATCATACCATAGGCTAGCTTCTAGGGTTTAGCCTCCTTGATCTCGTGGTAGATCTACTCTTGTACTACCCATATCATCAATATTAATCAAGCAGGACGTAGGGTTTTACCTCCATCAAGAGGGCCCGAACCTGGGTAAAACATTGTGTCCCCTGCCTCCTGTTACCATCCGCCTAGACGCACAGTTCGGGACCCCCTACCCGAGATCCGCCAGTTTTGACACAGACAAGCACCTTTATCCACTGCCTTGCTAATTTCCTTCCGCTTTATTGATTTTGAGCTGTCAAGTAAAACCAATAAGAAAAAACAATAAAATTCACTCTTCAGAACTCATTCGTCCATGATACTGACAATCACTACTTTGATGTAAGGCAAACACATGATACCATGATGGAATATGTACGAAAAACATGACAACATGGCATATTCACAACTATTTGTGTAAACTACACAGAAGCCATTTCAACCAATAAGAAGTAATGCAAGCTAGACACCACATGAAAGAAGCAACCAATATGACTCTGCCAATTTAAAAGTGTCCCATCATAAATGCCGTTTCAACAAATTAGAAGTAGCGCATGCTATAAATCATATGAAAGATGCAACCAATATCACATTGCATATACTAAAGGTGTCTCTTCATATTGATTGATGCAGGATACAAAAAACAATAGTTTCATGTAAGGACATGCTTAATAGACAGATGTACTATGTACTAAAAACAGGAAGGCATGTCACATTAACAGGTATAATGTATAAACTAAGCAGAATAGCACATGCAATTTAACCAGATTTGAAGAATAAAATCTACTAGCACAAATGCCCATGCGTTGCAACGGGAGAAAAAAACAACAAATTTTTAACCCAAAGTCTCAAGACCACCCTCCTCCCACAACCCACCATCGGACATGATGACATCAACAAACTCTTTAAAATCCTCCATGCTGCCATGAAAAGATGTGTTGCACAAAAACATAAACGTGAAAGGATTTCATAAGTGTATTGAAGGTGTATGTAATTTAAACCATAGAAATATCCATCCCATTGCGAGTATCTCTTCATGCCTTTGTTGGGGTTGCTTAGTGGAGCCCTATATATATCGCATTATACCAAAAATAGTGAAATTCATTTTAGTACAATGTCTTTGCCTCACTACGGAGGTAACACAAATTTCCATGAACCAGTGTTGGCTAGGTTTAGGGAATGTATAGTGTAGCGCTATTCATATCCAATGATATTATGAGCATTGTACCAAAATCCTCCACCCCTGGCTAATATAAGATAGAAAACTGTGGAGTTTGTGTTGCACACATCGTGTACTCCGAGTCTGACTAATTGTGCTTTGGCGACGGGTAGAAAACACACACAAAACATGCAAAAGTTGTCATGTTCTAGCTTTTCGCAAGTTCATGTTTCTTGTGTGAGGTGTGTAGATGATCTGAAAATTACGGCTCCTATGACATGAAGATATAGAAAAATATTGATTCAAGTATCATGGAAACGTTTGCAAACTTGGAGATCTTGTTTGCAACAGGGGAAAAAACAATGTACACCCCTAACCAGTAAACCTTAGAACCACATTTTTGTATTTTAACACGATATTCCATTTGAGTTGTTGCTTATACTCCTTTTGATCCTTGCCATTGGTGGCTACTCTGTTCACTTGTCAGTCTCAAGATGATGAACTCGACCACCATCATACATGTCATTCAATCGTGCTAGCGCAAGAAAATATTTAAAACTTGAAAAGCAATCTCGTCGAGCTGAAAGAGAGCCCCACCCTCCGCAGCTATCTCAATATGTACACGGAAGTGGCATCGACGAGGGAGCGACTGGAGCACAGCGGATGGCGGCGCCCTTCTTGTCCGGCATGGCAAGGGAGCGGACGACATCTAATCCTCCACATAAATGGGTGACACGCAGGCGAAGTGGTAATGTGGGAAGGAGGCGCGTCGTGGTGACGGCGCTCTAGGAAGGAAGCACGGCAAGATGGCACCTATGTTCCTCTACTTCGTGTGTGTAGGTATCCCTTGTTTTTGTTTCGATAGAACCAGGAGTCCAGGTCGCTAGGTAAAAACAACCTAGGGCAAAATCATCCAAAAAAATATGATGTGTGGGCCTGGACGCGAAAAGTGAGAAAAACTCAGTTTGTGGTATTCTATCCAGTTATCATCAAAGTGTATTATTGAATCAAATAAAAAGGAAGATGTGGTGTTAGATCAATGTCCCAGGTAATGTGGGGCAATTTTTCAAATTGCACGCAAATGGGAGACCACAATACCGTCCATGGCCTTGATGACAGCAGCGTCCGTGTCCTCGGTCGATATGCTAATCAACCATAAAAAAATTGATATGTACGCTAGTAACATATAAATGATCATTTAGAAAGGAAAACCTGATCTTCCCACATGTACATGATCCTATCAACTACTTACCTTGTGAGTGAATATATCATTAGCTCCATCTTCCTATATTACAAATTTTGATCATAGAACAGAATACACAGCTAATAGCATTGGACATATGCTCCGAATATCAGGTACACCATAAATTATGATACATGGGCATTTCGATCATATGTTGCCATTGTAACAATACTCCTATGCTAACAACATGGAGAACACCACTCTACATCAAAGCACACTGCACGATTAGTACATTGTGCGAATATGTGTAGTTTCTAAAAGTAAGTTGAAGGTATGAGAGCCAATACTCATTTGTCAACTGCACAGCTGCCACAACATGCACCAGTACACTCTGTCACTCACCGTTTCATCTCCTGGTCCTCGGCCTTGATGGATGTCTTCAGCCTACTGCAACTTCTCCATCAACCGGAGCAAAAGAGCACGTGCGTTGCAATAGGGCCATATGAAGTGTCCTTTAGGTTACACCCAACAAATCCTCAACAACTATCAACATAAATATAAGGATACACCACTACCCAACATCGGCTGGCTGTTCTAGTTTTTGGACAAGCGGATAGTGTAACATGCGCTATGCTACGTATTTCAGTTATAAGTATAGCACAACGAATATCATAAGTGATACAAGTTGTTCACTTGCTGAAGTGAAAAGAGCCATAGAAGTTTATCCTTTAAACATACAAAATAGTGTCAAATACAAAACCTGCAGAAGATTAATACTCACCTACTATTTTCAGCAAAAGAAAAACATCTGCAAGATATGCGTAGTGTTGTAGTAACCTTCCATGTAGATACAACCAATTTACAAGCCCATAAATCAAGTCCTTTTATTTGTTTGCTATAGGTGGAAGAGCCCGGGGTTCTATCAGTGACAAGATGAATGGTGGAGATGCTGGCAAGCAACATTGCAGTCAAATACATGCTTTAAGCAATTACTGTGTCTCAATGCAAACTATAAAAAAATTTAGGGAACACTTGAACTGAAGTATGTAGCACCCATCTCTTCTAAAAATTAAATGTTTCACCTATATTTCGTTCATTTGTTCAATCACATGCTATTGGATTCAAGCCACACACGGTAACCATAGTTGGCGAGCGGTGCTAAATCATAAAATGAAAAATATAACACAAGCATAAATGATATTCACCTAATTCTGAGATCTCTATGAACATCATTTTGGTTTCTACATAATGTATTGTATATTATATCAGAGATTCAGGAAATAACCATAAATAATAAGCTTTGTAGCAAATTACTCTCCTTCCAACCATCCCTCCAGTACGCTTGCTCCCTTGCATGCATTGACACAAGCACATGAGGATTGAATCAATCAGGCTTGTCAGAAAACCGGTTCAGCACTTGTCCGTTCAATGTATTTCTGTGTTCAAAATTCAGCATCAGACATAGAGGGTATGTGCTGCAGGTACAAATAAAATTCAGAAAGAGTACCGGGCTTTGGTTGAGCTGCTGCTTGGTGCTTGCCGTCGAGTTGGTGCTCGAGTTTGAGAGTAAGAGGGGAGGACAGGGAAGAGGCAGGAAAGTACGGGCCTGACGGACACATCAAACGGCTTGGCCTCCAGGTAGTCATCGTGCTCCTCAAAGACAGTGCAGAGGCGTCACACAAGAGTGCCCAAGTACTCCCACATCTTCAGAGGGTATGGTCAAGGTGCCGGCGGCGAGGGGCATCCCGCCCGCAAGCACCATCGTCTTGTCGAACTGGTCCATGGCCGCTGCCCATGGCGTGCAAGCGGTTGACTGCGGGGCAGCAGCAGATGGCGCTGGAGACGTGCAGCAACGGTGCTGCACATGCGAGGTGGGGAGACGCGGGAGGAGGTGCAGGGGACGGCGGTCGGGAACTTCACAAGAGGCCGGTTGCGGTGCCGGTCGGACATCGATCACGCGACTCGACAAAAAGCGGCAATGGCTCCGGAGCGCGTGTGCGCAGTGCAATCGAGGCGGTGCAGAACGAGGAGATTGAGGAGGAGGCCCGGCGCTCGCGCCACGGACGATCGGTGACGGATCGGATCTGGGTGGAAGGAGAGGCCATGGATCGGGGCCAGCCCGGGAGGCCGCGAATGAACAACAGGTGGAGAGAGAAGAAAAGAACATGCTATCAGTACCACCTCGTTTATATTATGATTTTGTCTATACGAATCATAAAAACGTATTACGACCGGACGAAAAAGTATTGTGACGATGAACCCAACAAAATCAATCCGTGCTTTATTATTAGGGAGAGATACACCATATGCAACATGCAACCACATATCATGCTGCCAAGTTAGAGCAAGCACCCGTGATGCTGGTGTAGGGAAAATGCGGCCATCAACTACAAAGCTACGTTCACTATCTTCATCCAGCCTTGATGTTTCTTGAGAATCATGTGGGGAGGCTAACACGACCATCAACTAAAGAGCATATTTTCTCCTAGTAACCCACTGGCGTGACTGTCTCATCATAAGTGATTGATGAGAGATACACAAGAACATTAGTTTGATGTAAGAACATGGTTAATAGACAGATGTACTAGTATGTACCAAAAACAGGAAGGCATGTCATATTCAAAGGTATAATGTGTAAGCTAATCAGATGCAATTTAACCAAATTGAAAGCAATACAAGCTAGACATTCGGCTGGAGTGGTGAGCATGATCATCGAGGGCCTGAGAGCCTGGTGGGAGGCAGGCTGCTTCACCACCATCGTGGCTTTTTAGTTGGCTTCCAGGTGATGCATGTATGTGCGGGGCTTGTCATTGGCTCGGCCAGTGCCCTGACTAGCTATTTGTCTTCTAGTGCTCCCGGGATGGTGGTTCATCTAAAAAATATATTTCCTTATCTTAGTAAAGACTGACTTCGGCCTTTCGAATACAAGCTAGACACCATATGTAACATCCAACCACATATGACACCGCGAAGTTAAAGTAAGCACCTGGGATAATGGTTCACGGTGAGCGAGATCATCAACTCCAGAGCTACGTTTACCGTCTTCATCTGTTGAACATGCATCCTTCAAAGTGTCGAGACGTGCATTACCTGCCCATGAAGAAAGCAGGAGCGACTTCTCTCTTTTATTTCATGCTTCTGTCAAGGTAGAGTCTGAAATACCCATGCATAAAAACACAATAGTGAGAGTATGGGTGAAGTGTGTGCAGAACTAGTGCACTGTAATAGTAGAAGATAGCAGGTGGCTGAAAAATAAATGACAGGAGACAAATGATAGCTCTACAACATTGCATGGCAAACAAAATTAGATTCTACTATGTATGATTTTGTAATATATGAGCACATGGATGGATGGGAAATGCAGGTACTCCTCCAGCACGCCACCACATGTGGTCCTATCAAAATAACAGCCGACTAAAAATAAATAGGCAGTCGATTTTTCTATGAACCGTCCGATCTACAAGGAACGGGAAGATGGCCGTTGTCTACCTCCCGCCAGTCACTGTTGACGATCTTTCTCGAACCACCAGCGACCACCGGCCCAGACCCCTGCCTCCGCCGCCCTGCCCTCCCCTCGACCTCACACCACCGCCATGCTTGGCAGCGCCCTCGGCCATATCTTTAAGCACGGCCGACCTCCAGATCGGGCGCCAGCAGCTCCTAGGCCCCGCACACCCCTAAGATAAACACCGAGGCGCTGCTTCCCCTGCATAATAGGCGGACTAGCGCCTACTATGCAGGGGAATGCTTCCTTTAATTGGGAATCAACTAACCATGACTTGAAATCGAGGGGGCGACGGACCTCTAGCTAAGGTGAAATAATATATGAGGAGAAACCTTATGCATCGCGAGTTACTAGGAACATCTAGTATCAGGAAGAAGGTGTAGGAAGAAGCAGTCAACTAGTGTCTTCTGTGGGATGAATACCGTGCAAGCGGACACATTAAGATTTGCACGAATAAGGGAAGAGGAGTACTATTTCCGGTTGCCAGTGCTGTGTCCTCCTGATATCACGACAACGTTCTTCTTTTTACCGGGGAACCAATGTTTTGGAGGAGGGTGGAGCCTTGGACGAACCCATGGCCAAATTGTTGACTGTAATGCGGTGGCCGTCTGTCCGCGGAGGGGTAGCAGATCCGAGGCGGCGAAGGATGGCGTAGCGGGAACAGCTCCATTGCAGTGGACGATGGCGACGTTGGAGCGGCAACAGTGAGGCGCAGGACGACGTGCTTGAACTGGCTCGGGTACGACGCACGTCGACGTCCTGGAGGCAGCTCAGCCTTGGCTTCAACTACTAGCCGTGGAGGGTGTTGTGGTGGACGATGACGTCGGGGTATTGTCTCTGGCGTGATGGAGGAGGGCGGCGGTTGATGGGTGGGATGTGGTGGCAGACGGAGGACGCCGGGGTTTCACGACTGGTGGAGAGGTAGTTTTGGCGCTCACAGAGTATGAATGGGGAATCAGACGGGGGGGGAGCTAAGGGGGAACCATGTTTCGGTCTGTGACGCGCTTGTTTTTGTTTTTTTGGAATAGATGGGGCGCACTTGTTTGAAATTTGGGGAAAGTACAAACTTTGCCCCCCTCTTAAATTTCGGACCTAGTGCGGGTCGGGGGTAGGACGGTAAACCTAGGTGTCCCAAATAGTGGGCGGGAGCGATTTCGGCTGAGTGCATGTGTTCTTAGGCGGCCATGGTGTATGAATGTTTTTCGGAGGCGGTTGCGTGGCATCTAGATGAAGCTACAAACCTAGCTTGATTTAGACCTTTGGACATCAGGCCGGTAGGTTTCACGGGTCGGAGTTAGAAAAGTAATTTCCTTCTACCAAACATTGGCCTCGCACAGTTTCGGGTGAGTAGAGGCTCTTTTGGCGCTTCGTTCAAAATTTTGAAACAGAAGCATTCACGTTTAGAGTACTCTTGAACTTTGAGCATTGACATAAATAGACAACGTTAAATTTGACCTTGTATGTTTTAAAACCTCATTAAATTATGTGCTTCTTTTTGAAATTTTGACACTTGAAAATCCTATGACTACGATTATTTTGGAATGGAGGAGGTAAATTTGAATCTATTTTGTACACAACTATATATGCTATTATGTACAAAAGCAGAGCAAAGATTGGTGCCCCCATAATTTAGGTATGATATACAAATGCCATGATATCGAATTCAAATAATTGAATGGACTTCATGTTGAATTTGAATTTTTTAAACCACCTTAAGTTGAATTCAAATGTATGCTAGTTCATAGCTAGCTATTTTTAATGTTCATTGTGTAACTTTTGTATGTATAATGGGCTTTACATACACAACATGACCTATACTCACGTTTATATTCGATTGCTAAAGTGATGCATTGTCTGGAGTTCAAAATACTAACTCTGTGGATCAATTATGTCGAATAATAACATAGACATGCTCAAATTTGATAGAATATAGATGTCTGATGGATCAATGAATGTTCCTTACGCGAATTGCAAATATCATGATCCCATCCTAATATTTGGATACAATTTATATTTTTAATCAACGTGTACATCAGTCTTTTATGTGTAGTTTCAGTCTCCATAGGCCCCTCCTCTCACACACGCTGACTTTCTCTCTCACACATATGCGCACATGGTGTATATCCATCGGTGGTCTCTCACATATGCTCACACACTCTCTCCCGAGGTGTCTTTCTCACAGACATGCTCTTGATATAACCCTTCCTCCCTCTCATAACCATTTAGGATTGTTTTCACTAATCTTTATCACAAGCACTCTTCCTCTCACAAGCATACACACGCACAATCCCCATCGACCCTTTCTATATACATAGGCCTGCCTACGTGTCTCCCGCACGCACATTATCTTTAGGCCTGTCTCTCACGCATTGTCTCCACCTCTCTTCCTAATTGACGAGTATGATTCTTGCAGAGCACTATGTAGGATGCCCCTTAAAGTTAGGTTGGATGAATAGTAATATCAAAGTTAAGGGGTTACCTTAGTCCGAGGACCTAGGGTTACAAATCCTAGTCGGCTTTGTCAGTGGACACAGAGTCCTTCACGACTCTGTGATCTTTGTCTTGTTCGACTAGTCCTCCATGGGTCTCCCTAAATGCGTCACGGGCCGACCAATGTGGCGCAGGACGGAACCGAACCAAGGGCCTCACCTCAGCCCATCGGACCTCATGCGGTGACACACCCTTTGCCCTCAGGTCTCGTTATCTTCTCACACCCACACATACCAACAGAGACACCACCCAAAATATTTTCTCCTTGTGCCTCTATCCCCTCCCCCCCTTGCATATACACACTCAAGGGCATCTCTCGCCATGACATCCTATTCGTCTCACTCTCTCTAGACCTCTCTGATTTCTCGTGCTATCTCTCCCATGTCCCCCACCCCCCGCCGGCCCCTATCCATGCCTCTCTCGAATATGTAATACATACAAACACCTCTCTAGGCCCTGCGAATTACATCAACTACACATTCACACATGTTACATCACGTACCCCATTGATCTAAAAAGCCCTCTCTTCACGTTTATTTCGCATACAACATTCCTTTTGAATAAAACCACATAAAGTGCGGCCAAAAAATTATTTTAGAATTTCTACATATATACAACATTACGAAGTTATATGGAGGAGTATGAACGTTAATTTGTGTTGCATGGTGCCCCCAATGATATTTATTTTGCACTGTGAATTTTTATATTTTTATACTATATATAAAGTTGGTCATAATAAAGAGAAACGAAGAGCATCTCTCTCTCCATCACATACACCCCCTCTACGCCCCTTTCATGTGCGCACACAAACTATCTCCAGGTCCTCTAAAAGTACGCCCCAACACATTCACGCATGTTTAATCTTTCTCTCGCTATAAATACAGTGATGATCATTGTATTTGAAGCGAAAGCACGATACGTACATTGGCCTTCAGAATCCACTCATTACGGTCACCATTTACGTTTTGTGGTTATTATATAGTCACGGGCTCACTGTATAGCTCTGTATTTGCTCAAGACACGACTAGTTGACTAGTTAAACGCTCCACGAGGCACCTCTAGTGTTGCATCACATTATATCACTACCATTGGGCCCACCTGTCGACATGTATAAGAATGAAAACAAACGATAAAAATATATTGGACGGTGCTTCGAAGATATGACTGCGAGCACAGCGGACAAGGTGGCCTTGTACTGGTATGTTGAGCCGTCTATTTTAACACACATGAGCTGGTGTGGTGATTATACACACACACACATGCACACGAACTGCATGCACGCAACACTCACACGAACAGATGCCGCCACGCACTCATGCAACACTCACACGTACGCACACAGCCATGCACGCACACACGCACACACCACTCACACGCACACATGCACGCATGCATGCACACACCACATGACCAACACACACTCTCACGCTCAAGTGCTCAACCTATATGTGCATGCGCACACATCAGGCCCTGACAGACACATACACAACCAGGTGGTTCCCGCGCACGGGTTGGAGTCTTGTCGCGCCTGCGTAAATTTGTGTTTATCTGAACTTTTTCCTATGCGAACTGATAGGTGGGACCCACAAGGAACGTGGTCAATTTAACTAGTCAACATAGTGCCACTGTCGGCGTTCTGGGAACGGGGGTCCCCAGACTTGCCTGCCTACGGCCTGCGGCGTGGCTCAAAGGGGGGCCCAGCACGGCCCATCTTCACCAACACAGACCCAAGACCCTCGCGAGGGGGCAAGCCTCGCGGGGCGGACGACGTGGAGCTTCCTCAGGCACGGCCTCACCAGGCAGGCTCGCGAGGAGGCGGAGAGATCAAGGCGGGGTACCTCATGAGGTGCCCGTGATGCAAGCCATGACGACCAAGGGCGCCAGGCGGGTGCCAGCCCGCGCAGTGTCCTCCTTTCCTCTTTGGTGCAAAGGGAGTAAGCGCAGCTGCGGAGTACCGAGGCATCAGGCAAAGGTTGCCATTTCGATGCAACAAGACCAAGACCAGGAGGACTGCAAGACGGAGGTCATCGTGGAGCCCAAGACGGCGTCACCACCAGAGCTTTGTGCAGGCGAAGACTACTTTTGTCAAGATAGCTGGTACTAGCTGCCCCCCTTCAAATTAGCCCGCCATTGTTGGCTCCCTTCCTGCTCGATATTTGGGAAGAGGACCAGGGCCTCTATAAATAGGACCAGCCCCCACAGGAGAGGTAGGATGAGAATCAGAGAGAGAGAGAGAAAGGTGACTGAACTCCTCCCAGCAGTTCATCCCCCCAGCCAAGAGCAGACCCTCGCGAGGCTGTTCTTCCTTGTATTATTCATCATCATCAGCCCAAGAGGCAATCCACCACGCCACACACTGGAGTAGGGTATTACACCCCCAACGGTGGCCCGAACCAGTATAAACCCTGTGTCTCTCGTGTTGTTCTTTCCATAGTTTAGATCTTAGCGAGGCGGAGGGGCGCGGGCAGGTAGGAGGGGAAATCTCCGCGCGCACCCCAGTGTTCGAACCTCAAGGGTCTGCCGGAACCCGAAATCCGACATTTGGCGCGCCAGGTAGGGGTGCGCCGGAATTCATCTTCCACCACCCCGTTCTCCTCCGACCATCGCGCCCATGTCTGACACTCGTCGGGCCCGCGCCGAGCGCCCGGCCGCTCTCTCTTCTCGCGTCGCTCAGACGGCTCATGTCGGCGGGCGTCCTCGCCGTTCCCCGTCACCTGCCGTCAACGCCGCCACCGGCCCGGCGGGGGACGAGCAGCAAGCATCGTCTCAGCATCCGTCTGTGCGGCAAGATGGCCGCACCGCAACTCCCTCACTCACCCCAGCTGGTTCTTCGTCCCGCGCGCTCCGCGCACCCATGGAGGCTCGAGCAGCGCTCATCGCAGCAAACGAGCTCCTGCGCTACCGTCCCGTCGACGACGTCTACGAAGAATGGCTCGACCGCGTTGCCGAGCTCGTCCGCACCGCAGGGGGCTCTCCTGCGTCGTCTGTTCCGCTGCACCGCACCCCGCCCCGCACGGGCGACGAAGCTCCGGCGGCGCCCCGGCCTCCTCCTCCTCAAGAAGGCGCCATGGCTCCAAGGCGCGTGGCCCCTGGGCGGAACCCGCTCCGTCAGGTGCCAGCGCAGCAAGAGCAGAGCTGCCAGGAAATCCCTCGCCCGCAAGAAGCTGCCCGGGCGCTCCCTGCTTCCGCACGTCAAGACCCAGCTGCAGCGCGTGGGGACATGCAAGACCAAGCTCTCCGTCACCCAAGGCCTCCCGTGGCCACAGCAGGCTGCCGTGCCTTCACCACCGAGCTACGCAGCGTCGCGTGGCCCGGCAAGTTCAAGCCAGACGTGCCTCCTCGCTACGATGACACGGCTGACCCTGCGGAGTTCCTCCAGCTCTATGAGCTGGGCATCGAAGCTGCCAACGGAGACGAGAAGGTCATGGCGAACTGGTTTCCCATGGCACTCAAGGACGGGGCCCGCACTTGGCTGCTGAACCTGGCTCCAGGCACGATCTCCTCCTGGGACGAGATGCGCACCCGCTTCATCGCCAACTTCCAAGGTACTCGCGACCGGCCGCCCGCCGTGAGCGACATGCGCCGCATCAAGCAACAACCCGGGGAGACCCTGCAGAAGTACATCCAACGCTTCAACAACGCATGCCTCAAGATTCCCAAGGTGACTGAGGAGGCCATCATTTCAGCCTTCTCCGACGGTGTGCGCGATGTCAAGATGAAGGAGGTGCTGGCGATGCATGAAGACCTGTGCACTTCCTTGGAGCTGTTCAACTTGGCAACCAAGTGCACCAGGGCTGAGGAAGGGCGTCTCTCCCTCCTCGAGCTGCCTGCCGCAGACCCAGAAGAGAAGAAGTCCAAGGCCAAGGATGTGAAGCGCAAGGGGGCTGCCGTGCTCGTGGCAGAACCAGACACCAAGCGGGGCGGAGATCAGCCCGAACCTTCCGAGGGCAGCCGGTAGTGTGTGTACCACGACCTCCACACCCACAACACCAACAAATGTCAAGAGCTCCGAGCCGTGCGGGAAGGAAGGATCGGCCATCGCCCCGACCGCGGTGACCGAGGCTACGGTCGAGTAGGAGGAAGGAACGCAGGACGCTGGGAAGACCGTGGCCCGCGCCAAGGGTGGCGCGATCAACCTCGCGAGGATCGCTGGCAAGACCCGCCTCGCGAGGGAGACTGGAGGGATCAGCCTCGCGAGGATCGCCTGCAAGGCAACGCAGGCCTTCCCCCGCTGCCGCCGCAGCCAAGGAGAAATGAGGACCGCCACCAAGACGAGGGGGCTGGGGGCTTCCAGGAGCCGCGCGCGATTGCCTGCATCCTGGGCGGGGCTCAGGCCCCAGCCTCTCAACGCATCTTCAAGCAGTTCGCCCACGAAGTGAATGCAGTCCTCCCCAGGCTTGAAGCCACACGCCCTCTCAGGTGGTCGGCGTGCGCCATCACGTTCAGCTCAGCAGATCAGCTCAAGTGTGCGGCTATAGCCGGAGTCCTCCCAATGCTTTGTTCCCCAATCATCAGCAACGTGGTGGTCACCAGGACCCTCATCGATGGTGGGGCAGGGCTCAACGTCCTGTCCGTGGAAACATTCAACAATCTTCAAGTGCCCTACAGCCAGCTTCAGCCAACCAAGCCTTTCTCCGGAATCACCGACGGCTCCACGGTCCCGATGGGCAAGTCCGCCTCCCTGTCACCTTCGGGGCACGCGACAACTACCGCACCGAGCTCATCGACTTCGACGTCGCTCACATTCGCCTGCCGTACAACGCCATCCTTGGGTACCCAGCGCTGGCCAAGTTCATGGCCGTAACTCACCACGGCTACAACGTCCTCAAGATGCCAGGAAGTGGCGGAGTCATCGCGGTGCCCTGTGAAGAGAAGGACGCGGTGTGTTCCCTGGAACGAGCCTTTCAGGCCGCGTCACTAGAAGACCCGGATCGCGGAAGCAGGAGGCTTCCCGAGACCGCCCCCAAGAAGAAGAAGACATTGTTCGGCCCGGCCCCTCAGGAGGCAGGCCCCTATGGGCCCGTGCCTGCCCAGGGGAACCTCCTTCCATCGCATAGGAAAGTGCGCCCGGCGCCCTCCTCAGGCAGGGCTCGGGGGCTCTCCCCTGGAGGGCCGCCGACCTGGCTAGGGTCACGAGGGAGGCGCTTGGGCACCACATGGAGGCGTGTTTCGAAGCACGTTTCCCTCAAGAAGGAGTAAGGCAAGGAGGGCCAGACCCTCAGGAGTTCGTCAGCAAGGCCATTCAGGAGCTACAGGAGTCAAGGGTCATGAAAGGCGGCCGCCGTCTACCAGCAGTGGCTCCCCATCCAGGCGAGGATGGTGGGCTGCGCGTCTGCATCGACATACCAGGGCTCAACCGAGTCGCCTTTCTGGAGCGCCTCTGGCCCTCGCGAGTGGGGCGCTGCGGAGGTCCACCCCACAACTACATTCGCATGCCTTACGGCTTGCCGAACGCGGCTGCCACGTACCAGCGCCTCATGAGGGGCATCATGGAGGCACAAGAGGCCAGGCGTTCCGCAGCCCTGGCGGAGATGGAGATGGTCCGCGGGGAGCCGCCAGCACCTCCGGAGCCTCCCAAGGCCCCCGGGCCTGGGGGCTCGTGAGGATCGGCTTCCGCAGCCCACCGAGTCTGCTACACCAACACCCCTTTGTCCTCAACGTCATCAGGTGACATCTTTCATGTTTCACTTCCAGCTGGGAGCGCCCCCCCAGGGCTGCATTATTCCCAGGCCGCGTGGGTCCGTCCTTGCGGCATGTATCCCTTTTATTTCATGTTGTTAGCTTACCTTGTTGGGGGTGCCCCTCGGGCCGCATCATCCCCAAGTCGCTCAGGCCAGACCCTGCGGCATGTATCTCATTTGCATTTATTTCCGGTTATGCGTTATACCCACCATGCTTGACTATTTGATGCCGGCCCACGGCACCTCTTCTTCTCCATGCCGACCACTTGCACATTAAATGGGGGGGGGTACCTGAGCATCGCGACTCAGGGCTCTTACTGGCTCTCCAGCCCTCACCCTCTGGCCTTGTCCACGGCATCGCAACCTGGCATACCAGCGACGACTGAGACTAGCTCGAGGGCCGGGAACCGAGGAAGTAGAGTGCCGGCATCTAACCAAATTTGCAGGGACACATCACAAGATAAGGCCCAGTGCCAGGCGCAACCCGCCTAGAGGTAGGGCCCCGTGAGTCCCACGCTGGCCCACGGGTGCCCAGATACACCTCGCCAGGCCCTACCGTGCCAGCCACGTGTCAGGGCGGGCTGTACACGCCCCGGGGGCTCCTCCCGGAGGGGGCCCCCTCCCACATACCAGTGGAAGCACCATGCTCCGTGCTGGCTGACGACACTGCCGAGGAGTGGCTATGCCCGTACACATACGGAAGCGCTATGCTCCGCGCTGGTGATAAATAACTGAGGGTGGCCCCCGGGCCGCATCAACCTCAGGGAGCCCAGAGCTCAGTGTCTAGCCTCATCGTAACGCCTCCCCTCGGGAGTGCCGCGCGAGGGGGCTGGGCACGGGGGCTGCGCCTGGGTCACGCCTAGATGCACGCCGCCCAGCCAGGCCCCCCGGGCCTGGTTTGTCGCGCGTCTCTCCCCGAGCGGAGCCAAGGTACGAAGGCCGTTTGAGCGTCAAGGGGGACTCCTGAGCATCGCAACTCAGGAGCCTAACTGGTCATGTAGCCCCTCACTCCTTAGTTCCGAAAGGCTAACGGCGGTTGAGGTATGCGCGCAGCCGGGCTCTGCAGACGTAGAACGGTAGATCCACCCACATCACACCTCCCTACTTGCTGTTCGTGCGCCAAGGGGGACTCCTGAGCATCGCAACTCAGGAGCCTAACTTTTCACGTAGCCCCTCACTCCTTGGCCCCGTCCTGGTTTCTGGTCGGGACTAACGCTGGGTGAGGTATGCGCGGGGCCGGGCTCTGCCGGCGTAGAACATAAGCAAGTAGGAAGGAAAAGCGCAAATTTCAAGGAATTCAAAAGCAAATATCACAGTCCACATTGTTGTCTCAATGCCAAACGCAAGTTTAAATGCCTCCCCAAGGCATGATACATGTGCAGGAATTAAAGGCAGGACAGGAGCCACAAGGGAGTCACTTGTCAGCGGTGGAGCAGCGCGGAGTGGGTTCGCCTCATGGAGCAGTGGGGTCGGCAGCGCCTTGCTTCGGCTTGGTGCTGAAGGCCCGGAACTTCCCCAGCAGAGCCTCCGCGCGACCCTTCACGGCCTCGGCAGCGGCAGCGGCACGCTTGCCGCTTACTGGCTCCAGCAGGCCGTCGAGGTCGACGCCGGGATCGTGAAGGTAGATGTGGGTGAGGACTCGCGTCAGCGCTGCAGAAGACAGGACACGCGCCTTGGCCTCGGCCGTGGGGCCAAGGCCAAGGGCGACATCTTCAAGAGCGCGAACCAGGAAGGGAAGCAGCTTGGCGGGGCCGTCCTCGGCGCCGGCCAGCGGGCTCTCCAGGCCGCTGTCGTAAAGCGTCCTCAGCGAGGAGCGAGCCTTCGCATCCATCTCCGTGAAGGCCACGCGGTCCTCGGCAAGAACCAGGGCCTTGTCCTCCAGCTCGGCCTTCCTCACCCCCAACTCCTGCTCCAGCGCGCCTAGGCGGTCGCGGCGCTTCCTGAGCTTGACCTCCCTCTCCTTGACGGCTGCCTCGCAAGCCTTCACGCCTTCTTCCTGCTCTTGGCGAAGGCGGGCCTCTTTCACGAGCTGGTCCCGCAGGCCTTGCAGCTCGTCCTCCAGCGCCTTGCAGTGACCACGGACGTCGACCACCTCCCCCAGGGCTGCGTCACGAGCAGCCTTCGCCTCAAGGATGGCCTGCTTCTCCTCATCGCAAGCCGTCGAGGCCTGGACCAGCACCGCCCGAATCGAAGCGTCGGAGCGAACCCATCCTGAAGCCAGCTCCAAGCGCCCAGCCACCAAGCGAGGGTCGATGCCAAGAAGATCCTGCTGCAGTCGGTCCAGCTCAGCAATAGCACGATCCAGAACGGCAGAAGGAGTCAGAGAGACAGCAGTCGGTGGAGTAGGAGGAGAAGGCGGCTGCGTGGCCACAGAATCCTGAGGCGGAGTCTGCTGCGCCCCAATGGCTGTAGTGGCGGCGGCAGGCAAGGACACCTCGGGAGTCACTTGGGCCATGGGGGCCGAGCTCGCCCCAGCCGGCTCAGCCAGGCCTCGCGAGGACGACCGGGCAGGAGAAGCCCGTGTGTCGTGGTCACCCTCCTTCACGGGCAGAGGCGCTGCCACGGATGGAACCTCAGGAGCTCCCTTCGGCTTCTTTGCTGCGGGCGCCAGCCTATCCAAAAGATGCGGACGTCAAGCCTCAGAAGCAGAACAAGAAATAAAGACAAGAATCAAACGCTTGCGGGTCGTCGCCAGTGACCTCGAGCGGCCTCCGGCCAAATTTGAAGCCTGAAAGCCAGCTGGAAGGGTCAACCTCGGGAAACTTGGAGGCGGAAGGTGCGTCTGCGGTCCGCCTCGGGGCCGGGGCAGACCCGCGGGAGATCAGCCCGGTCCTGTCCTTCTTCGGGATCGGGGGCAAGCTCCCGCCATCCTGCTCGTCGTCCTGCTCGTCGTCATCGCTCGGAGAGAGGCGAAGAACGCGGGACCCGTGCCGGGGGAGGGGAGCCCTCGACTCTCCGTCAGCCGCCTTGGAGTCAGGCCCTCTTCCCCGCTCCCCTCCTTCCTCCTCTTCGCTGGAGTCGTCGGAGGGCACGTCCACCGGTTCCTCGGGAGTTTCCATGGGCACGGGCCCATCCCCGTTGAAGACGGGCATGGACTCCACTACCTGCTCCCAGTCGTCGCGGAGGAACAAGGGAGTAGGAGCGCCCTCCAACCTTGCCACATCGCCCCCGACCAGAGATTGGAGTACCGCAGCCAGATCTCCGTCGGCCAAGGCCGCGGGGCTCGGATGGGGCCTCCACATCGGAAGTGAGTACTGCCCAAGCGGAGCCAGCTGGTGCTCCAGGAATTCCCTCAGCAGCGACGCGCCGGTCAGCTTCGTCGCCGCCATGTTGGCCGGCCTCAGATCCGCGTCTATCTTCTCCAACACCAGCTTCGCGCGGGGGTCCGCGAGCTCCGCTCGACCCCAATCGCTGGAGCTCGTGGGCTGCTCCGTGGGCAAGATCAGCCGAGGATGGATGCGCCCAGCATCCGCCAAGACCCACTTGCTCTTGAAGCCCTCAATCCTTTTCCCGGGGTTTGAGATGGCAATGGCGCCACCGTACGCGATGAAGCTCGCGCATGCGGAAGCAGGACCGCGAGAGGTCCGGAGGTAGAAGTAGTGGCGCAGCAAGGCCACTGAGGGCTGCACCCCTACGTGAGCCTCGCAGTAATAGGCAAAGATTGCTAGGAGAAGGACGGAGTTGGGGTGGAGATGCAGAGCCTGTAGCTTGTAATGGCGGAGGACAGAGAAGAAGAACTCGGAGAAGGGAGGTACCAGGCCAGCAGCAATGGCACTTACGAAGAACGGATAGAAGATGCTCCCTTGACCCTCAGGGGTGGCAGAGCCGGCCTTGAACACCTTCGCCCCGTCGATGCCCCGCGCCGCCGCCATCCGGCGCAACCGGGCGAGGCTTGCCTCCGACACGTTCGGCGAGTCCAGGGCATACGAGTACCAAGCTACGGCCGGGGGCTGACGAGGCGCCATGGCTTCCTAGGTCACGCGGTCGGAGTAGATCTGGAAATTTTGGAGGAAGGAAGGAGAGGCGCAAGAAAGGGGATCTGAGCAGCAACCGGAGAAAGCAAAAAGCAAAGCCTAGGCAGATGCCGCTCCTTTATCAACTCGCGCGGTTGCTAAGGCGCTCACGTCCAATCAACCGCCACACGGTGCCCAAGGCTGCAGGCTGTTAGGGCCCACGACGCTTCGCCCTCGCCCTTCCGCCTCCCTGCACGGCCAAGTCCGAGCGCGCCTTGGGCCCGGGGGCTACTGTCGGCGTTCTGGGAACGGGGGTCCCCAGACTTGCCTACCTGCGGCCTGCGGCGTGGCTCAAAGGGGGCCCCAGCACGGCCCATCTTCACCAACACAGACCCAAGACCCTCGCGAGGGGCCAAGCCTCGCGGGGCGGACAACGCGGAGCTTCCTCAGGCACGGCCTCACCAGGCTGGCTCATGAGGAGGCGGAGAGATCAAGACGTTGTAAAACGACGGCCAGTGAATTGTAATACGACTCACTATAGGGCGAATTCGAGCTCGGTACCCGGGGATCCTCTAGAGTCGACCTGCAGGCATGCAAGCTTAGCCACGGAGTACCGAGGCATCAGGCAAAGGTTGCCATTTCGGTGCAACAAGACCAAGACCAGGAGGACTGCAAGACGGAGGTCATCGTGGAGCCCAAGACGACGTCACCACCAGAGCTTTGTGCAGGCGAGACTACTTTTGTCAGGATAGCTGGTACTAGCTGTCCCCCTTCAAATTAGCCCGCCATTGTTGGCTCCCTTCCCGCTCGATATTTGGGAAGTGGACCAGGGCCTCTATAAATAGGACCAGCACCCCACAGGAGAGGTAGGATGAGAATCAGAGAGAGAGAGAGAGAAGGGTGACTGAACTCCTCCCAGCAGTTCATCGCCCCAGCCAAGAGCAGACCCTCGTGAGGCTGTTCTTCCTTGTATTGTTCATCATCATCAGCCCAAGAGGCAATCCACCACGCCACACACTAGAGTAGGGTATTACACCACAACGGTGGCCCGAACCAGTATAAACCCTGTGTCTCTCGTGTTGTTCTTTCCATAGCTTAGATCTTAGCAAGGCGGAGGGGCGCAGGCAGGTAGGAGGCGAAATCTCCGCACGCACCCCAGTGTTCGAACCTCAAGGGTCTGCCGGAACCCGAAATCCAACAGCCACACAGACTATTTGGCCGGTCAACAGAGTGCAATCCGATGCTGAACGGTGAGCAAGTGACTGTATAATCATCGCAAGATGTATATAGTGACCATAATGAGCGTATTCTGAAGTCCAGTGACCGTATTACGCTTTTCACTTGAAATACATTGACCGCTTGTGTATTTATCTCTTCTCTCGCTCTCTGTATGGAGCCGAGTAGCCCAACGTGCTAGTGCCTAAATTGGCGCACGCCACCCCATTATTGTCGTACTTGTTTCGTAAGAGAGAACAAGCATTCACGTTTACTGTACAAACTGTAGATATGAGTTACAAATGCTCTGAAGACGAATACAAATATTTGAATCCACTTTATGCCCAATTTCTCTCTGTAGGCCCTCCAAAAGTACATCTCTACACGTTCTCGCATGTTACATATAACAATTATGTAATACAACACTACTACTACTACACTCTAACACAATAAATCATATGTGTTTTTAGTTTTACAGATCTCATATTGTTACTTAATTATTCAATTTGCATACATTAAAATTGCCTTTGAAATGTATGGCTAGTAACATCACCACGCGGGAAAAATCCCGCCCTTGCCTGTTTAATCGGGTTTGTATCGATGGATCGTGCGAAACAACAAAACTATACTAGTACTACAGTACAAGTAACAGTTCATTGGGCAGTCGTGTCGTGTACTCCTCAGTCGTAAGAGTGGAGCGCTTGCTTTCATAAATGTTCTAGTCCATTTCACTGACATGTGGGACATCAAGAAACCGGGTCCATGTGCCATACTGAAATAACTGTGCAGAGCAGCAGGGGTGACGCACCCCAGCCATGGTTTAAGCGTAGTAATGAGCAACGAGGCATCAAATCACAAATCTGCACCTTTCCCGCAGTTAAGTTGGAGGGACGAAGTAATAATGCTAAAAAAGAAGTTGGAGGGACGAAGCAACCATCATTTCACTCGTTGCTGAATCCGTTTATCCCTCATCTTCTTCAAGTTAACCACGTGTTGCTTCTGCCGTTGTTCTGCCTCATGTGGGACGTGGATCGGTTTGGTAAAGCACTGACACGTGGGACTGCATGTTAGCAAACCGCCAGGCCAGCATCCTCTAAAAATAAGAAACCTGCCCCACCATCCAAGTGGGAAAATCACCTCCTTTTTACTAATCTTGATACTATAATTTTTTCGATAAATATAATCGAGATTTGTATAGATAGCACACATGAGCAAAACCAAGTAGTATGGTTAAGGACATCCACAATGTGTAGAAAAATGTGAAAATAGATTTTGGCATCGATGGGAACCATTGTGGACGATGCTGCCAAAGCCAAAAAGATGGAACCAAAGCTCCCTAATTGATTGAAGGAATAGAAAAATGCAACCTCTCTCCTCTTCCTCCCGTGCTTGGACGCATGTACAGTATATAGCACAGAGTCTACTCCCCTGTCCCTTTATCACAAATCACAAAGAAGTGAGGCATCGAATCACAAAGCATGGACGAAGCAACCATCATTTCACTCTTCGCTGACTCCACTTCTCCATCGTCTTCTTCGAGAAACCACCTTACCGCACTAAGTTGGATGGACGACGCTATTGTGTAGTACTAGTACATTTACGCCTCCTTTGGTTCAACGGACTTCCTGGATGCAAATAAGGTGGTTGTCTTGGCTTGCAGGCGGCACTTGTGAACGACATACCGTGGTCTCCCTCAATGGTGTTCTCCGTCGAATGCACTTCGCCAAACCACAACGTTCGAGATATCATCGACGTCACCGCAATGGGGAAGGAAGTCAAATAGTTACTTTCATCGTTTTGGGAACGGGGGTCCCCAGACTTGCCTGCCTGTGGTCCATGGCGTGGCTTTGCATGTGGGCCCGTACGGTCCGTCTTCACCAACAAGCATTCAAGACCCTCGCGAGGGGCCAAGCCTCGCGAGGCGGATGACACAAGACCTCCTCAGGAGCGGCCTCACCAGGCTGGCTCGCGAGGGGCGGAGAGATCAAGGCCAGGCAAACCTCGCAAGGTTCCAATGACGTGAGCCATGACGATCGAGACCAGGCGGGCGCCAGCACGCACAGTGTCCTTGTTTCCTCTTTGGTGCTAAGGAGGCAAGCGCATGCGAGGAGTTCCAAGGCATCAGGAAAATGTTTCCATATTGGTGCAACGAGACCAAGACCGACAGGACGACAGGACGGAGGTCACCATGGGGCCCAAGACGGCATCACCACCAGAGCCTTTGGCAGGCGAAGACTACTTTTGTCAGGATAAGCTATACTAGCTGTCCCCTTTCAAAACTGGCCGTTGTTGGCTCCCTTCCCGCTCAATATTTGGGGAGAGGACCAGTGCCTCTATAAATAGGACTAGCTACCACATTAGAGGGAGAGATCCATCCGGACAACCACAAGTTCACCAAGCACAAGAACACCTCTCCTCAGGAGGCTGTTCTTCCCCTTGTACTGTTCATCATCAGTCCAAGAGGCAATCCACCACCACCACACTGGAGTAGGGTATTACACCGCAACGGTGGCCCGAACCAGTATAAATCTTGTGTCCCTTGTGCTGTGAGTTCGTCGAGCTAGCCTTTGAGATCGTGAAGTGCTTGAGCACGTGATCGGTGAGGGAGAGATCTTTGCGTGCACCCCAGTGTTTGAACCTTAAGGGTTTTGCCGGAACCCGAAATCTGACATTTGGCGCCAGGTAGGGGTGCGCCGAAGCCTTCTTCTTCGTCGACCCATGCTTCGTCACTCCACCAGTTCATGGCCGACGCTCGCCGAGCTCGCGCTGAGTGCCGGGCCGCCCTCGCCGCCCGCGTTGCTCAGACGGCTCCTGTCGGCGGGCCTCCCCGTCATTCTCCATCACCCACCGCCAACGCCGTCACCGGTCCGGCGGCAAACGAGCAGCAAGCCTCTTTGCTGCATCCCTCCGTGCGCCGGGACGGTCACACCACCACCCCGTCGCTGACTCCGGCCGTCTCGTCATCTCACACTCGTCGTGCCCCCACGGACGCCCAGGCCGCGCTGCTCATGGCACGCGAGCTCTTGCGCTACCGTCCGATCGACGACCTCTACTAGGACTGGCTGAACCGCATCGCCGAGCTCGTTAGCGCCGCGAGAGGCTTTCCTGCACCGTCCCTCTCGCTGCCTCGCCCTCCGCCAGCTGCGGGCGACGTGGCTCACGAAGCGCCTCTGCCTCCTCCACAACAAGATGGCACCCTTGCGCCGAGGTGTGCGGCTCAGGGAGCACCTCAGCCTCCCCTGCGCCAAGGCGGCATCCTCGCTCCAAGATGCATGGTCCAGCGGCGCGACCCACCGCGCCGCGTGCCATCGCACAAGGAAATAAGCTGCCAAGAGATTCCCTGTCCCCAAGGAAGTGCTCCACCACTCCCAGCTCCGCTACGCTAGGATTGCTTGCTGCGACAGGGGCATGCACCGCGTGCCGCGGTGACGCAGGGGCACCACGACCATGCTCCACCTCCAAGGCGGCCCCTTGTGACCACGGTCGGCTGTCGCGCCTTCACCCCCGAGCTGCGTAGCGTCACCTGGCCAGGCAAGTTCAAGCCAGACCTGCCTCCGCGCTACGACGGCACCCTCAAACCCGCAGAGTTCTTGCAGCTCTACGAGATGAGCATCGAGGCGGCCAACGGCGACGAGAAAGTCATGGCGAACTGGTTCCCCATGGCTCTCAAAGACGACGCTCGCTCCTGTCTCCTGAACCTGCCTCCTGGCTCCATCTCTTCCTGGGACGAGATGCGCGACCGTTTCGTCGCCAACTTCCAGGGCACTCGCGACCGTCCCCCGGCCGTGGGTGACCTGCGCCGCGTCAAGCAACAACCTGGGGAGACCCTCCAGAAGTACATCTAGCGCTTCAACAACGTTCATCTCAAGATCCCCAAGGTGACGGACGAGGCCATCATGTCTACATTCTCCGATGGCGTCTGCGACATCAAGATGAAGGAGGAGCTCGCCGTCCATGAGGAGCTGTGTACATCCCTGGAGCTGTTCAACCCTGCGACCAAGTGCACAAGGGCTGAGGAAGGGCGCCTTTCCCTTCTCGAGCTCCCGGCTGCCGACCCGGAGGAGAAGAAATCCAAGGCCAAGGGGAGCGGCCGTACTCGCGACAGAGCCAGACACAAAGCGCGACAGGGACCAGCCTGAGTCATCCAAGGGCAGCCGACTGTTCTGGGCCTTCCACAACGTACACAGCCACAACACCAACGATTGCCAAGATCTCAGAGCCATGCACGACGGACGCTTCGGTCGACGCCCCGAGCGCAACGACCGAGGCTACGACCGAGGAGGAAGACTCAGTGGAGGACGCTGGGATGACCGGGGCCCACGCCAGGAGTGGCGTGACTGGCCTCGTGAGGACCGCTGGCAGGATCAGCCTCGCGAAGGTGCCTGGAGGGATCAGCCTCGCGAGGACCGTCCTCAAGGCAATGCTGGGCTTCCTCCACTGCCGCCACCAAGAAGGAATGATGACCACCACCAAGATGAGGGGGTTGGGGGCTTCCAGGAGCCGCGTTCTATCGCCTGCATCTCGGGCGGAGCTCAAGCCCCAGCCTCACAGCGTATCTTCAAGCAGTTTGCTCGCGAGGTGAACGCGGTCCTCCCCAAGCTCGAGGCCACATGCCCGCTCAGGTGGTCCAAGTGTGCCATCACTTTCAGTTCGGCAGACCAGCTCAAGTGCGCAGCCACCGCCGGTGCTCTCCCAATGCTTTGTTCACCCGTCATCAGCAACGTGCAAGTCACCAAGACCCTCATCGACGACAGTGTAGGGCTGAACGTCCTGTCCATCGAGACGTTCGACAAACTACAAGTGCCCTACGATCAGCTTCAGCCTACCAAGCCCTTCTCAGGAGTGACCGACGGCTCCACCACGCTGATAGGTCAGGTCCGCCTCCCGGTCACCTTTGGAGAACGCAACAACTACCGCACTGAGCTCATCGACTTCGACGTCGCCCACATCCGTCTGCCGTACAATGCCATCCTCGGGTACCCAGCCCTGGCCAAGTTCATGGCAGTGACGCACCACGGCTACAACGTCCTCAAGATGCCAGGGAGCGGCGGGATCATCACAGACCCTATGAAGAAAGAGATGTGGTGTGCTCCCTCGAGAGCGCCTCCCAAGCAGCATCAATCGAAGACCCCGGCAACAATGCAGCTCGGTACCCTCCTGAGGTCGTCCCTAAGAAGAAGAAGCAGCTACTCCATGCCTGACCTCGGGAGGGCAGCACCACAAGTGGTACCTCATCAGAATCAGCGCCCGCGCCTGGGGCGCCTTCCTCTGTCGCATAGGAAGGCACGCCCGACGCCCTCCTCAGGCAGGGCTCGGGGATCTTTTCTGGAGGGCCTCAAACCTTGCCAACATTACGAGGGAGGCACTCGAGCACCACTTGGAGGCGTGCTTCGCGGCACATCTCCCTCAAGAGGACACAGCGCAAGGAGCACCCGGTGCTCAGGAGTTCATCACCAAGGTATCTCAGGAGCTTCAGGAAGCAAGAGCAATACACGATGACTGCTGCTGCTCCCCACCCAGGCGAGGGTGGTGAGCTGCACATCTGCATCGACATACCAGGGCTCAACCGAGCCACATCTCAGGAGCGCTTCTGGCCTTCGTGTGTTGGGCGCTGCGAAGGTCCACCTCACAGCTACGTTCGCATGCCGTTCGGCCTGCCGAGCGTGGCTGCTGCCTTCCAGTGCAACCTGCGGAGTGTCATGGCGGGTCAGGAGGCCAGGCACCACGCAGCCCTGGCGGAGATGGTGACGGTCCTCAAGGAACCGCCTGGACCCCCAGAGCCTCCCGAGGCTCAGGGCCCCAACGGCTCGCGGTGAGCAACCCCTTCACGGCGTACCTTCAGCTGCCTCAACACCCCTTCATCAATGGAACCAGGTGACACTTTCCAAGTTAATTTAGCTGGGAGTGCCCCCAGGGCTGCATCATTCCCAGGCCACGTGGGTCCGTCCCTATGGCATGTATCCCTTCTTTTTTATGTCTTTAGCTTACCTCCCTGGGGCGCCCCTCTGGCTGCATCATCCCCAGGCCGCTCGGGCCTGGCTCAGTGGCCCGTATCCTTCATGCATTTACCTGAGCTATTTTGCCTTCCATGCTTAATCTATCTATGACTATCACATGCTTGAGTGTCGCCCATCGTGGGAGCCGCGCGCCGGTCGTCTTTCTTCAGGACCCATTGCCTGAGAGGGTTAGGCATGGCGTCTATGCTCGGGCCCGTCCCTGCAACGTCGATAAATCCAACGGCTGAGCTCTATCTGGCGGGCCGGCCCCATTCACGTCACCTCTTGGGGCCGTTGGTGCTTGACTTTCTCACGCGATAACCTTAGGAGATTCGTTCGGTGCATGTTGTCTAACCACCTCGCAGGACCAACACAGCGAACAAGAATCAAGACCAGGCACAACCCGCCTTGAGGTAGGGCCTCGTGAGTCCCGCGTTGGCTCACGAGTGCCCAGACACACCTCGTCTAGCCCTGCCGTGCAAGCCACATGTCAGGGCGGGGCTGTACACGCCCCGGGGGTTCTCCGCAGTAGGGAGTCCCCTCCCACATACCAGTGGAAGCACCATGCTCTGTGCCGGCAGTTGACACTGCCGAGGAGCGGCTATGCTCGTGCAAGTGCGGAAGCGCCATGGTCCGTCCTGGTGATAAACAACTGAGGACGGCCTCACGGTCGTATCAACCTCAGGGAGCCTCCGGGCTTGGTGTCTGGCCTCATCGCAACGCCTCCCCTCGGGAGAGTCGCGCGAGGGGGCTGGGCACGGGGGCTGCGCTCAGGTCACACTCAAGCATATGCCACCCTGCCAAGTCCCTCAGACCTGGTCGTCGCGCGCCCTCCCAAGCGGAGCCAAGGTATGAAGGTTGTTTGAACGTTAAGGGGGACTCCTAAGCATCATGACTCAGGAGCCTAACTGACCACGTAGCCCCTTACTCCTTGGTCTGTCCTGGTGATCCGGTCGGCCCAATGGCGGTTGAGGTATGTGCGGGGTCGGGCTCTGCCGACGTAGAACACAAGACCTACCATTGCATCTCCTTTCCACAAGCTGTTTGCACGTCAAGGGGGACTCCTGAGCATCGCGACTCAAGAGCCTAACTAACCACGTAGCCCCTCACTCCTTGGTTCCTCCTGGTGATCCGGTCGGCCCAACGGTGGCTGAGGTATGCGCAGGGTCGGGCTCTGCCGACGTAGAATGTAAAGCAAATGGGAAGGACATCGCAAAATCTCAAAGAAAATATTACAAGACATATTGTTCTCCAAATATCAAACACAAGTTTAAACGCCTCCACGAGGCACGCTACATGTTGTAGGAGTTTCAACAGGAAAGGAGCCGCAAGCTAGTCATCCCTGGATACTGCTGGCACCCGCAAGAGGCGCCCCCTCCTGGGTGGCGTCGCCTTCACCTGCACCACCGGTGGAAGGCGCGGGGGCGAAGGTGTCGAACTTCTCCAGCAGGGCTTCCACCTGACCTTTCACAGCTGTGGCGGTGGCTGCGTAGTGTTCATCAGCCACGGGCTCCAGCAGCTCGTCAAGGAGGGCGGCAGGATCGCGAAGATGGAGGTGGCTGAAGACGCACGTCAGCGCGGCTGAAGAAAGGACGTGAGCCTTTTCCTCTGCCATGGGGCCGATGCCGCGCACGACTTCCTCAAGCGTCTCAACCAAGTAGGGAAGCAACTGAGTGGGGCTGTCCTCATTGGTAGCCAACGGCTTCTCCAAGCCCTTCTCATAGAGTGACTTCAGAGCCTCGCAAGACCTCTTCTCGAGAAGCGCGAAGGCCGCGCGGTCCTCGGCCAGAACCTTCGCCTTGGCGTCGAGTTCGGCCTTCTTAGCCTGCACCTTTTGCTCCAGCTCCTCTAGTCGGCCGCGCTCAGTGGCCTACGCATGCGCCAGCTGCTCCAGCTCGGCGTCATGACCCTTGACGACGTCCTCCCGAGCCTTCATCCTCTCTTCCTCTGCCTTACAGCCATGGGCATCTTTGGCATGCTCTTCACGCAGGATCTTCAGCTCGGCCTCCAGCACCCGGTAGCAACCTTGGGCGGCCTCGGCGTCCTTCAGCGCCGCCTCGCGAGCAACCGCTGCCTGAGCTGCGGCTCGCTTCTCCCCCTCAGAGGTCGCCGCGACCTGGCTCAGCGCCGCCCGAACGGACATGTCAGAATGAAGCCAACCAGAGACCAGCTCCAGGCGCCCTGCCGCCAGGAGGGGTTCGGCGCTCTGGAGATCTTCTCGCAGTCGGGCCATCTCAGAAAGGGCCCCCTCCCGGACATCAGGGGAAGCAGAGGAACCTGGGGTCAGCAACAGGGCAGAAGGCGGAAGAGGCGTTGTCGTCACCATGGCCTGGGAGGCAGGAAGCTCCTGAGCCTCTTGGACCTCAGCACCCGAGCCGGACTCTAGCAACTCCCGAGTCAGCGGGGCCTTGGGGGCTGACTTCTCCGGAGGATGCTCCACCCAGCCTCGTGAGGATGATCGGGATGGAGATGCACAAGCACCGACCCCACCTTTGCTCATGGAGAGGGGCGCTGCCGCAGGAGGTGACCCGAGCTCAAGCACCACCACCTCGCTCTCCCTTCTCCTCTTCGCCGCAGGCGTTGGCCTAGTCACACAACAAGGAAGAAGAGTCAGAAACAAGCATCAGCAGCAAGAACAAGGCAAGACGGGAACACCTACTGATCCACTGCGGCGTGGTCCCTCCGCTTCGGGAGCCTGAAGCCGGAGAGCTTTGCGACCTGAGGCACGAGCATGCCAGCTCCGGAAGCAGAAGCAGGGGCGGTGGCTGAGCCGGATGCAGCTCCAGGCGGCACCAGAACAGAAGCAGCATACCGGGAGATCAGCGCCGACCGGTCCCTCATCGGGATTACGGGTGGATCTCCCTTCTCCTGGCGGGCTCCAGCCTCGTCGTCATCAGGAAGGGTGTCGGTGTCAAAACCGGCGGATCTCGGGTAGGGGGTCCCGAACTGTGCGTCTAGGCCGGATGGTAACATGAGGCAAGGGACACGAAGTTTTACCTAGGTTCGGGCCCTCTTGATGGAGGTAAAACCCTACGTCCTGCTTGATTAATATTGATGATATGGGTAGTACAAGAGTAGATCTACCACGAGATCGAGGAGGCTAAACCCTAGAAGCTAGCCTATGGTATGATTATCGTCGTCTATGTTGTCCTACGGACTAAAACCCTCCGGTTTATATAGACACCGGATAGGGTCAGGGTTACATAGAGTCGGTTACAGTGGTAGGAGATCTACATATCCGTATCGCCAAGCTTGCCTTCCACGCCAAGGAAAGTCTCTTCCGGACACGGGACAGAGTCTTAAATCTTGTATCTTCACAGTCCAATAGTCCGGCCAAAGGATATAGTCCAGCTGTCCGGACACCCCCTAATCCAGGACTCCCTCAGTAGCCCCCGAACCAGGCTTCAATGACGATGAGTCCGGCGCGCAGATTGTCTTCGACATTGCAAGGCGGGTTCTCCTCCAAATTCTGTGTACCTGTTTGAATAAAGTCTGATTTCTTGTAGATGTTGCGCTCCTTGGCTTCTACGCATATGAAAAGTCTGAGTGTTTTTACATTCACACCCCTAGCCGCGTAAATGAGCTGCCCTATTTAAGGGGACGAGGATTTAGATCCAATCCACACCTTCTCCCCTTCGTGAGTGTTCATCAGAGCGCATCCGACAAAGGTCCATTCTACCATGGCCAGCCATCGCAACTCCTCCCCTCGCCCTTCCAGCCCTAAGCCTGGATATTGGGAGAGATGTTCCATCCTGCATAGCGAGCTAGTGACACTCTAGACCAAGGGATTTCTCCCCCCGGCCTATATGGTCCCAGTTCGAGCCGGTCTTGCCGTCTAGAACGGCGGAGAGCAAGCAGAGAATGCCCCTAATCCCTCTAAAGGAGAAAGGGTGTGCCTCGTCCCTTACTTAATAAGGGGGCTCAGATTTCCAATCCATTCATTTCTCCGGGGGTTGCTGGAGTTCTACGGCCTCCAGCTACATAATCTCACGCCTGCCTCAGTACTGCATATCGCGGGCTTTGTAGCCCTCTGCGAGCTGTTCTTGGGTGTCGAAGATCATTTTGGACTGTGGAAGGAGCTATTTTGCCTCGTGCCCCGTTCCAAGAAGGGGTCAATGTATCAAGTGGGCGGAGCCGAAGTGTGGCGCATCGCCGGGACCGGATATCTGTCCGGAACCCCAAAGAAGGCATCCGAAGACTGGCCCTCGGAGTGGTTTTATATAGAAGACGTCCCGCTCCCGGATCCTGTCTGGATCGGCCTCCCTGAATTCAACAGTGCTCCCTTAAAGAAGTGCCTAAGCTGGCACCCACGGAGCCCTCAGAGGGGAGGTGACAGGGACATCATTTACCTGATGGGCCAAATAAGATTGTTAGCCCATTCCGGACTAACCATGATCGGGGTTATGGCCGAATGCATTATGCGGGGGGTGCAGCCGCTTCAGTATAGAAGCCACCCTATGTGGGACTTCAACGGGGAGGACGACGCCACCCGCTACGGCCGTAAGGGGCCGGATTCAGCTGCCGCCCTACTAAAGATCTTGTCCACTTTGTATAAGGAAGAAGAGGAGGAATTTCTCTGCGTCAACCCTCAGGGTGGATTCTCCATGCACAATCCCCCAAGCTGGGTAAGCGGCCGTATTTACTTGTCCATCCGTTTTGTATTCCCATTGTTAAATATTCAGTCTGACGACTTCAACGCAGGAACTGCGCCGGGCTGTTAAGGAAATAAGAAGCCCTCCTCCACAACCCGAGGACCTAGGATGGTCCCTCGACCCGGCCTCCCAAGAGGATCCGAACATATCTGTGGAGCTGATTGATGGAGTGTTCCATCAATTGAGCAAGGACAACGCCTTGGTGGCCATTACGGCCGATTACCCAGGGCTTATCCTGACCCCCCAGGTACCTGAGATCGGAGTCCTAGTACCCTGAATAGGTGTCCGCCCACTCGTGTTCAGTTTCCTGATTGCAACCGAATTTTGCAGGGGAGGTATTTAAGGCGGAAGGCCAAACCTGCGGCGACAAGCCAACGAGGGGCCGTAGGGCCCCGTGGGCAGAAAACAAGTGCAATCCGGACCGAGGCGTCAGCATAAAGGTATGTCGCGCCCGCTTATCCCAGGTGTTATACCTTCGAGGCATATTGACACTCGCGCTCTTTTCAGGACAAAGAGACCTCGCCGGACTACATCCGGAGAGGCTGCCAATCGCGCCTCCACCAGCCAGGCTCCAAAGCCTGGTCGGTGGAGGCGAACGCAAGGCGCGCGCCAGACGCTCCTCCGACGGAGGATGTGGACAGGTTGTCTGCCACCAACTCTGAGGTGGAGAGTGCCATGAACCACAGGCGCCGCCAGACAATTCTTCGCAACACTTGTTTCTCCCAAGGGGCGTTAGATGCCTTCAACTCGGGAGATGCGTACCTCCGTGCCACTCAAAATGGTCTAGCCAGAGCCACGGAGCAGTATGTAAAAGACATACGGGTAAGAAAATTCTGGTAATTATATATATATATACCAGTAGCCCCTGAGACTTGAAACAGTTAGAATAACTGATTTAAGGATCATTTGTTATGCAGGTTCTTATAGAAAAGAATTCCCTACTGTCCAAGGAGCTGGAAGAGTGCAAAGCCCAACTTGAGGCCGCACTAGCCGTGGCAGGGGAGCCCAAGGAGACCCCCTCTGGTAATATACACTTCGAAAGATAAGTATTTTGCAAAGCACGGCTTTGGTGCGAATCTGACAAATGAAATTGCAGATGGCGCCGGATTTAATCCGGAAAGGCAACACCTCCTACGCCAGCTAAAGGCTGGTGAGAAGGTGCTGAAAAAGGTGAGGCGGGAGAAGAACGACCTCCAAGATGCCAACACCAAGCTGGGCGTCGAGCTGAAAGATGTTTGTGCCCAGCTGTCAGACTCCGTGAAGGAGAATTAGCGGCTTCGGCGCGGCATATTTAGTAAGTGCTTGAACGAACCTTTGAAAGAAAGTTCGGCGGGGAAGTCGACTAACAGAGCAATGTCTGTAGGTGTGCTAACAGGTCATCCTGCAGAGGAGATGCCAGGTTCTACGGGTGACCTTCTTCCCGAGCTCTCGCAACTGCTCGATCGAGTTCCGCAGGCGATGCAAGGCGCCGCCCGGGCCCTGTGGCCATCTGTCTCCATGCCCGAAGGTCTTGGAGAGCTTGCGGAGAAGCTAAAGGGAGCACGGCGGCGCTTCCGATTGTGGAAGATATCAGCCTGCCGTCAAGGCGCTAGGGAGGCCTGGGCCGTGGTGAAGACGCGGTATGCAAAGGCTGACCCCAACCACATGGCCGAGGTCGGTCCTGTAGGGCCCGATGGGAAGGAGATCCCTGTGAGCTTAGTATACGGCCAAGTAGAGTTGGCCGCAAAGTATTCCCAGCAGGACTGTAAATTAGACAGCCTGTTAGATGGTATTGAAGAGGAATACAACCAGGCAAAATGACTATGTAATTTAATTGACATTTATAATGCCTTCTAGCCAGATTGTAGATCATTTGTCATGGCCGACCTTTTCGCTTCAGCCTCGGGACCTGACGGTCCGGAGTGTGTCCGAATTCCCATGCGGTTATATAGGAACCGGGGAATGCATGGAGACCAGGCGTAGGGGTCATTAGGGCTTGAACAGACAAGTGCCCGACTAGTTATGTTATATTACATGGTTAGTAAGAAACATCTTCCAGGGAGAATAGTTCCGTTAGGGGTTCCTTTCCCTGGGAGGCATGCCCTAAGGTGCATGTCCATGCTGCAAAAAGAAACGCAGGAAAAACATCTGGGGGCATATAGATAAAAATAAAAAAGATCATCTTTAGTTCACCGACCGAATATTCCCTTAAGAACGCTAGCTTTCGGCTTCACCCAGTCTGAAGTACACGTCCGGCTGACCCGGCAGTAACAATCGCAGAGGTGCTCTCTTTACCACCTAGCCGAACAATCGGGAACGTAGGGGTAAGCACAGGAGCCAGGCAACCCAGCTTGGCCAAAACTTAAGTCATATCGATGCATATAATGGTGAATAAAAGGTACATGCGGAAGTGTGACACATGTGTTGGGCATGAAGCCCGTATGAATAAGCTTCTATTTAAAGAAGCCCCAAGGTTTAATGAGCGCGGATAGCGCATCACTTGATGAGCCTTTGAGAGGCTATAAGAGGGAGAAAGAGAAGAAGAGAAATGTAAGACAGAAAATATATAAAAAATGGACAGAGGAAGGAGACGAACACAGAGTCCGGCGCTAGGCATAGAATCTTCGGAGATGGGCTGCGTTCCATGGGTTTGGCTCGAGTCGGTTATCCGATGCATCCCGCAGGCGGTACGCTCCACCGGTCAGGACTTGGTCAATTATGAAGGGACCTTCCCACTTGGGCTTGCGTTTGTCGTTTTTCTTGTCTGGTAGTCGTAGAACTAATTCGCCAACGTTGTAATTTTTGGCCCGTACTTGTCTGCTTTGGTATCTTCGAGCCTGCTGTTGATAGAATGCGGAACGGGCTTTTGCCACGTCACGCTCCTCCTCCAATGCGTCCAAGCTGTCCTGCCGATCGAGCTCGGCTTCTCTTCCTTCGTACATGCGCACTCGAGGTGAGTCATGAATTACGTCGCAAGGCAAAACTGCCTCTGCGCCGTACACCATAAAGAATGGTGTGTATCCGGTGGTGCGACTCGGTGTGGTCCGCAGCCCCCAGAGTACGGAGTCGAGCTCCTCTACCCAGTGCGTGTTAGATTCCTTGAGGGACCACACTAATCTGGGTTTGATGCCACTCATGATAAGACCATTTGCATGTTCGACCTGGCCGTTAGTTTGTGGGTGATAGACGGAAGCATAATCGAGCTTGATGCCCATGTTTTTACACCAGAGTTTTACCTCGTCGACCGTGAAGTTCGTGCCATTATCAGTGATGATGCTGTGGGGGACGCCGTAACGGTGTACAACCTCGGATATAAAGTCTACCACCGGTCCGAATTCGGCCGTCTTAACAGGCTTGGCTTCTATCCATTTGGTGAACTTATCCACCATGACCAGTAAGTATTTTTGCTTGTGGGTTCCGCCTTTAAGGGGTCCAACCATGTCAAGCCCCCAGACCGCGAAGGGCCAAGTAATGGGGATAGTTTGGAGGGCGGTGGGTGGCATATGGCTTTGGTTTGCAAAGAGCTGGCAACCGGTGCATTGTTGGACTAAGTCCTGAGCGTCTGCTCGGGCCGTCGGCCAATAAAAGCCTGTACGGAAGGCCTTGCTTACAAGGGACCGGGCTGTAGCATGATGACCGCCGAGTCCGGCATGAATTTCAGCCAGGAGGTTCCGCCCATCCTCTTCGGAGATGCACCTTTGAAGGACTTCGGTAGTGCTTTTCTTATAAAGCTCTCCCTCGTGGACTCTGTAGGCTTTAGATCGCCGCACTATGCAGCGTGCCTCATTTTGGTCCTCGGGGAGTTCCTGCCTAGTAAGGTAGGCGAGGAATGGTTCTGTCCACGGGGTGATGACGACCATTATTACGTGGGCTGAAGGTGTTATTTCATTGGCAGAGCCTCCGATTTTGTTAGAATGTTCGGTGTCAGGCAGTGCGGTTGGGTCCGGGCTGTTATTGTTCGGCTCCCCTTCCCATACTACGGATGGCTTGAACAACCTTTCTAAGAAGATGTTGGGGGGGACTACATCGCGTTTTGCACCGATGCGTGCCAGGACATCTGCCGCCTGATTATTTTCCCAGGCTATATGGTGAAATTCAAGCCCCTCGAACCGAGCTGACATTTTTAGGACGGCGTTGCGGTAAGCTGCCATTTTTGGATCCTTGGCATCGAAGTCTCCATTTAATTGGGAGATTGCGAGGTTCGAGTCCCCGCGCACCTCTAGGCGTTGGATGCCCATGGATACTGCCATCCAGAGACCATGTAAAAGGGCCTTATATTCGGCTGCATTGTTGGAGTCCGTGTACATAATCTGTAGTACGTATTGAACTGTATCTCCTGTGGGGGACGTTAAAACGACGCCAGCCCCCAGTCCGGCCAACATCTTGGAGCCGTCGAAATGCATGATCCAATTTGAATATGTGCCATATTCTTTAGGGAGTTCGGCCTCCGTCCATTCTGCGACGAAGTCGGCCAAGACTTGCGATTTGATGGCTTGTCGTGGCTTATAAGTTATGTTGAACGGGAGGAACTCAATGGCCCATTTTGCAATCCGGCCTGTTGCGTCACGGTTGTTTATAATATCGTTAAGTGGTACTTCCGAGGCTACTGTTATTGAACAATCTTGAAAGTAGTGTCGTAGCTTCTGGGATGCCATGAATACCGCGTACGCAATCTTTTGATAATGCGGGTACCGTGATTTACAGGGAGTGAGGACAGTGGACACGTAATAGACCGGCTTTTGAAGGGGGAATTTGTGTCCGTCCGCTTCTCGTTCGACGATGAGTACTGCGCTTACAACCTGATGTGTTGCTGCAATGTATAATATCATTGGTTCGCCAATGTTTGGCGCGGCCAGGACTGGGTTTGTTGCCAGTATGACTTTTATTATGTTGAGTCGGGCCGTGGCTGCATCCGTCCATTTGAAGTGTTCGGTGCGCCGAAGGAGGCGGTAAAGGGGTAGGGCGTTTTCTCCCAAGCGGGAGATAAAGCGGCTTAGAGCCGCCACGCATCCGGTTAACTTTTGTATTTGTTTGAGGTCCTTTGGGATATCCAGTTGCGACAGAGCTCAGATCTTGGCTGGATTTGCTTCAATTCCTCTACTGGATACTATGAAGCCCAAGAGCTTTCCGGCTGGAACGCCGAAAACGCATTTTTCCGGGTTGAGCTTGATGTCGTATGTTCGGAGGTTATCAAATGTGAGCCTCAAGTCGTCTACTAGAGATTCAACATGTCTTGTTTTGACGACCACATCATCTACATATGCCTCCACTGTTTTACTGATCTGGCTTGCCAGACATGTTTGAATCATGCGCTGATATGTTGCGCCGGCGTTTTTGAGCCCGAAGGGCATTGTGTTGAAGCAGAATGGCCCGTATGGTGTGATAAATGCCGTTGCGGCTTGGTCTGGTTCTGCCATCTTAATTTGATGGTAGCCAGAATATGCGCCGAGGAAACACAACGAATCGTGTCCTGTGATAGCGTCAATAATTTGATCGATGCGGGGGAGGGGGAAGGGATCCTTTGGACAAGCCTTGTTAAGGTCTTTAAAATCAACACACAGGCGCCAGGATTTGTCCTTCTTTGGTACCATCACTAGGTTTGCTAGCCAGTCCGGATGTTTTATATCTCTGATGAATCCGGCCTCCAATAGCTTTGCTAGCTCTTCTCCCATGGCCTGTCTCTTAGGTTCGGAAAAACGTTGAAGAGCCTGTTTGACAGGTTTGAATCCTGCTTGGATATTTAAGCTGTGCTTGACCAACCTGCGTGGGATTCCTGGCATGTCTGAAGGGTGCCAGGCAAAAATGTCCCAGTTCTCTCGTAGGAACTCTCGCAATGCGGCGTCGACATCAGGGTTTAACTGTGCCCCGATGGAAGCTGTTTTATTGGGGTCTGTTGGATGGACTTGGAATTTGACTATTTCGTCTGCCGGTTTAAAGGAGGTGGACTTGGATCTTTTGTCGAGTAGCACATCGTCCCTATTCACCGTAGAGCGCAGCGCAGTTAGCTCCTCAACCGCTAGGGCTTCGGATAGTGCCTCGAGGGCCAGTGCGGCTGTCTTGTTTTCGGTGCAGAGTGCTATGTCCGGATCACTAGCGAGAGTGATGATCCCGTTAGGCCCGGGCATCTTGAGCTTCATGTACCCGTAATGGGGTATTGCTTGGAAGACTGTAAACGCTTCCCTCCCTAGCAGAGCGTGATAACCGCTGCTGAACGGAGCCACCTGGAACGTGACCTCTTCAGACCTGTAATTATCTGGCGTGCCGAACACCACATCTAGTGTGATTTTTCCTATACAACGCGCTTGCCGACTGGGGATTATTCCTCTAAAGGTTGTGCTGCTTCACTCAATGCGGTTCCAGTCTATTTCTATTTTTTGAAGGGTCTCCTCATAAATGAGGTTCAATCCGCTGCCGCCGTCCATGAGTACCTTGGTAAGACGAAAGCCATCCACTATTGGACTGAGGACCAATGCGGCTGGTGCTCGGGCTGTTCGGGATTTAGGTTCATCACTGGCGTTAAAGGTAATAGCCGTGTCACTCCATGGGTTTATTGTTGCTACTTGGTAGACTTCGGCAAGGCTGCGGAGTGTACTTTTTCGCATATTATTTGATGCGAAAGTCTCGAAGACTGTTAATACCGTATTGGTGTCTCTGGGGTGGCTTTCTGTGGCCTCCGGAATTAGGAGATTTTTGCCAATTTTGGCCACTTGCCGAAGTATCCAACATGCTCTAAGGCTGTGAGTTGGTGTGGCGTCCTCTGTACTGTGAATTTTGCAGGGTCCATTAAGCCATCCTTCCAGTACGGTTCCATGCCCTGTAGAGGGTTTTTGCTGTTAGTGCTTGACCCGGGTGACTGGTGATGATGCACCCTTTTATTTCGGATTCGGTTTGTATTCAGGGCTGGATTATCCCAAAATTTTATTTCGGTTTTCTAGGCGCTTTCCATCGCACAGTATTTTCGTACAATGGACGCCAAGTCAGCGAAGCGTGTAATATCACGGCGACTTACGGCATTGAGTATTCCCTTGTCCGTGCAATTATTGCAGAAGATTGAGATTGCGTCTTCCTCGTGGCAGTCCCTTAGCCTGTTCTTAACCAGGAGGAATCTGGCCCAGTAATGATGTACTTTTTCATCAGGTTCTTGCCTGATTTTGGATAGATCGCTTATGTTGGGGTGGGTGGGTGGAATTAAATCCGAAGCCTCACCCCATCTAAGGCTCAGAGGCCGAGGAATTTCCGAACTCGAAAATTTGGATTCCTGGATGTTGTCCAATGTATCCAGCCCGTCGCCTGACTCTAAATTCAGGTCTTGAGTGATATCCTCCCCTCCGTGGGTATCCGGCTTGGAGGGATCGGGAATCCAGACATAGCGAGTCTTTAAGATAGATGAAGTGTCGCCGCACTGTCCCTCTACCACGGCAACGTGATGGGTGACTTGGGGAGAGTTAATCTCTCTCAGATCGGGTTTAGGCCCAATCTGGTCGTAATCCGTGGCGACTCCCAGGGCGGCGAAGCGATCCAAGGGCTCGTTTATGGAGGAGAGCTCCATTGGATCTAACTGCTTGGCGAGTTCCGAGCTGACATGAAGATTGTTTTCGATGGCTCGAGAGTCATCGTCGGCGCAGAAGACGAACAGTCGGTCATAAGAAAACCACCTAGCCGGAGGGTTTGGCCGACAGCCAAAGCTCCCTTAGCAACGGTGCCGTCTTTAAATACGGGGCGAGGCATCCTTCCTGATGGCGACGACACAGAGGAACTCTCAATGAAAGCACCAATGTTGGTGTCAAAACCGGAGGATCTCGGGTAGGGGGTCCCGAACTGTGCGTCTAGGCCGGATGGTAACAGGAGGCAAGGGACACGAAGTTTTACCCAGGTTCGGGCCCTCTCGATGGAGGTAAAACCCTACGTCCTGCTTGATTAATATTGATGATATGGGTAGTACAAGAGTGGATCTACCACGAGATCGAGGAGGCTAAACCCTAGAAGCTAGCCTATGGTATGATTATCGTCGTCTATGTTGTCCTACGGACTAAAACCCTCCGGTTTATATAGACACCGGATAGGGTTAGGGTTACATAGAGTCGGTTACAATGGTAGGAGATCTACATATCCGTATCGCCAAGCTTGCCTTCCACGCGAAGGAAAGTCTCTTCCAGACATGGGACGGAGTCTTCAATCTTGTATCTTCACAGTCCAACAGTCCGGCCAAAGGATATAGTCCGGCTGTCCGGACACCCCCTAATCTAGGACTCCCTCAAAGGGTGTGGAGGATGTCAGCTTTGCTCATGGGCGAGGTCTCCCCTATCCCTTCAGGGGTCACCTCCGAGTCTTCCTCCTCCTCATCCTCTTCCTCCCCACGGGACTCACCAGAAGACAGCTCCACCGGCGTCGGTGCCGCAGGGGCCTCGGTGGGTGCCAGCGGCACCAGCCCGCGCCCGTCAAACGTCGTCCTAGCGGCCACGACCAGCGCCCCGTCCTTGCGGCGGAACAAGGGAGTGAAGGCATTTGGTGGGTACTCCTGGTCATCCCCGGCCAGGAGGTGGAGAGCCACATCCAGCTCATCATCGGACAAGGATTTCAGGCTCAGACGAACCTTGTCCTCTTCGTTCCCAAGCTCCCACAAGGGGCAGGTATGTGCCTGAAGCGAGGCTACGTGCAGCATCAGGAATTCCCTCAGGAGCATGGATCCTGTCACCTTTGCCGCCTTCGCGTTGCCCGGCTTCAGGTTGGCGTTCATCTGCTCCAGCACCAATGTCGCCCGCTCATCAGTGAGCTTCGCGCGAGACCACTCCTTGTCGGACTGGGGCATCTCCGTCGGCAGCGTCAAGCGTGGGTGGACGCACTTGGCGTCCATCATGGCCCACTTGCTCCGGAAGCCGTCGGCCTTCTTCCCAGTCTTCGAGATTGAGTTGGCCTTGCCGGCCGCGATAAAATTGGCACACCCGGAGGTATGGCCATCGTTGATGCGGAGGAAGAAGAAGTGGTGCAGCAGAGCCACGGACGGCATCACGCCGAGGTACGCCTCGCAGTAATAGGCGAAGATCGATAAGAGAAGGATAGAGTTGGGATGAAGATGTACCGCCTGCAGCCCGTAGTGGTCAAGGACCTCGTAGAAGAAGTCAGAAAAGGGGGGAACCAGCCCCGCGACAATGCTGCTCATAAAGAAGGGGAAGAAGGTGCTAACTTCGAGCTCCGGCACGTTGGAGCCGTCCTAGAGCTCGGTCTTCCCCTTCTCGTTGCTTTCCCCCATCGTCAGCAAGCGCGCGGCGGCGAGGTTCTTCTCCAAGACGTTGGGCACGTTGAGAGCTGTCTCGTACCAAGCCAGCGACGAGGCAGGCTTGACCCTCCGGGGCGCCATTGGTCGCTAATGCAAAAAGGTATGAGAGTAGATCTGGAGATTTCGGAAGCAGGGAGCAAGAAAGGGGATCTGGAGCAAGGTGAAAGGAAGCAGTGAAGGCAAGCGCTGTCTACGCCAGCCTTTTGACAGTCGGGAAGTTGCCAAGACAACGTGGGGAAGCGGAGACGCCCACATCCAATCAACCACCAGGCGTCGACCAAGGCCGCAGGCTATGGGGGCCCGCGGCGCTCCGCACTTGCCCTTTGGCTTCGCCATGAAGCCAAGACCGAGCTCGCCTTGGGCCTGGGGGCTACTGTTGGCGTTCTGGGAACGGGGGTCCCCGGACTTGCCTGCCTGCGGCCCACGGCGTGGCTCTGCATGCGGGCCCGTACGGCCCGTCTTCACCAACAAGCATTCAAGACCCTCGCGAGGGGCCAAGCCTCGCGAGGCGGACGACACAAGACCTCCTCAGGAGCAGCCTCACCAGGCTGGCTCGCGAGGGGCGAAGAGATCAAGGCCAAGTAAACCTCGCGAGGTTCCAATGACGTGATCCATGACGATCGAGACCAGGCGGGCGCCAGCACACACAGTATCCTTGTTTCCTCTTTGGTGCTAAGGAGGAAAGCGCAGGCGAGGAGTTCCAAGGCATCAGGCAGAGGTTTCCATATCGGTGCAACAAGACCAAGACCAACAGGACGGCAGGACGGAGGTCACCATGGGGCCCAAGACGGTGTCACCACCAAAGCCTTTGGTAGGTGATGACTACTTTTGTCAGGATAAGCTGTACTAGTTGTCCCCTTTCAAAACTAGTCGTTGTTGGCTCCCTTCCCGCTCAATATTTGGGGAGAGGACCAGGGCCTCTATAAATAGGACTGGCCACCACATTAGAGGGTGAGATCCATCCGGACAACCACAAGTTGACCAAGCACAAGAACACCTCTCCTCAGGAGGCTGTTCTTCACCTTGTACTGTTCATCATCAGCCCAAGAGGCAATCCACCACCACCACACTGGAGTAGGGTATTACACCACAATGGTGGCTCGAACCAGTATAAATCTTGTGTCCCTTGTGTTGTGAGTTCGTCGAGCAAGCCTTTGAGATAGTGAAGTGCTTGAGGGCGTAATCGATGAGGGAGAGATCTTTGCGTGCACCCGAGTGTTCGAACCTTAAGGGTTTTGCCGGAACCCGAAATCCGACAGTTACTACTGAAAGTGCATTATATCGACTAGAGGGGGGGGTGAATAGGCGGTTTTTATGAAAGTCTTCAAAACATGGGAGTTATGAAGACAAACAGTGAAGATTTTGCCTATTTCTATGCAGCGGAAGTTAGATTACACTAGCCAAGCCATGGTCAAGTATTCAATGGAGTGAAAGCACAAAGACAAACAACTGCAGTGTAATAAGGATCAGGTAGGAAGAAGTTATGAAGCCAAACAGATCATACATTCACGTTGTGAAGACAAAAGATAGAGCAAGCATGCAATGGCTTCACAATGAGTAACAGTAAGTAAAAGGAAGTGAAGATGAAACCAGTGACTCGTTGAAGACAATGATATGTTGGACCAGTTCCAGTTGCTGTGACAACTGTACGTTTGGTTGGAGCGGCTAGGTATTTAAACCTTAGGACACATAGTCCCGGACACCCAGTCCTGAACACGCAGCTCAGGACACCAAGTCCTCACCGTATTCTCCTTGAGCTAAGGTCACTTAGTCCTCGCCCAATCACTCTGGTAAGTCTTCAAGGTAGACTCCCAAACCTTCAGAGACTTCGTTCACTGGCAATCCACAATATCTCTTGGATGCTCTGAACGCGACGCCTAACTGTCTGCAGGATTCACAGTCCTCAAGTGTAATAAGTCTTCAGATCACACAGACAAGAAGACTTAAGTGATGCCCAATTTACTCTGGCTCTGGGTGGTTAGGGCTTTTCTCCTCGTTAGGAATTTTCTCTCAAAGGCTTCGAGGTGGGTTGCTCTCAAACGACAAAAGCCGTGCACTGAAATCTGAGCAGCCAACCGTTTATGGTTGTAGGGGGTGGGCTATTTATAGCCACTTGGCAACCTGACCTGATTTGTTCGAAATGACCCTGGGTCACTAAGGAACTGACACGTGTCGCAACGGTCAGATTTCAAACTCTCATGGCAACTTTACTTGGGCTACAAGCAAAGCTGACTTGTCCGGCTCTGGACAAGATTCGCTCTCATTGTCTTCACTCGAAGACATAGGTTTTTGGTTTAGGCATCACTTCGGTCATTCTGACTGGTTCTCCTGGACCCCACTTAACAGTACGGTGGTTCCTATGTCTCAACACAAAAGAAAAAGAACTACGAAAGATCGAAGTCTTCGAGCTCCATTGGCTTCATAACGTGTCTTCTTTTGTCATAGTCTTCAAAGTGAATATCTTCATATACCACCTTTGGCTTCAATGTCTTCATACATTTTTAGGGGTCATCTCTGGTAGTAAAACCGAATCAATGAGGGACTTCTACCTGTGTTATCCTGCAATTCTCACAAACACATTAGTCCCTCAACTAGGTTTGTCGTCAATACTCCAAAACCAACTAGGGGTGGCACTAGATGCACTTACAATCTCCCCCTTTTTGGTGATTGATGACAAACTAGTTGAAGTTTTCAACGGGAAATATAGTCTGTGAAATTGTAAAGGATAAGGAATTGTCTTCATAAGTTGCAAGGGCTCCCCCTGAAGATGTGCATATAAGTTAATTTGCTTTTGGAATGCAAATGCACATGGCAGGTTGTACTTGTGGAGATCCACTTCAGCTTATGATGACAATCCACTATGCATGTGTAAGTATATGAAGATAATGACATGCATAATGGAAAATGGACGTCTGCGGAATGAGATAAGTGCGGAATTTATCGTCGCACATGCGGAATTTATCTTCGCAAAACAGGGTGGCAAACAAGTAGCAGACGACCATCGAGTTTTAGTGTTACAACTCAAAGAACCAAATGAAGCAAAAACGAGAGTTGTAAGCACGAAGCAAAATATAGCAAAACATAAAGCACTCGCCCATATGGACCCGCTTGAAGACTATCAACTCATATGCTTCTCCCCCTTTTGTCAGCGAGGACCAAAAAGGTTTGAAGACATAGAGTGTCTACTCGTTCCCAGGAGCAGCAGGGTCGTTGAAGGTGTTTGGCGGTGCAGAAGAGCTTGGAGGTGCTGAAGCAGGTGGCGGTGATGTAGCATCGTCTTCTTCATCGATGATTCTGGCAGTGACTGTGGCAGCAGATGAAGAAAACTCAGAGTCATCAAGTGATGGTGTGTTGCGCATCACAGCCCTTCTAGGAGGTGTGGTGTCAAACTTGAAGCGCTCAGTGAAGCCATCCTCTTCAAGTTCAGCTTCAGTACATATCATTGATAGCCCTTTCCATGTACGACGACAGGTTTCATGAGTGACGAAAGCATTCTTGGTGGCAAGATTTCGAAGATGATTAACATCCACCAAGAGGCTTTTCATCTGACGCTTTAGCCAGTCGTGATGCCTATCTTGTTTTTGATGAAGGGCCACAAGAAGCTCTCGGTTAGTGAGAACACGAGTGCGCTTCTTGGGTCTTGAAGCAGTTGCACTATCAGTGGCTTCAGTTGAAGCAGGGTGTGGCGCACGTGTAGTGCCAGCCAAAGGATACACCCTGGAGATGGCTTCAACACCTTCATCGTTCTGAGTGAAGCTCTGGTGTTCTGCATTATAACGCCCTCGATGCGGCTATAGCTCCCACGTGTCGAGGCACGACTTAGAGACATAACCGCATTGAAAGCAATGTCGCAAGTCAGGCAATCATTACAACATCCCATGTAATACATAATAAAAAGGGGAAGATAACATAGTTGGCTTACACTCGCCACGTCACATCAGAGTACATAAATAACATTCATCATGCAAATCACTCATGGCCCGACTACGGCGCCAAAATAGAAAAGACCCCCAACATGCGACAAGGCCCTGAATCGATATCCCCAACTAGGCACCACTACTGATCGTCGGGAAAGGAAACATAATAACGCTGAGAGTCCTCGTCGAACTCCCACTTGAGCTCGTACTCGTCACCTGGAGCGGAATCACCTGGACCTGCATCTGGAGTTGTAGAATCTGTGAGCCACGGGGACTCAACAATCTCACACCCACGTGATCAAGACTATTTAAGCTTATAGGAAGGATAAGGCAAGTGTAGGTAGAGCTGCAGCAAGCGACTAGCATATATGGTGGCTAACTTATACGCAAATGAGGGCGAGAAGAGAAGGCGAAGCACGAGCGAGAAGCTAAAGGAACAACCTGCGCAAGCATTATTCCAACACCGTGTCCACTTCCCGGACTCCATCGAGAAGAGGCCATCACGGCAACACACTCAGTTGATTCATTTTAATTAATTAAGGTTCAAGTTATCTACAACCGGACATTAACAAATTCCCATCTGCCCATAACCGCGGGCACGGCTTTCGAAAGTTCAATCCCTGCAGGGGAGTCCCAACTTAGCCCATGACAAGCCCTCACGGTCAACGAAGGAATAGACCTCCTCCCAAGACGTTCCGATCAGACTCGGTATCTCGGTAACTCAAGACACTTCGACAGGTTAAAACAAGACCAGCAACACTGCCCGAATGTGCCGACAAATCCCGATAGGAGCTGCACATATCTCTTTCTCAGGGCACACTCAGATAGGTCAAGCTACGAGTAAAACCAACCCTCAAGTTTCCCCGAGGTGGCCCCGCAGGCTGCCCAGTTCGGACCAACACTCAGAGGAGCACTGGCCCGGGGGGGGGGGGGGGTTAAAATAAGATGACCCTTGAGTCTGCAGAACCCAAGGGAAAGAAAAGGCTAGGTGGAAAATGGTAAAACCAAGGTTGGGCATTGCTGGAAAAGCTTTAATCGAGGCGAAATATCAAGGGGTTCCCATTATAACCCAACCGCGTAAGGAACGCAAAATCCGGGAACATAACACCGATATGACGGAAACTAGGGCGGCAAGAGTGGAACAAAACACTAGGCGAGAGGCCGAGCCTTCCACCCTTTACCAAGTATATAGATGCATTAAGATAACATAGCAATATAGTGATATCCCAACAAGTAAATAAATGTGCCAACAAGGAACGGCCTCCAATCTTCACCTGCAACTAGCAACGCTATAAGAGGGGCTGAGCAAAGCGGTAACATAGCCAATCAACGGTTTGCTAGGACAAGGTGGGTTAAAGGTTCAATCATGCAATTGGGAGGCTGACAAGAAAATGGTAGGCATCGTAGCAGTGGCAAAGCAAAAGAGCGAGCAAACTAGCATAGCAAAGATAGTAGTGATTTCGAGGGTATGATCATCTTGCCTGCACAGTAGTCAAAGCTGACTGGATCCTCACAAGCAAACTCAACGGGCTCCTCGGTAGCGAACTCGTCTCCCGGCTCTACCCAAACAAGACAAACAAGCAACAAGGATACAATCAACCACGTGCAAGACCAAGCAATGTGATGAAATGATGACATGCTATGTGGGATGCGATGCGGGATGCAAAATGCAAGATATGACAGGAAATGCATGAACCTGGCCTCAACTTGGAATTCCAAGGGTGCCACTGGATAGAGGGGATGAAATCGCTTGAAAACGATATAAAGATCATTGGAATCGGAGTTACGGTTTGGAAATGGCAAGCGTTTTAAGATAGGACACCGGTCTGCGATTTACAGCAAGTAGGCATCTAAACGCAACGAAATGAACATGCTACAGCCACCAAACATGAAAACAAAATACATGGCAGTGATGTACACAAGATGCTTAACAAAACACTAGCACTGAGCCATAGGCAAATTCATCCATTAAGAGGTTCAAACAAGCATGGCAAAAATGAATATGCAAAACAGATTCCAGACTTAGTGAAATTAACACTAGCCTGAAATTTCAGACCACGAAGCCCTCTTCGGAGCAGCAAAACAACATGATAAATGACCTGAACATGACAAGTAAGAACATGGCATGGAGCTACTCAACAAGATTAACAAAACACCCAAAGTGACCTGGGGCCAAAAGGGTTCACAAAATACTCTACCGAGCTCACGAACATAGCTCGAACACAATCAGTTTTCAGACTTAGTGAAAACTGAGACATGCTGAAATTATAGCTCACGAAGGCATGTAAACGAGCTCGATGCACTCACTACGGTGCAAGTCATGGCAAGGCAAGCATATATCTAGAAAGAAAACACAATATTCTAGCTACACATGGCAAGAACAAAGGCATAGCATGCATGGAACACTAACGGTAGCATCGGCAAAATCGCAAACAAGTTGACGATCTGCCCAGATTAACAACGAAGCAAAAGTTGAGCTCGATTGAGTCAACCTAGAGCACTCCACATATGCAAACAAAGACATGGATGGATAGAGCATAACATAAATATTAAAACTCCCTTACTGATCATCCTCAAAAGAGGCACGGATCACTAGGAAACAAGCTGGACATATAGCATCACGAACTAAAATATCCCAGACTTGGTGAAAATCACTAAGTCCCTGAAATCAGCAATCTCAGGTACCTCTCTTCGCAAGCTTGCACAAGACAACACGCACATCCTAAAAATTCATGGGTGGCACCTCTGAAAAGAAGACAAAATACTTAACAATTCATCCCAAAGGGGCACAGGCATATTATGCACGGATTAAACATGGCAAAAATGACAAAAGTGCATGAAGAACTAACGGATCTGCAATTTAACTCACGAAGCCTCCTTCTAACAGCATTTTGGGCATCAAGATGAGCTCAAATGCAAATGATGCAATGGAATGAAATGATGTACATGTCGAGACGAAGATTTTGATATATTTTATGCCCAAATCGGAGCTACGGATGCAAAGTTACGGGCAGTCAAAGAATGCATCATGAACTAGGGTTTGGGGAAAAAATCAACCAATGCCCAGATCCAGATCTGGATCGGCACGCTTCCCGAGGCGGCGCCGGAGACACTGTAGCAGCCGGAGTCGGAGCTCGCCGGAGACGCGGCCGCCGGTCGGGGAGGAGGCTGCCGGGGCGGCGCCGGCGTGGAGGCGGGCGGCGCGGCGCCGGTGCTCCCGGGCGGTGAGGGGAGCCGCGGGCGGCGGCGCGGAGGCGGCGGTGGTCCGCCGCGGCGGCGGTGGCGGGGCGCGGCGGCGCCGGCGGTCGGCCGCGGGGAAGAGGCGGCGAGGCGACGCGGGCCTCGGGGGCCGGCTGCGGGCCTCCCGGGCCTGGCGGCGGCGAAGTGGGCGCGCGCCCACGTGGCGGCGCGGGATCCGCTGCGGCGGCGGGGCGGACAACGTCCGGCGCGGGCGGACACGTCCGGCCCGGCGCGGGGAAGATGGATCTCTTTTTTTTTAGGAGGAGGACGGGGAGGAAGACGAGATCCGAAATAGGGGGTGTTTAAATAGGCATAAGTGGAGCTAGGAGAGTCCAAATGAGGTGCGGTTTTCGCCCACGCGATCGTGATCGAACGATCTAGGACATGGAGCATAGTTTGGTGGGTTTTGGGCCAAATTTGGGGGGTGTTGGGCTGCAACACACATGAGGCCTTTTCGGTCCCTCGGTTAACCGTTGGAGTATCAAACGAAGTCCAAATGATACGAAACTTGACAGGCGGTCTACCGGTAGTAAACCAAGGCCGCATGACAAGTCTCGGTCCAGTCCGGAAATGTTTGAACCCCACACATGAAAGAAAGCTGGAAATGGCCACCGGAGGAGAACGAAGCGCCGGAATGCAAAACGGACAACGGAGAAAATGCTCAAATGCATGAGATGAACATGTACGCAAACGCAATGCACGAGATGACATGATAAGAGATGCACGAAAAAGAAAACAACACACGGAGACAAAGACCCGAACCCGAGAAATAAATATAACTTAGCGCCGGAGACGGCAAGAGTTGGATACAAATATGGAAAGTTATATCTGGGGCGTTACATGCATTCCGAAGACTTATAGGTTGCTTGGCAGGCTCAGGATATATAGCTTCGGCAGAGGTATCCACATCTGGCAAGAAGATCCGATGGTTTCAGGCTGAGGGCTGATACGAGATCGCAGAGTGCAGTTTGATCAGCTTCATCACCCAAGGAGCATAGAACTTCAAACCAAATAAATCTGAGCTTGACGCTGCAAGTTGGCGTATGAAGAAATCCTGTGCGTTGAAGCATTTGCCATGAAGGATATAGAATATGAGAGTCTTCATTGCACCCTCAATCGTGGCATGTGGAGAGTGTCCCTTAATGGGCCAGAGAGTCCGCCGGATGATGTGATATATGGTCCTGGGCAGGTACTCAAGGTCTTCACCAAAGAACTCAGTTGGATAGGGTGCATCATGGGGCAATGGCTTCATCATTGAGAGCATCTGACTAATATTTGGTTCAGGCCTCTGGAATATGCTCTCAATAGCTTCAACATGTAGTTTACATCCTTCCTCGAAGAATTCGCCAGGAGTGGGCAGGCCGGTGAGCTCAATGATATCAAATGCATTGGCTTCATGATGGACATTGCCGGTCATCCACTCCAGGACCCAAGTCTTCGGATCTCTGTTGTATCCTTTAATATGGAGGGTGGCATAGAACTGAAGCAGAAGCTCTTCATTCTAGTGCTCTTCATCAGTGACAAACTGCAGCAGACCCACTTGCTTAAAGCAATCCAAAGCTTCCTCTAGACAAGGCAGACCAGCAATGGCTTCAACATCAAGGCGCTTGTGAGGGAAGATGCGGCCTTGGTTGTATAGGATGCATGAATAGTAGCTGCGCTGAGGATAGCTCCAGAACCTATCTGATGAAATCCGTTCCCTTGAATAAGGGTTCTTGGAGCTGTTGAAAAACGTATTGTCGGCCCTGAAGCTATTGATGTCAAAGGAACCAGGTGCTGATGCAGGACCTGGGAATCTTGGCAGCTTTGGGACTGGCTTCTGGACATGAGGCCTGTGCTCAACATGGTAATCAAATTAAGGACCTGCAGCAGACTCAGGAACAGAAGAGTCTGGTTCAGTAGCTTCGCTGTCTGCTGAAGCTTTTGGTGGGGAGGGCTCCACATTGGCTTCAGTGTTGGTTGTGGCAGCCTCAACATTTTCCGCCTCCGCTTGACTAGCTGGAGGGTCAGTCACAAGCACGTTCTCCTGGAGAACTGCTTCTTGGTGTAGCGGGGGAGTGGGATCTTGTGGTACTTCTTCATTTTCTTCGGCTGATGCAGCCGGAATGTCTTCAGCATAGACTTGAGGCCTTGGACCTTTGCGAAGCCTGCAGAACGCAGACGATACTTGTGGGGTTGGAGTGGGCCGGGCCTCAAAGTCTTCTTCCTCTTGAGGGCGGTCCGCCCATGACGCATCTTGTGCAATTGGCGTCAGAGGACGACCAATGCTGATGAGCTCGCTTTGTTCATACTGAGGAAGGGCTGCATCATCTTGTACATTGTCCTGATGACCAATGTCTTCAGCAGCAATGGGGTCGGCTGCTGGTATGTTTTCAGCTGCAGGAGCCTCTATGGAAGCAGGCTCATGAACCGTCAGTTGACGTTCTGCGTTCGGGTGCACCATAGCAATAGGTTCAACTATCAAGGGCTCTGTGGGAGCAGCCCGAGATTTCTTAATCTTTCTCTTCTTCTTGCTGGGGGCAGTAGGAGAGGCTTCAGAGCTCTTCCTCTTCATGGCTTCAGCCTCAGTAGTTCTTGTCTTCTTAAGCTCTGAAGCTATTGACCGGCTCTTTGGCTTCGAGCCAGTCGTTGCAGTTGAGAAGACAATTGGAACTGCTTCTTGCCTTGGTGCCTCTGGTTCAGCTGGAACAATCTTCTTCTTTTTCTTTGCGGCCATCTTGGGGTCGATGCCAGGACACCCAAGTGCCTTGCGCTTCTCGGCCTCATTGTAGGCCTGCACACATCTGTCTGCCAGAGACTTCATCCGCTCACGTGAACCTTGAGCTTCTGCACGCTTCTTCAGAAAGTTTTCTTTAAGTTCATGCAACATGGTCTTGAAGCTCTTCACTTCTTGCACGCTGAGCTTGGCCATATGCTTCTTGAACTGAGCCTTTTCATAATCAATTTTCTGCTTCAGTTCAACTATGCAATGGGCAATAGCAAGTTCTGAAGCAATAGCGCCTTGGAATGCGACGCTGAGGCCAACGGGCAGCTGCAGATCTTCGAAGCTGATGTCTGGTGAGGCAAACCATTCGTCGATGAAATTGTGGATGATGGCGACATCAAAGAGAGGCAAATTGTTGAAGATTTCAGCTTCTTCTTTGCTTTTGATGAGTTTCTCTAGAGCGTCATCTCCAAGATCTTCATCACTTGACAGATCTATGGCTTCGCAGCGCAGGATGGCAGCAGCTGTGAGCTCTTTGCCGGTGTGTGGCTGAGGCACTTTGGCCTTCTGGGGCTTGGAGACGCGGGATACGTCTTCAGACTGCACACTGTCTTCAGGAGGTGCAGTTGCCAATGGCTTCGCCCTTGAGATTTTTGGTGAAGGGGCCGGCTTTGAAGCTTTTGGCTTCTTCGACTGCTTAGGCTTCGCCACTGCAGGCACTGCAGGCGCTTCATCAGACTCAGTGTCAGCTGCAGGCTCATTCACTGCAGTCCCTTGAACCAAGATGTAGGTGATGAGGCCTTCGAGGTTGGCAAACGGACCGATGACATTGGGTTCTTCTTCGCATGTGCCATCTGCCCTTGGTGCGGAGGGGCCAGGGGTGAAGTCTAACCCAAATTTCTTTTTGTTCAGCTTCGCTGATTGTTGGGCGAACTGGAAATTGCGCTTGAACAGATTGTCATCACGACACTAGAGGAGTGACGACGGATGCGCATCATCAGGCTGTGGTCCTCGGACCATGCATGGGTAGAAGCCTTGAGCAATGGCTTCATCTCTGGTCCTGGGTATGAGATTCTCGTAAATGATGTCCCCCCATGGTTTCTTGATGGCACATTTCTCAGCATACTCCTGAGTGACGAAGCGGTATTTGAACCATTGTTTTGCCCAATAGCGTCGAATCCATTGGATTCGGGTCTTGCGCTGCCCATAACTCTCTTCTGGATCTGTTTTATACATTTCTGCCAGGTCTTCAGGCAGATCTTTGGAAGTTCCCTCACGTCTCTATCTGCCCCCCTTCCTTGCTGCTGCTTCTGAAGCCATAAACTTTAACTTGAAAGGCTTCAAAACTTTCAAAGGCTTCAAAGGCTTTCTTTTGCTGGACCAACAGGAACTGGCTTCAGGAGAGTTTATGTGATGCTGTAGGAATTCTGCAAATGAATGCAGACTATGAGAACCGAAGGATTCTCCCACGGACATGTACGTGTGACAGCATTAAGGTTCGAGGGAAGGGGAAGAGGTCATATGCATTCTCAGAAGGTTTTGAAGATTAATCAGTTTAGAAGACATTGACCTCATCGTGCGAAGACATTCACTCATAGATAAGAAGTTGGTTTCAGATTTGTACGAACCCACAAATCAGTACAAGTGAGGAATCTAACTACTTCATGAAGCACAAGTGAATATACTAGGCATGTTATGAGATGCAGATTGAGAGATCTAACTTGTGTGAAGATAAACTTCTTATGGTAGAAAGTGACAGAACCATGAGATCAAAAGAGGCTGTAAAAAGAAGTTTTATTTACCACACTTGGAACTGCTAGACGGGAGTGGGAGATGATGCCGAGCAGTTCAGTCCTCCGTGCCCTAACTTGGTGACGGAAGACACCTACGGCGACGGTGGAGAGAACGATGTTCGCGGTCGGCGTGAGGACGGCGTCGGAGAGGTTGCGGCAGCGAAGCACTTCGTCGCCGGCGTCGTCGAGAGCTAGCGGTGGCGCTAGGGTTCGTGCGAGGGTGGAAGAAGGAGATAATGACCATGGTAAGTGTGAATTTATAGGCGCAGGGGCGGCACTGCGCTATTACTCAGGTGCCCCTGGCGATTCGCATTTGAGTAGTACGTGGCCATTATGCGGTATTTTGGGGGCAGTTCCACATCCCACGCACGCCTGGATTGTCGGGCGGTCGTTCCTACTTCTCCGGATTTTATGTGGAGGAATGAGCATTGAAAACGGACTTTATGGTTGTCTCTATATCTTCTGCTGACAAGGACGCAGTGAAGACATTCGACAGTTTCAATAGAATGCATATGACTTGGAGAGATAGAATTTGAGATAGAAAGCATAGAGAGATTAGGGTCCGATCACATTCACTTAGTTCAAAAGCTTCAACCAAGAAGACATAGCTATAAGTGAATGCTGTAGAGGACAGAACACTAGTATGTATATATCTATATAATCAACGTAGTGAAGATAATCATGAAGACATGTTAAGTTCGAAGCCAAACCAAATGTGAAGATATTGCAAGGTAACGCCATGAGTGAAACACTTCAAAATAGAACGTTTGGTGGTGGCGTTACCCACCGTATAGGAAGTATTAGACCCAGACACGGCGCACAATTATCGTGGCGCTCCGAAGTCAAATTTCACATTAATGTATTCACACTTAGAATGTATGTCTTCATTGATTGAAGATATACTTTACTTTGTGTGTTGCACATCTAAGTCATCATATGCATAAGTGTTAGGATGTGTGCCTGATCACAGGACATTTGAGGATTCCAGGATATTTAGCTCACACCGTAACTTGCAAAATCTCTTCTCATCCAAGGGCTTGGTGAAGATATCTGCCAATTGCTCTTCAGTGTTGACATGTATGATATCAATGTCTTTCTTCACAACATGATCTCTGAGAAAGTGATGACGAATTTCAATGTGCTTTGTCTTCGAGTGCTGAACTGGGTTGTTGGCAATCTTGATGGTGCTTTCGTTGTCGCAGTAAAGTGGCACTTGCTTCAGATGAATGCCATAGTCCTTTAGTGTTTGCTTCATCCACAGAAGCTGAGCGCAGCAAGATCCAGCAGCAATGTATTCAGATTCAGCAGTGGAAAGAGATACAAAGTTCTGCTTCTTTGAAGACCAACATACAAGTGATCGTCCCAGAAAGTGACATGTGCCTGATGTAGACTTGCGATCAACTTTGTCACCAGCATAATCAGCATCCGAAAATCCAACCAAATCAAACTCTGAGCCTTTGGATACCATAAATCCTAGAGTTGGGGTGTGAGCCAAATATCGAAGAATTCACTTCACAGCTAAGTGATGCGACTCCTTTGGTGTTGCTTGAAATCGAGCACACATGCAAACACTAAGCATAATATCTGGCCTAGATGCACATAAATAAAGCAAAGAGCCAATCATGGAGCGGTTTACCTTTTGATCGAACTCTTTACCATTGTCGTCAGGACCTAGATGATGTTTGGCTGGCATTGGTGTTGTGAAGCCTTTGCAGTCTTGCATACCGAACTTCTTCAAGCAATCTTTGAGATACTTCTCTTGAGATATGAAGATGCCATTGCGTTGTTGTCGTATTTGAAGACCAAGGAAGAACTTCAGCTCCCCCATCATGGACACCTGATATTGCTCTTGCATCATATATCCAAACTCTTCACTGTACTTCTGATTGGTGCAGCCGAAGATAATGTCATCTACATATATTTGGCACACAAACAGTTCACCATCATATGTCTTCGTGAAAAGAGTGGGATCTAGGGAACTAGGTATGAAGCCTTTGCTCTTCAGGAAGTATTTGAGTGTGTCATACCAGGCCCTAGGGGCTTGTTTGAGGCCATACAGTGCCTTATTGAGCCTGTATACCATGTCAGGATGTTTTGGATTTTCAAAGCCAGGCGGTTGTGCAACATACACTTCTTCTTCAATCTTGCCATTGAGAAAGGCACTTTTCACATCCATTTGATATAGAAGTATGTTATGATGATTTGCATAGGCCAGCAGTATGCGTATGGCTTCAAGCCTAGCCACAGGAGCAAATGTTTCATCGAAGTCAATGCCCTCCACTTGAGTATATCCTTGAGCAACGAGACGAGCTTTGTTTCTAACAACTTGACCATGCTCATCTTGTTTGTTGCGGTATATCCATTTGGTGCCTATTATGTTGTGCTTCCGTGGATCAGGACGCTTAACCAGTTCCCATACATTATTCAGCTCAAACTGTTGAAGCTCTTCTTGCATAGCTTGAATCCATTCAGGTTCCATGAAGGCTTCTTCAACTTTCTTGGGTTCTGATATTGAGACGAGTGCGAAGTGCCCACAGAAATTTGCTAGCTGAGTTGCCCTTGAACGAGTGAGTGGACCAGGTGCATTGATGCTGTCAATTATTCTGTCAATCTGCACTTCATTGGCAACACGAGGATGTACAGGGCGAAGACTTTGCTCTTGCTGATCTGTGTTGTTGTTGGGAGGAATGTCTTCAGGCTGAGCATTGTCTTCATGTTGATCAGGTGCTGAGATGATAAGTTCTTCTTCAGGATGAGCTTCAGAAGGTATAATCTCTCCAGTTCCCATTAGCTTGATTGATTCACTAGCTGGAATCTCATCTAGCACATTTGGCAGTTGCTCTCTTTGTGAACCATTTGTCTCATCGAACCGCACATCCACTGTTTCAACAACTTTGTAATGAAAGAGGTTGAAGACTCTGTAGGAGTGCGAATCCTTTCCATATCCAAGCATAAAGCCCTCATGTGCTTTTGGTGCAAACTTTGAGGTGTGGTGTGGGTCCTTGATCCAGCACCTTGAGCCAAATACTCTGAAGTAACTGACATTTGGCTTCTTGCCAGTTAGGAGTTCATAAGATGTCTTGTTCAGAAGCTTGTGAAGATAAACACGATTGATTGTATGGCATGCAGTATCAATGGCTTCAGGCCAAAATTTTCTTGGGGTCTTGTATTCATCTAGCATTGTTCTGGCCATCTCAATGAGTGTTCTGTTCTTGCGTTCGACGACGCCATTCTGCTGTGGTGTGTACGGAGCTGAGAATTCATGTGTGATGCCCAAGGTATCAAGATATGTATCAAGGCCAGTGTTCTTGAATTCAGTGCCATTGTCACTTCTGATGTGCTTTATCTTGGCGCCATAATTGTTCATAGCTCGATTGGCGAAGCGTCTGAAGACATCCTGCACTTCAGTCTTGTAAAGGATTATGTGCACCCAAGTATATCTAGAGTAATCATCAACAATGACGAAGCCATAGAGGCAAGCAGTAGTAGTAAAAGTTGAGTAGTGAGTGGGACCGAAAAGATCCATGTGGAGCAGTTCGAAGGGTTGAGTAGTAGTCATGATAGTCTTTGAAGGATGTTTTGCCCTTGTCATCTTCCCTGCTTCACAGGCACCGCATAAGTGATCTTTCTTGAACTTGACGCCCTCGATGCCTATGACATGCTTCTTCTTCGCAAGGGTGTGGAGGTTCCTCATGCCAGCATGCCCAAGCCTCCGATGCCAAAGCCAGCATTCTGAAGCTTTTGCAAGAAGACATACTGCAAGTTGTGGCCCTGCTGAGAAATCTACCACGTACAGATCATATTTTCGATACCCTTCAAACACTAGAGACTTGTCAGATTCCATTAGTACTAGACAACGATATTTTCCAAACATTACGATCATGTTCAAATCGCAAAGCATTGAGACAGACATTAAGTTGAAGCCAAGGGATTCAACAAGCATAACTTTATCCATGTGTTGATCCTTTGAGATTGCAACTCTACCTAGACCCAATACCTTACTTTTACCAGTGTCAGCAAATGTGATGTGGCTCTTGTCGGATGGACGTAAGGTTGAGTCCATAAGAAGGCTTCTTTTGCCAGTCATGTGATTTGTACACCCACTGTCAATAATCCATTCTGAAGACTTTGAAGACGCTGGTGTCGTACCCTATAGTGCAGTTAGGGGGATAGGCTTCACGAAGAGAATTGTGAAGCAAAAACATTTGACAAACTAGTGGGTTATGAAAACTTAGATCCAGATTAGGACTAATAGGGAGAGTAGCATGCGATTCAGGAATGAAGTACATAATGATGCCATTTGGGCATTTTATCTTGCGCCCTACAAGATTTTTAAGGTCCCCAGCAATAGCGTCAGAAGATTTTGTTTTTCTGCTGGAGACCTTTCCCTGCAAAAGAGAGTTAAGCTTTCTTAACCACCCACATCTTCAAGGGTGGCTTAGAAGCAATAAGTCTAAGTGCAGCATCTGAGAATTTTGGCTTTGAAGCCTTAGCAAACAGTCTTGCAGGTGGACAATAATACTCATAGGAATAAGCAGAATAGTTTTTGGTCATATGAACATGACGGTTCGATGAACCGCTCTCATATTCATATGCCTGAGTATGGTTTCCCTTCAAAACATTTGCGTTAGTGTGACTCAGGTGAGTCCTCTGTTTGTATGAAGCCTTTGGACCGTATGAAGCCTTTGGTCTGAGGTTTGTCTTCTTCAAGTGAGGTGTCATGAAGACATTCATAGGAAGATTTTCCAGACACTTTTTCAGAACCCAGATCTTCTTCATAGGCGGTCCATTCCTGCAGTTAGTACCAATGTACCTAGCAAACACTTCACCATTCTGATTCTTAAACAGTTTATAGTTTGCATCAAAGAATTCATCAATAATAATGGGGATAGCACATGTGAAGCCAGATAAATTGGATGGATCTACTGAAGGTTCCTTTGCAGCAACCCATGTGGTTTTGGGGTACTGCTCAGGTTTCCAGTAAGAGCCATCTGCATTTATTTTCCTTACGAACCCAACACCCTCTTTCCTAGGGTTTCGGTTCAGAATCTGCTTCTTGAGGACATCACATAATGTCTGTTGTCCTTTAAGACTTTTGTACATCCCTGTTTCAAGCAATGTCTTCAACCTAGCATTCTCATCAGCAATAGCAGTGGTATCCTCAGCAGAGGGGTTAGTTACCACATCAACAGTTGAAGATATTGCAACAGCAGTAGCAGTGGAACATTCAGCAACGGAAGTAGCATTATCACGCTCAATGCATTTAAGACATGGTGGTTCAAATCCTTCCTGAGCGGAACTGATCTGTTCGGCGCGAAGTGACTCGTTTTCCTTTTGAAGATCTTCATGAGCCGCTCTCAACTTCTCAAGTTCTTGCTTCCTTTGAAGATAATCATAGGAAAGCTTTTCATGAGTTGTTGAGAGAGTATCAAGACGATCTTCAAGTTCCTGATACTTAACGTGAAGATTTTTTATGTCTTCAATTAAAGATTCAGATCGAGTCATTTCAGCACCCAACAGATCATCGCTTCTGTCTAACAGTTTTTGAATATGTTCCATAGCTTTCTGTTGTTCAGTTGCAATTTTAGCAAGTGTTTTGTAGCTGGGTTTTGAATCACAGTCAGAGTCATCGTCACTAGATGTTTGATAGCGAGTAGTGCGTATGTTTACCTTGGCACCGCGTGCCATGAAGCAGTAGGTAGGAGTGGAGTCGTTCTTGTCATTTGCATCAGTGTCGGGGATGAAGTCATTGTATTCAGTGTTGAAGATGGACTTGGCGACGTATGCTGTAGCCAGACTCGCAATGCCAGAATCAGACTCCTCCTCAGACTCCACCTCTGCCTCCTCAGAAGCGAACTCCTCCTCTGAATCCATTTCCTTGCCAACAAACGCACGTGCCTTGCCAGATGAGCTCTTCTTGTGTGATGAAGACTTTGAGGAAGACTTGGAAGAAGACTTTGAGTATTTCTTCTTCTTTTTGTCGTCAGAATCATATTCCTTGCTCTTCTTCTTCCTTTCTGTTCTCATTGTCCCACTATGGATACTCAGAGATGAAGTGTCCAGTTTTCTTGCACTTGTGACACGTTTTCTTCTTGTAGTCATGAGCAGAAGCTTCATCATTCCTTGAGCTTGATCGTGAATATTTTCTGAAGCCTTTCTTCTTGGTGAATTTTTGGAACTTCTTCACTAGCATTGCAAGTTCCCTTCCAATGTCTTCAGGATCATCAGAACTGTTGTCAGATTCTTCTTCAGATGAGGAAACAGCTTTTGCCTTCAAGGCACGAGTTCGCCCATAGTTTGGACCGTAGATATCTCTTTTCTCAGAAAGCTGAAACTCATGTGTGTTGAGCCTCTCAAGTATGTCAGACGGATCGAGTGTCTTGAAATCAGGACGTTCTTGAATCATCAGGGCTAGGATGTCAAACGAACTATCAAGTGATCTCAGCAGCGTCTTGACGATTTCATGTTTGGTGATCTTAGTGGCGCCGAGGGCTTGAAGCTCATTTGTGATGTCAGTGAGCCGGTCAAATGTGTGCTGGACATTCTCATTGTCATTTCGCTTGAAGCGGTTGAAGAGGTTGCGAAGAACACTGATTCTTTGATCTCTCTGGGTTGAGATGCCTTCATTGACCTTGGAGAGCCAGTCCCAGACCAGCTTGGATGTCTTCAAGGCACTCACACGGCCATACTGTCCTTTTGTCAGATGACCACAGATGATATTTTTGGCAGTAGAGTCCATTTGAGTGAAATTCTTGACATCAGCAGCAGTGACACCTTCTCCAGCCTTGGGAACGCCGTTTTCGACGACATACCATAGGTCGACGTCAATGGCTTCAAGATGCATGCGCATATTATTCTTCCAGTAGGGATATTCAGTTCCATCGAAGACGGGGCACACAGCGGAGACTTTGATTATCCGTGCAGTCGACATAGCTAAAACTCCAGGTGGTTAAACCGAATCACACAGAACAAGGGAGCACCTTGCTCTGATACCAATTGAAAGTGCGTTATATCGACTAGAGGGGGGGTGAATAGGCTGTTTTTATGAAAGTCTTCAAAACATGGGAGTTATGAAGACAAACAGTGAAGATTTTGCCTATTTCTATGCAGCGGAAGTTAGATTACACTAGGCAAGCCATGGTCAAGTATTCAATAGAGTGAAAGCACAAAGACAAACAGCTGCAGTGTAATAAGGATCAGGTAGGAAGAAGTTATGAAGCCAAACAGATCATACATTCACGTTGTGAAGACAAAAGATAGAGCAAGCATGCAATGGCTTCACAATGAGTAACAGTAAGTAAAAGGAAGTGAAGATGAAACCAGTGACTCGTTGAAGACAATGATATGTTGGACCAGTTCCAGTTGCTGTGACAACTGTACGTCTGGTTGGAGCGGCTAGGTATTTAAACCTTAGGACACACAGTCCCGGACACCCAGTCCTGAACACGCAGCTCAGGACACCCAGTCCTCACCATATTCTCCTTGAGCTAAGGTCACACAGACCTCGCCCAATCACTCTGGTAAGTCTTCAAGGTAGACTCCCAAACCTTCACAGACTTCATTCACCGGCAATCCACAATGTCTCTTGGATGCTCAGAACGCGACGCCTAACCGGCTGGATGATGCACAGTCCTCAAGTGTAATAAGTCTTCAGATCACACAGACAAGAAGACTTAAGTGATGCCCAATTCTCTTTGGCTCTGGGTGGTTAGGGCTTTATCCTCGCTAGGAATTTTCTCTCAAAGGCTTCGAGGTGGGTTGCTCTCAAACGACAAAAGCCGTGCACTGAAATCTGAGCAGCCAGCCGTTTATGGTTGTAGGGGGTGGGCTATTTATAGCCACTTGGCAACCCGACCTGATTTGTCCAAAATGACCCTGGGTCACTAAGGAACTGACACGTGTCGCAACGGTCAGATTTCAAACTCTCATGGCAACTTTACTTGGGCTACAAGCAAAGCTGACTTGTCCGGCTCTGGACAAGATTCGCTCTCATTGTCTTCACTCGAAGACATAGGTTTTTGGTTTAGGCATCACTTCAGTCATTCTGACTAGTTCTCCTGGACCCCACTTAACAGTACGGTGGTTCCTATGACTCAACACAAAAGAAAAAGAACTACGAAAGATCTAAGTCTTCGAGCTCCATTGGCTTCATAACGTGTCTTCTTTTGTCATAGTCTTCAATGTGAATATCTTCATATACCACCTTTGGCTTCAATGTCTTCATACATTTTTAGGGGTCATCTCTGGTAGTAAAACCGAATCAATGAGGGACTTCTACCTGTGTTATCCTGCAATTCTCACAAACACATTAGTCCCTCAACTAGGTTTGTCGTCAATACTCCAAAACCAACTAGGGGTGGCACTATATGCTCTTACAACTACCTCCATTTTGTATACACAAGGCCAGTATCAAAATTACAATTTGTAGAATGTCACTAACACTAATCAAGGCAAAATTGATGGGGATTGCCTCGTACAAGCAACCAAGGGAATTAATATACCCTTGCATGCATGCGGAACTGAAAAGGTTGGTTTGCATGGCGCTGCATTAATCAAGCGATGAGGAGTGAGATGGTTAGCTCTTTGGGCGTTGGAGAAAAAATACTCATTAATTGACAAGTCAAACAAGGATTTGTATCGATCAATCCCGCGAAGGAAAACCCCGCCTTTCTTTTTTAACACAAGTAGTACTCCTACGTACGTACTTGTATCCTGTTTAGGTCTAGGCCTTGCATTGCTATACATTGCCACACATTTTTGCTAAGCTTGCCTAAAGTTTTCAAAATTAAAAGGAGGTACACTTGCGCACGGCTGTCGCAGTCGCACCGCACCCTCACACAGTCACTCCTGCACGCCGCAAACCCAACCAAGGGAACGCACCCTCACTGACACGTGCTGCCTCATATGATCAAACCAAACTCAGCCATCCTACCGCCGACACATAATTTTCATGCATAAAGTATGTTTATCCAACCGCATGTTGGCGAAGATCGTACGGCCCATGTGGTGGTATGTTGGGGAAGCAGAAGAGGCGAGGAAGAAGAAGGGTTAGGAGACGTAGGATATTTATCCAACCGCTTGAAATGGTCGACTCACCCAAATGATGAAAGTCAGGCGACTTGCCTAAATATATGTTTTTACACAGCAAAAAATTCCTAAAAACAACAACATAAAGAAAAACTATCACTGCACGCGGAACGAGACAGCCTCGTCGTCTTTGGGTGCCGGCACGAACCAGCCGTTGCTGCCGACGTGTGTCTCTGCATCGGCCTCCAGCTACTTGTTAACGCGGAGCGTCTGGGCGCTCTGCACGGACGCGAGTACCGCCCGGTTCAAGTTCAGGATGTCCGATTCTGCCTGCAGGAGGGCCTTGATGGCAGTGGCATCCGCGCGCTCCGCGTCGAGTTGATCCTCCGTCGCCCGGTTCATGTCCAGGATGTCCAGTTACGCCTGCAGGAGGGCCTCGATGGTAGCGGCATCCGCGTGCTCCATGTCAAGTTGAGCCTCCGCCGCCCGGTTCACATCCACGACATCTGGTTCTGCCTGCAGGAGGGCCTCGATGGCAGCGGCATCCGCGCACTCCACGTCGAGTCACCTCTCGGTCCTCCTTTAGGATCGCCAGGTTGAACCGCTGGTCCGCCTGCACCATGGGGGACCCGGATGCCGGCACGAAGTCGACGTCCATCGTCTCATACGCGTCGGGGGCCTTCTGCGGCGCGACCTTCACCATGAAGATTGGATCGGCTTCCTCCTCATTGTATCTTGGCTCCAAAGAACTCGGGGATTGGCCCCGCCACAAAGCGAGCTTGGGAATGGAGGTCTATGGCGCTGACCACCACCACGATTTCTGCGCGGCACTCCGGCATCAGCATCTCTTAGTACGTGATCTTGCGGTGCACCATGGCTTTCCAGCGAACTAGGGGACGCTTGATGCGGGCAAGGGGATCGAAAGGTGGGGGAATGGGCTGGAGAGGAGGTGTGGTTTTGGGGCAGTGGTGACCGTCCGGCAAGTATCTGGCGTAGGCCGAGCAGTGAAGGTTCTGGTGTGAATAGTGGTTCCGGTGATGACCGGTCAATCAGTTTTGACTGTACATCACTCTTGTTGCGTTCGCGTTGCACCCTGGCACGCTGGACTCTCCCCGTTGCTCACCGAATGGAACACGCTTCATCTTGCATTTTTGCTCACTTATGGGACCGCAGTTGAGAGAAAACCGACGTCCCTCCCCTCCCTCGTCCGCGTCATTTATACTCCCTCCGGTTTTATTTACTCTGCCTATTAGAGTTGACTGAAGTCAAACTTTATAAAGTTCGACCAAGTTCATAGAAAAAAACTGGATCATTTACAATAGCAAATCTATATGATGGGAATGTGTATTCAGTAATGAATCTAATGGTAATGATTTGTTATTGTATATGTTAATATTTTTATCTATAAACTTTGTCAAAGTTTACAAAGTTTGACTTTGACCAAAGCTAATATGCAGAGTAAATAAAAACGGAGGGAGTACTACTAGAAGAGAGAGAAGTCGACCGAGTGTTACTAGTACTCCGTCCGTTTTATGCGAAGTAAATAAAAATAGAGGGAGTATACTACTAGTACTATGAGCACTACATACTCTACTGCAGATGTTGTCAGTACTCCACTAGTACTATTGGACAGGGAGCTTAAAAAAAGTTACTATTGGACTGGCTATACGTGGCGAAATCCTAGTAGGAAGAGCATGTGCGAGAACAAGCACATTCACGTGTTTGAAAACAAATTGGAAACCATCTCTGTTTGAATACAAATCTAGGAGTACGTACGAATCTAACAATATTGATTGGGCGTTGTTGAATGTTCATGCTTTTGCTGGAAGTTTGATCAAAGTAGAGATACTTTGACTACACAAAAAACTTATATGTAAACTAGAAAGGATCGGAGGTAGTATATTGTACGTTCAAAAGCGAAATGAACATTGAATACCCTTTATATATGATTTGCTGATGCTATGATCACCGATAATTTTGAATCTGCCTTAGGTATCACACATGCACCCACTCATTCTCTCTCGGTTTCATCTCGGGGTCTGGAGACCGATTGAAAGAGGACTAGGTTGGGTATAGTATGTTCGTTTCGCTTTTGGACGTACAATATACTCCCTTCGATCCACACAGACCCCCTGGGTCATTTCTATCATAGAAACACACCAAACCATAATCTCCTTGCACGACACGCAGTTGATCTCTCAACATCAATCGATCTCGTTAAGATGAGTCGGGGCATGAACCTAATGGGATGTCAAAACTAAGATGGCAAGTGACATGTAGTGGAGGCAAAGTGAAACTTTGAACAAACCGTTTGTTTGTATGCATGTCGGACAAATTACAACATTGGAAATACAAGCATGTTCTAGGCCCACATGCGAATGATACTCGGCGGAATGTTCAAATGAGGCATGCGGGAGGATGGACTCGACCGGGGGGCGGCTTGATCGATGGAGAAGAGGGTTGGAGAGGAATGAGAAATAAGCAATGCCACATGATTATACTTGAACGGCTCAAATAAACAATAAGTTGTCTCGTTTTCCCTTCCGTCTTGGTCAAGGAGTAAGATACTCCCTTCGTTTTATTTACTCTGCATATTAGGTTTGACTGAAGTCAAACTTCATAAAATTTGACCAAACTTATAGAAAAAGTATGAACATTTACAATAGCAAATCTATATGATGTGAAAGTATATTCAATAATGAATCTAATGGTATTGATTTGTTATAGTATATGTTATTATTTCTGTCTATAAACTTTGTCAAAGTTTACAAAGTTTGACTTTGAGCAAAGCTAAAATGTGGAGTAAATAAAAGCAGAGGGAGTACGCAGGGACTAGTATAGTTACTACTGCCGGAACATGGTAAGTTAGACCCCTAAATGCGGGCATGGACTGGGCACACCTCAATTATTCCATCAAACAGTCAGGCACCTACATTAGCACACCAACTGGCTACTTAATCAAGTGTTATACTTCACTAGTTGAAAAGGAAAAGGGTGGTACCATACCCAAAACCACCACACTTGGGGTAGGGTAACAACTTGGTACTGTGCCACATTTGAACCAGGGCACAAAAACCACCTGTTCTGCGCCTAATGCGCAACACGGAGCACTAATGCTCAAATTTGGCCGGGAAAACAGGGAAACCGACATGTGGAGCACACCTATCGGGACGACACGGCGCACGCTAGTCCAATGGAGGAGTTGGCACATGATCTCCTCGCCATCAGCAACCGTTCATATGGGTCGTGGGGGCCAGCAATGTGGCGCAGCTCCCGCACCCCTCTGGACACGGCGACCGCGGTGAGCGACATGCTCATCGTTGCTGGACACAGTCTACTTCAGGGTGTCGACGGTGGAATTAGCGCTATGGCATGACCAGCAGATCAACACCTGGCTCGTCAAGAATGCACGGGGCACCGAAGTGCATGCCGCGTCTGCGGAGTGTTCTAGCGCGGCCAACTGCATCCCCATGACCTGAGACCATGTCGGGTCGTATTGCTTTTCAATGTCATGTGGGGATCGCATGTGAGAAGAGGGCATCTCCAGCGTTGCCACGACCACATCTGACTACCCTGGCACATCAAAAACCCTCGTCCCTCGCGCTATCACCCGATGCGTTCCCAGCAGGCGCCAGCTGCCCGCGGTCATGCCGTCCGTCCGTATGCCATCATTAAGAGGCTCGATACCCGAGGAACCAACTCCGGCTACTTAATGATGCACCCGGACGCTTGGCCTCACCGGAATGCGCTACTTAAAGCGGCAACGCCCAGCTAAACTCCACACCATAGCGCATCCTCCTGCTACCTGGCACCACATCCGCCATGACCGCGAGCGCGAACGCTCTGCGGGAGAGCTTGTCTTCGGGGATGAAGCTCGAGGTCGCCACCCTCGCTCAAGTCACCTCTCGCAATACAATAGTGGCGTAGCCAGATGCAGACGCGACTGCACAAGCAGTGGCCATGCTGGCGGCTGACGACGGGAGCACCGTCAGCTACGCGTCCTACTTGCCGCCGTCCAACGTTCGGTGGCGCATGTGGCATGTGAAGCGACGGACCATCCATGTCCATCATCATCGACCTCATGTCCACCGGCACCGCCGAGGTCGGGACTCCTCCGGGGATGAGTAGGGCATGGGAGGCGGCAGGGCATGGTGTGCCAACTGGCTGGTCCGTCTCCCGTGTTCTACTCTTCATCGCCGGAGACCGCACTTTCACATCATGGGTTTTGAACCCTGCCCCCGTACATGGAGACAGTAGGTGGAGGATGTCGGTCGCCGCCGTAGAATAGGTTTAGGGTCGGGTTTCTTCTATTTTTCTGTCCTATAAAAGCTCGAAATGTAATGAAAATCTGCCGTGTTTGCATGAATCTCATCCGGTGTATATGAACTTTCACAATAATAGTAAGATATATTGTAGGAGTATGAAAATATATGGAATGATGATTCCATTTTTTGTGTATAAACTTAGAAGGTTTGACCCAAGACAAAGCTAACATGCGAAGTAAATAAACACATAGGGTCTACATACACAATTTATCTTAGGCACTCCAACAGTACGTCCACTACACATTCACACATTTCACATCTTTCTACATCTACGGGAACCTACGAAAGGGTTAACATAAATTGCTTCTCTCTCCCCCCGCTGATTTTCTTGGTGGTGGGCCCCTCCCTCCCCCAATCTCCAATCAACAGCCCACATGTTTCACATTACGTTAATTACCTAACTGGGATTACGTAGGTGTAGCATTACTCGTCCTAAAAAAAAGAACTAAGCCAACCTCCCAGCATATCGCGCGGGGAAAGACTCGGCTGTGCCGTTGTAGTCGAGATTACTGGATTACTAGTAGTAGTATCGACGGATCGCGCGAAGCACCAAGTTTAAAAGGAAAAAGGCGGTACACTCATAGCACGCCTGTCGCAGTCGCATTGCACCCCTCACACGATCGGTCCTGCACACGGCTCATGCAAATGGAACGTGCTTCGGCTTGCCTCTTCGCTGACACGTGGGACCGCACTTGGAGAAACTGACCATGCGCCAAGCTCACCTGCCCACCGCGCGACCCCCACCCCAAATTTCCCCCAAATCCCAAATTCAACTGCCCTTCGTCCAACTAGCCAATAATATTCCCCCGGCCCTCTCCACTCCATTCGCTCCGCCAAAGCCGCCCTCCGCGCTGCGCCAATACGTCGGCACCGCAGTTCGTTGAGGGAACCCAGGGCGATCCTCTCGCCACCACAGTACGCTCTCATAGACTGTCGTCCTCTAGCCGCGCCGCCATCGCTGGCGATGTTCTTTTGGAGACGCACGTCGGTCAGCTTCTCCCACGGTACGCGCATTCTAGATTGAGCCCCGTGCATGTCGGAGTAGCGCTGAATGCTAGCTGATAGATGCTGTTAATCTCACTGTTCGCCGAAGTACTTTACAGTGAATATGCTCTGCTTAAGAAGCTTCCTTGCCCTGTTCTGGACTCAATCTGCTTAGCTGTAATGGATGGCACACCCAATTAGTTGCTAAAATATCCTGCCATATATTTATTGTGACGTAGATTGCCATGGTCTAGTAGCCAATCTGTTAGGTGAAATAGCTTTACACCGTTTTATACTCGATCTTTGTTGCTGAGATGCCTTCGATGATTGTGTGCTCGACCTCATTGACCGCTGAAATAGCCTGCCATAATTTAGCACTCAAATATGTTTGCTGAATTAGCTTTACATATATTTCGTTACTTAGATCTGCTTGCCCAAATATCTTGCCATAGCTTTAGACATCGACCTAGGTATTTTTTTCTGGACTTCATAAAAAAGCATATATGTTTTCCCTGTAATATCTAGTAGAAGAACTAATTTGTATGTCTAACAGATGGACAAGACTTGGATAACTTCTGCTCGAAGATTCTGCACTTCATATGTCAAGGGGGTTGAAAACTTCATGAACTTTATCAGAGTTGAGTACGGTGGTCCAAAATTAGATGTGCTCTGCGCATGTAGCAGTTGTATGAATTCAGTTACAAGACCCCAGTCAACTGTGCAAAATCATCTACACTTGTATGGGATGTCGGTCACATATACTAGGTGGGTTCATCATAGTGAAGCTGTGAACATCAATGTTACTGACTAAGTGGAAGCAACACATCACCATATTGATCTGCCTGATGCTCAGGTGGAAGAGGAGGAGGAGGTGGTGGTGGCGGAGCCAGTGAGTTTGACCAACATTGAAATAATGCTACGAAATGCTCGTGCATTTCGTGAACTTTCACCTGCAGAAGAGAAATGGTGGGCCCGCATGTTGGAACAATGCAAAGTGGCTGTCACCCCAGGAAATAAGCTATCAGTATTCTCAACTACGATCACCTTTCTTCAGGTGAAGACATCTGAGCAGATGACCAACAAATCATTCGATGTCATGTTGGCTGCTTTCCGCAAATCTTTCCCAGATGCATTTGAGTTGCCACACACCTACAATAAAATGAAGAATTTCCTTCATGCAGTTGGAATTGGATATGATATGATCCATGTTTGTAAGAATAATTGTGTTATGCTCCGGAAGGATTGTGCCAACTTAAGTGAATGACCAAAATGCAAATCATCAAGATGGAAAGATGGCGATGCTGTGAAGAGGATTCCTCATAATGTTCTCAGACATTTTCCAATTATACCAAGATTACAGAGGTTGTTTCATGTTGCTGAAGAAAGAGAGGATGTACTGTGGCATTCTAGGAACAAGGAATACAGAGATCAGAATGTAATGAGCCATCCATCTCATGGTAGTGACTAGAAAAGCTTCAATCAGAAATAGAAAAAGTTTGCTACTGACCCGAGAAACATTAGACTTGGCTTAGCTTCAGATGGATTTAACCCATTTGGCCACCAGAGCGCCACATATAACATGTGGCTAGTGCTTCTTATCCCTTACAACATGCCTCCAAATGTCTGCACCAAAGAATCAAACTACATGATGGCCTTTCTCATCCCAGGTCCAAAAAGTCCTGGAAAGGATTTTGATTTATTCATGGAGCCTCTTGTGGAGGAACTTCAACAGCTATGGAGGGGTGTTCTCACTCGAGACCTATATAGCAGCCCACCAGCTGATTTCTTTCTGCATGCTATCATAATTTTGTGCATCCATGAATATCCGGCTTTGGGCACTATGTTAGGGGGAACGACACATGGTTACAATGCATGTGTTCGCTACGACAGGATTCCGTTGTCATACATAGCAAGATCTGTTATATTGGACACCGCCGTTTCCTTGCCAAGGACAAGCCGTGTCCAACAAAATACCGAAGATATGTGTTAAATGCAAAGCATGAAAACCGTGATGCGCCAAAGAGGCTCACCAATGAGTTGCAAGTGGAATTAGAGAAGGTCAGGCATATTACACGAGGAAACCATCCTGGTAATGGTAGCAGGAAAAGGAAGCATGGCAGGGCAGAATAGAGATTATTGTTTACCTGCAGGTCCACTTTGTGGGACTTGGAGTATTGGAAAGATTTGGATCTGCGGCATAATCTTGATGTGATGCACATCGAGAAAAATATATGTGATATCATTATCGGCACACTTCTTAATATTGAATGCAAGACAAAAGATACCTTAATATCTAGGATTGATTTGACACACCTGGGTATCAGAAAGGATTTGCAGGTGGAAGATGAAGGTAAACCATGGGATATGGCACCAACTGTGTACGTCTTGGACAAGGTAAAAAGAAAAGAATTCTGCGAGGTCCTGTCACATGTGAGATTCCCACATGGATTTGCTTCCAACCCTGAAAGGAGAGTCAGTGCAGATGGAAACAAGGTACAAGGGTTGAAAACTCATGACTGCCACGTCCTACTTCAGAGGGTTTTACCTGTTATCCTTAGAGGATTGGGCCGCCCTGACTTATACATAGTAGTTGAAGAGTCGGGACAATTCTTCAAGGAACTCTATAGTAGAAATATCAGGATAGATGCTTTGGAGCGTCTTAGAGATAAGATACCAACTATCCTATGCGACGTTGAGAAGATATATCCTCCGGCCTTCTTTGATGTGATTGTGCATTTGGTTGTTCATCTACCTGATGAGGCACTACTTAGAGGTCCAGTACAGTATGGATGGATGTACCCTATTGAAAGGCGGCTAGGCGCTTTCTAGGGCTATGTTAGGAATAGAGCTAGACCCGAGGGTTCCATTGCAGAGGCCTACATTGCTACAGAAGCATTGACATTCTGCTCAAAATACATTGAAACAGCTGATCAGCTTAGCAAAGAGGTGGGTGAAGACAATCCCGGGCTCAATGTTTTTGATTGTTCTCTTTGAGTTACAGGGAAGAGTCGACAAGACGACAAACCTAAAGATTTGGACAAAATGGTTTGGTATATGTTGAATAACTATCCTGAGATTCTACCTTATATCGAGTAAGTGCTAAGTACTACAGCTTATACATCATAATCTACTAAACTTGCAGCACATTCTTATATATATAGATGTTTGACGCGATCACTATGTTGTGCAACATCTACAAAAAGGAGTTACTACTGCAAAATCCAAGAAACATTGACAAACTGGTTATGGCAGGATTTGCGAAATGGTTCAAGAGCCATCTAAGCTTTTGAATTGCACTATCAGTTTTTTTAATATATTGAGTACATAAGATGATAAACTTGTCTATTTTATAACCATAGGTTAAGAAGATGCGGGAGGATGGGCAGGCAGTTAATGATGCCCTTTACGCACTAGCAATGGGTCCTGATACTCGGGTAAGACATTATGAATCTTGCGTTGTTGGAGATGTGCGTTACAACACCCTTGCACACGATGAAGGCAGGAAGACACAAAATAGTGCCATCATGAGCACAGATAAGTACGACGAAGAGACAACTGAAATGTATGCTAACATAACACACATTGTTCAGTTGCAGTATATCTCCAATTTCGAGGTTCATCGGTGTGTGGTTCTGTTGTGCTGTCATTGGTATAACCTGTTTTCAGGATCGCAAAACCCATAGCTGATGATTATTTCAAATCCATCAATATCAAGGCAGCGTACCAGACCTATGAGCCTTTTATTTTGGCAAATCAAGCAACACAGATATTTTTCTTGGAAGACACATTTGCACGTAGCGATGACTAGAGAGTATTGCAAAGGTTTGAGCAGAGAAATTCGTTTAATGAAGTTGCAAAACAAGATGATGCTTACACCGCTCCTGATATAGAAGATTCCATAGATGTTCCTAATATCTTTGAGAACCATCACATCAATGACGGTGGCGAAAAGATTGCATGTAGGGCTGTGGACATACGAGAGTTGATCAATAAGACGCCAACATTTGAGGACATTGAGGATGAAGAAGAAGATGACACTGGGGGAATTATGATTCAGACTGATACACATGGCGAAGATGTTCATGCTGCTGCCGTGGATGATGATTAGATTGCTTTTGTCCTATTTGCCTGTCAGAAGACGTTTTTTATCTACTATGTGAAATTGTGTTTGCTATGACAACTGAAACCTGATGAACTTGTTGTTTAGTATTTTGTTGTGAGAACATCACTTATTATGTATGTTGATTTTTGTTTGGTGATTGTATGATGACTAAAACATGATGACATTGTTGTTTAGTTGTACTCATATTTGGCTGTGAAACTTGTATTTGATGACATAGTTTGTTGTTAGACTGCAATTTGCTCGATGTGTTCGAATGGGAACAAAGTTGACCTGACAGGGCCTCTGCTAATTTATTTATCTTTTAGCAAAAGGGCCTCTGCTATTTATTTATTTATGAGCAAAAGGGGATACCCCCAATTTTTGTTAATAGAAATCATTAGATGTTCACAACACTACACCCAGCCTGGTAAACAAGTTTCATTCATTTCTACTTTCAGCAAAGTGCTCATGTCATAGCCACTGAATACATCGCCAGTGCTATATACACTTCAAACAGAGAGACACTCATCCTACAGAGCACATCAATTTTTCCCATTATCTTCACAAGCTCTTTCATCTCCTCATTGTTGTCAAGGTCGTTCAGCTGTTGTTGCTTGGCCATGATCATAGGAACTGCATCTTTAACCTTCTGCTCTGCATCTTGCTCTTCTGTAGTTGCTTCAGTTACTTGTCCAACACCCCAACCTATTGGTATTGGGATTCCTCGGCTAACCAAATAATCAGCATAGTTGTATTCCCCCACATCAGCAATTTCCCAGCAATACAAATCACACGAATCTTCCCTTTTCTGCACGAGTCAAATTGGAAGATCATCAACCAAACTATTAAAAAATCAGCAACTAAAAGTAGCGCGACAACACTTAAACATATTATTACCCCATGATTCGGGCATTCGTAGAAGATTCAGCCAGGGTTGAGGATTGTGGTTGAGACGCGACAGATGACTATGCGTGATTTGCAGCAGTGGCACCACACCAACAGCAGTGGGTTGCGACAAGCAACTGGCTGTGGTGCGTGTGCCGGCGGGGGTGTAATGATACCCACAGGTGATGGTATGGGTGGCGACTTGGCGCATATCTAGTTGTTGCCTACTGAAGAGTAGGTGGACGAGCCGCCAGCGGACATGGTTGCTGCGGCCAGAGCTTCTAATGCTAGGCAGAGTAAGTAGAGAAGAGGAGAAGTGAACGTTGGATATGTCAGTTTCATTACTTGCAGAGTAGCATAGCACCATATATAGTCATAGTCTAGGTTTGGATTCGAACCAGCTACAGGAGCACGTCTCTCTTTTTTCTAAAACTCAGCAACATCTCTTTACTGGTACACTAGCTTGTTCTGTACGCCTTCTCAAGTCTTTGATTTTCTTTCTTTTTTTGCGAGGAAGGAAGGAGGACAAGATTGAGGGTACCTGGGACTCGAACCCAAGACCTCTCATTTGAAAGCAAAGGTGCTAGTCAGTTATGTGGTGAACGTTCCCTAGGAGGAGGACGACAGACAAATGCATTTTCCTCACAGCTTTAGTTGCAACGAAAGATCAAACGGCCACAGTTCCGGGAATGTTATCAGGCGAACGAGCCCAATTTTTCTTTTCTTCCTATATATATAAAAGTATGCTACTTGGTGTTGGCTTAGTCAACAAACGGTTGTGCCAACCTTGACCGTTGGATTGACATTCAACATCTGTTGTGTTTCTTCAGTCTCTTCTTCCTCCAGCCGCCAAAGCCAAACCAACGCCGGTAGAACCGCTTGCTACCGCCTCCCATGACTGGCTGTGCTGCCGCGCACGCATTGTGGCCACATCGCACCCTAAAACTCTATGCATCTTCCTCGGCTCCTTTTCGTTCCCATCCGAGGCCTCACCGTCGTCCTCCGCCTTGGTTCGCTTGCCACGGCGCCGCCCTTCGATGTTGTCAACATGGTCAACAACCGAGAGGAATAAGGAGATGAATGTACATGGTGAGGATGACAGTAGGGACCCACCAGGATCATGGCAGCAGGCAAGCAAGTGCCTCCTTTATTACAAGAAAAAAGGGTTCCTCCTGATGGTTTCCTGACATCTGGGTCGCACACCACTATCAATGTAGTCAATAAGCTAGATAACTTCACAAGGAGCGGCAGACACCCGGGACCCAGCAGCGTGCGCAGTATTATTGTTGGGATGGAGAAGGGTATCAACTGGGTTGTGCGGGAGTTCTGGTCCATCTAGCCTAAGCTTTTATTTCATTTGTTTACCACATGACCAGCCCAGTTTTTTCCTTTCTGAAAATGGCTAGCCCAGCTATTTGGTTTTTTGCAGAATAATCAATGTAGGTGTCGGTGTCAAAACCGGCGGATCTCGGGTAGGAGGTTCCGAACTGTGCATCTAGGATCGATGGTAACAGGAGACAGGGGACACGATGTTTACCCAAGTTCGGGCCCTCTCTATGGAGGTAATACCCTACGTCCTGCTTGATTGATCTTGATGAATATGAGTGTTACAAGAGTTGATCTACCATGAGATCGTAATGGCTAAACCCTAGAAGCCTAGCCTGTATGACTATGGTAATGAATATCCTTTCCGGACTAACTCCTCCGGTTTATATAGACATCAGGGGGTCTAGGGTTTACATAGAGTCGGTTACATAAGAAGGAATCTTCATAATCGGTTGCCAAGCTTGCCTTCCACGCCAAGGAGAGTCCAATCCGGACACAGGTACAGTCTTCGGCCTTCATGTCTTCACAGCCCACCAGTCCGGCCCATGGATAATAGGCCGGACGCCCGAGGACCCCTTAGTCTAGGACTCCCTCAGTAGCCCCTAAACCTGGCTTCAATGACGAGGAGTCCGGCGCGCAGATTGTCTTAGGCATTGCAAGGCGGGTTCCCTTCTATCCGAACTTCAAGATAGTCTTCGGATGCGATGATAGTATCCGGACGTTTGTCCGGTCATAAATTTGAACCGTTTTTCATCTGCCGCTCCATGTTTCGAGACGTGATTGCCATTGGCACGTCTTGTCAAAGAAGAGATCATGTCCCCTTATTACAGGATTCTCATCCATACGGGCGTGGGCTACCCAACCATGCCGTTTGCACGACCCTTGGAAATAGGCGAGTTTAAGGCGAGTGGGGAGATGCTTGATATTCATGGCCTTTATAAGGGGATAAGGATTCCCTTTCCTTACCCACACCCTTGCTCCTCCTTAGTCCTTCTGTCCCTGAGCTCCAGCGCCCAAGCTTTTAGCTTTTCCCTCATCCGAGAAAGCACTCCAAAGATGTCCGGATCCGGAGCTAGGGCCAAGTGGATAGCCTCCTCCGTCAAGAAGAGGGATATCAAGGTGCTCCGGGAGGCCGGATATCTGGCCAAGGAGATCGCTCACCGACTCCCGGCCAAGGGACAGATCGTCCCTACTCCAGAGCCCCACGAGAGGGTTGTGTTCCTCACACATTTCGTCCGCGGGCTGGGCTTCCCTCTTCACCCCTTCGTCCGTGGACTGATGTTTTACTATGGGCTAGACTTCCACGACCTAGCCCCCAACTTCATCCTCAACATCACGGCATTCATTGTCGTGTGCGAGGCCTTTCTCCGCATCCCGCCTCATTTCGGCCTATGGTTGAAGACCTTCAATGTGAAGCCGAAGGTAGTGAGCGGTCAACAAGCTGAGTGCGGAGGCACCATGGTAGGCAAGATGCCCAACGTTACCTGGACCGAAGGCTCATTTGCAGAGACGGTGAAAGGGTGGCAATCGGGGTGGTTCTATATCACCGAGCTGCGTGACGCCAACTGGGTAGCGGCCCTCGAATTCTGATCCGGAATCTCGATGCGGCTCACCTCCTGGCAAGAGAGGGGCCTAACCTGGGGTCCCTCAGATGAGCTGACTGGGCTCCAGACGTGCGTCCAGAGCATGATAGATAGGAAGATCAAGCTTGTCAACGTGGTCCAGGTCATGCTCATTTGTCGGGTCCTTCCGTGCCAACGCCGGACTTGCTATATGTGGGAGTACGATCCGGCCAAGCACCAGACGCTATTAGAGCTCTTCGACACGATGCACGAAGAAATCTGGAAAGTGCTCTTCAAGGCCGGCGAGATGCCACCGCCCACGACTGAAGATCGCGGGCTTAGCTTAAAACGCCAGGCTAACCCGGTAAGCTCTTTTAATGTTTTCAAGGCTTACCCTTTACTAGCATATTTTGAGAAAAAGCCTAAGCTTTCTTACCCATGTTTCCAGGCCTGGATCAAGATAGCGGAGGGGATTAACTGTTCGGCTCCGCTGCTCGAAGACCAAGAATTCCCATTATTGATGAAAATGCTTTTTCCAGCACCTTATGAGGTGCCGGAGAAGACGGCCAAGAAAGCGGCCAAAGGGGCCAAGAAGGGCCCTCGCTAAAAAGGCGCTCCGGATGTGATGTCCGAAGATGAGACTTCCTCTTCGTCCACTAACGATGACGACAAAGAGGAAGAGGAAAGCTGAAAGTGTGTTATATCGACTAGAGGGGGGGTGAATAGGCGATTTTTATGAAAGTCTTCAAAACGTGGGAGTTATGAAGACAAACGATAGAAATAAACCTAATACCCTGCAGCGGAAGGTAGACTACACTAGGCAAGCCATAGTCAAGTATTCAATAGTGAAAGCACAATGACTAATAGCAGCAATGTAGTAAGGATCAGGTAGGAAGATATTGTGAAGCCAGACAGAACACGCAGTCACTCAGTGAAGACAAAAGATAGTGCAAACATACAATGACTTCACAAGGAGTAACAGTAAGTAAAGGGAAGGGAAGATGAAACCAGTGACTCGTTGAAGACAATGATTTGTTGGACCAGTTCCAGTTGCTGTGACAACTGTACGTCTGGTTGGGGCGGCTAGGTATTTAAACCTTAGGACAAACAGTCCCGGACACCCAGTCCTGAACACGCAGCTCAGGACACCCAGTCCTCACCGTATTGCCCTTGAGCTAAGGTCACACAGACCTCGCCCAATCACTCTGGTAAGTCTTCAAGGTAGACTCCCAAACCTTCACAGACTTCGTTCACCGGCAATCCACAATGTCTCTTGGATGCTCAGAACGCGACGCCTAACCGGCTGGATGATGCACAGTCCTGAAGTGTAATAAGTCTTCAGATCACACAGACAAGAAGACTTAAGTGATGCCCAATTCTCTTTGGCTCTGGGTGGTTAGGGCTTTATCCTCGCAAGGAATTCTCTCTCAAAGGCTTCGAGGTGGGTTGCTCTCAAACGACAAAAGCCGTACTCTCAATCTGAGCAGCCAACCGTTTATGGTTGTAGGGGGTGGGCTATTTATAGCCACTTGGCAACCCGACCTAATTTGTCCGAAATGACCCTGGGTCACTAAGGAACTGACACGTGTTCCAACGGTCAGATTTCAAACTCACACGGCAACTTTACTTGGGCTGAAAGCAAAGCTGACTTGTCCGACTCTGGACAAGATTCGCTCTCATAGTCTTCACTCGAAGACATAGGTTTTGGTTAGGCATCACTTCAGTCATTCTGACTGGTTCTCTTGGACCCCACTTAATAGTATGGTGGTTCCTATGACTCAACACAAAAGAAGGAGAACTACGAAAGATCTAAGTCTTCGAGCTCCATAGGCTTCATGTGGTGTCTTCTCTTGTCATAGTCTTCAATGTGAATATCTTCATATACCACCTTTGACTTCAATGTCTTCATACATTTTTAGGGGTCATCTCTGGTAGGAAAACCGAATCAATGAGGGACTTCTACCTGTGTTATCCTGCAATTCTCACAAACACATTAGTCCCTCAACTAGGTTTGTCGTCAATACTCCAAAACCAACTAGGGGTGGCACTAGATGCACTTACAATCTCCCCCTCTTTGGTGATTGATGACAAACTAGTTGAAGTTTTCAACGGGGAATATAATCTGTGAAATTTTAAAGGATAAGGAATTGTCTTCATAAGTTGCAAGGGCTCCCCCTGAAGATGTGCATATAAGTAATTTGCTTTTGGAATGCAAATGCACATGGCAGGTTGTACTTGTGGAGATCCACTTCAACTTATGATGACAATCCACTATGCATGTGAAAGTATATGAAGATAATGACAATGCATAATGGAAAATGGATGTCTGCAGAATGATCTAAGTGCGGAATTTATCGTCGCACATGCGGAATTTATCATCGCAAAACAAAGTGGCAGATAAGTAGCAGACGACCATCAAGTTTAAGTGTTACAACTCAAAGAACCAAATGTAGCAAAACGAGAGTTGTAAGCACGAAGCAAAATATAAAGCACCCGCCCATATGGACCCGCTTGAAGACTATCAACCTCATATGCTTCTCCCCCTTTTGTCAGTAAGGACCAAAAAGGTTTGAAGACATAGAGCATCTACTCGTTCCCATGCGGAGTAGGTGAAGTAGCAGGGTCATTTTGGTGGTGTTTGGCGGTGCTGAAGAGCTTGGAGCAGAGTTGAAGCGTGCTGAAGGAGGTGTCGGTGAAGTAGCATCGTCTTCATCCTCGATAACTCTGGCAGTCACAGTTGCAGCAGAGGAAGTGAACTCAGAGTCTTCAAGGGATGGAGTTCCTCGCAGCACAACCCTTCGAGGAGGTGTGGAGTCAAACTTGAATCGCTCAGTGAAGCCATCCTCTTGAAGATCAGCTTCAGAACACATCATTGTGAGCCCTTTCCATGTGCGGCGACAGGTTTCATGGGCGACGAAAGCATTCTTGGTGGCAAGATTGCGAATGCGATTAACATCCACCAAGAGGCTTTTCATCTGACGCTTCAGCCAGTCATGATGCCTATCCTGTTTCTGATGAAGAGCCACAAGAAGCTCTCGGTCGTTGAGAACACGAGTGCGCTTCTTGGGTCTTGGAGCAGTTGTACTATCAGTGGCTTCAGTAGACGCAGGGTGTGGTGCACGTGTAGTGCCAGCCAAAGGATACACCCGAGTGACTACTTCAACTCCTTCAATGTTCTGTGAGAAACTCTGATGCTCTGCATTCTGAAGACTTAGAGGTTCCTTTGCAGGCTCAGGATAGATGGCTTCAGTAGAGATATCCACATCAGGCAGAAAAATCCTATGATTGCGAGCAGATGGCTGATAAGAGATATTAGAGTGAAGTTTAATTAGTCGCATTACCCATGGGGCGTAGAATTTCAAGCCAAACAGATCAGAGCCTGATGCAGCAAGTTGGCGGATGAATAAGTCCTGTGCATTGAAGCATTTTCCATGAAGAATATAGAAGACCAAAGTCTTCATTACACCCTCAAGCTTGGCATTTGGAGAGTGCCCTTTGATGGGCCAGAGAGTTTGCCTGATGATGTGATAGATGGTTCTTGGCAGATACTCAAGGTCTTCAACGAAGAACTCTGTTGGATAAGTAGCATCTTGGGGCAATGGCTTCATCATGCTGAGCATCTGACTCATATCAGGTTCCGGCCTCTTAAAGATGCTCTCAATAGCTTCACTATGCAGCTGATAGCCATGCTCGTAGAGATCGCCAGGAGTGGGCAAACTAGTGAGCTCAATGATGTCAAATGCATTGGCTTCGTGATGAACGTTTCTGGTCATCCACTCCAGGACCCAAGTCTTCGGATCTCTGCTGTACCCACGGATGTGAAGTGTGGCATAGAATTGGAGCAGCAGCTCTTCATTCCAATGCTCTTGGTCAGTAACGAACGGCAGCAGTCCAACTTCCTTGAAGCAATCCAAAGCTTCTTCCAGACAGGGCAGACCAGCTATGGCTTCAATGTCAAGGCGCTTGTGTGGGAAGATGCGACCTTGGTTGTAAAGAATGCATGAGTAATAGCTTCGCTGAGGATAGCTCCAGAACTGATAAGATGATATCCTTTCCCTTGAGTAGGGGTTCCTGGAGCTATCGAAGAATGTGTTGTCTGCCCTGAAGCCATTGATATTGAAGGAGCCAGGTGCTGATGCAGGACCTGGGAACCTTGGCAATCTTGGGATTGGCTTCTGTACCTGAAGCCTGTGCTCAACATGATAGTCGAACTGGGGACCGACAGCAAACTCAGGAACAGAAGTGACGGGATCAGTGGCTTCGCTGTCTTCTTCTTCCGCTGGGGAGGGCTCCACATTAGCTTCATTGGTGGTTGTGGCAGCCGCAAGAATTTCAAGCACGTTCTCCTTGAGAACTGCTTCTTGGTGGGACAGTGGAGTGGAAACTTGTGGGACTTCATCTTCCGCGGCTGATGCAGCCGGATTGTCTTCAGCAGAGACTTGAGGCCTTGGACCTTTGCGAAGCCTGCGCAACGCAGGCGACGCCTGTGGAGTTGGAGTTGGCTAGGCCTCAAAGTCTTCTTCCTCTTGTGCGCGATCCGCCCATGAAGCATCCTGTGCAATTGGCGTCAGTGGACGACCAATGCTGATGAGTTCGCTGTTCTGAGGAAGGACTGCACCATCTTCTACATGGTCATGTTGACCAATGTCTTCAGCAGCGATGGGATCAGCTGCTGGAAAGTCTTCAGCTTCATGAGCCTCTGTGGAAGCAGGCTCATGGATAGTCAGTTGGCGTTCAGCTTCAGGATAGACCATAGAAATGGGTTCAACTATCAAGGGCTCTATGGGAGCATCCCGATCTTTCTTGGTCTTCCTCTTCTTCTTGGAGGGGGCAGTTGGACAGGCTTCAGAATATTTCCTCTTCCTGGCTTCAGCCTCAGCAGTCCTTGTCTTCTTGAGCTCTGAAGCGGTTGACCGGCTTTTTGGCTTTGAGCCAGTCAGTCTAGTTGGGAAGATAATCGGAACTGCTTCCTGCCTTGGTGCGTCAGGTTCAGCCGTAGCAGGCTTCTTCTTCTTCTTTGCGGCCATCCTGGGGTCGATGCCAGGACGCCCAAGGGCCTTGCGCTTCTCAGCCTCATTGTAGGCTTGCACACATCTGTCAGCCAGAGTCTTCATGCGCTCACGCGAACCCTGAGCTTCTGCACGTTTCTTTACAAAGGCTTCCTTGAGCTCTTGCATCATACTCTTGAAGTTCTTCACTTCCTGCACGCTGAGCTTGGCCATATGCTTCTTGAACTGAGCCTTTTCATAGTCAATCTTTTGCTTCAGTTCAACAATGCGCTGGGCAATAGCGAGTTCTGAAGCAATGGCGCCTTGGAAGGCGACACTGAGGCCAATTGGTAGCTGCAGATCTTCAAAGCTGATGTTTGGCATGTCAAACCACTCATCAATGAAGTTGTGGATGATGGTCACATGAAAGAGAGGCAGATCATTGAAGATTTCTGCTTCTTCTTTGCTCTTGATGAGTTGCTCAAGAGCGCCATCTGCTAGATCTTCATCACTTGACAGATCAATGTCGTCATTACGCAGAATGGCAGCAGCAGTTAGCTCTTGTCCGGTGTGAGGCAGAGGCATCTTGACCTTCTGGGGCTTGGAGATGCGAGATAAGTCTTCGGACTGCACACTATCTTCAGGAGGTGCAGTTGCCAGTGGCTTCGCCCGTGAGACTTTTGGTGAAGGGGCAGGCTTTGAAGCTTTAGGCTTCTTCAGCTTCTTTGTCTTCGGCGCTGCAGGCGCTTCATCTGATTCAGCGTCAGTTGCAGGCTCATTCACTGCAGTCCCTTGAACTAAGATGCGGGTGATGAGGCCTTCAAGGTTCTAGAAAGGACCGATGACATTTGGTTCTGCATCTCGTGTGCCATCTGCCCTTGGTGCTGAGGGACCAGGGTTGAAGTCTAACCCCAAAGTCTTCTTGTTCTGCTTCGCTGAGTTCTGGGCAAACTGGAAGTTGCGCTTGAATAGATTGTCGTCACGACACCATAGTAGTGACTATGGATGTGCATCAGCAGGCTGTGGCCCACGGACCATGCAGGGATAGAAGCCTTGTTCAATGGCTTCATCTCTGGACCTGGGCAGAAGATTCTTGTATAGGATGTCTCCCCACGGTCTCTTGATGGCGTTTTTCTCAGCATATTCCTGGGTTACAAATCGGTATTTAAACCATTGTTCTGCCCAATATCTTCAAATCCATTGGATTCGGGTCTTGCGCTGATTGTAATCCTCTTCAGGATCTGTCTTGTACAGTTCTGAGAGTTCATCTGGCAGATCTCTGGATGTTTCTCCATGACGCTTTCTGCCACCCTTCCTTGGTGTTTTCTCTGAAGCCATAAACTTTAACTTGAAAGGCTTCAACACGTTCAAAGGCTTCAAAGGTTTTCGCTTGCTGGACCAACAGGAACTGGCTTCGGGAGAATTTATATGATGCTGTAATTCACACTAAGAACTGCTAGACGAAGTGGAAGATGAGGCCGAGCAGTTCGATCTTCCGTGCCCTAACTTGGCGACAGAGGACACCTACGGCGATGGCGGAGAGGACGATGTCCGCGGTCGGCATGAAGACGGCGTCGGAGAGGTTGCGGCAGCGAAGCGCTTCGTCGCTGACGTCGTCGAGGGATAGCGGTGGCGCTAGGGTTCGTGCGAGAGTGGAAGAAGAGATAATGAACGCTGTGAAGTGTGTATTTATAGGTACATGGGCGGCACTGCGCTATTACACAGGTGCCCCTGGCGATTCGCATATGAGGAACACGTGGCCATTATGCGGAATTTTGGGGTTTGTTCCATGTCCCACGCACGCCTTGATTGTCGGGTGGTCGTTCCTACTTCTCCGGGTTTCATGTGGAGGAATGAGCATTGAAAACGGACTTAATGGTTGTCTCTGTATCTTTTGCTGACAAGGACGCAGAGAAGACATTCGACAGTTTCAATAGAATGCATATGAGTTGGAGAGATAGAATTTGAGATAGAAAGCATAGAGAGGTTAGGGTCCGATAACATTCACTTAGTTCAAAAGATTCAACAATGAAGACATAGCTATAAGTGAATGCTGTAGAGGACAGAACACTAATATATATATATATATATATATATATATCTATATAATCAACATAGTGAAGATAATCATGAAGATATGTTGAGATCGAAGCCAAACCAAATGTGAAGACATTGCAAGGTAACGCCATGAGTGAAACACTTCAAAATAGAACATTTGGTGGTGGCGTTACCCACTGTATAGGAAGTATTAGACCCAGACACGGCGCACAATTTTCGTGGTGCTCCGAAGTCAAATTCTACATTAATGTATTCACACTTAGAATGTATGTCTTCATTTATTGAAGATATACTTTACTTCGTGTGTTGCACATCTAAGTCATCAATATGCATTAGGGTTAGGATGTGTGCCTGATCACAGGACATTTGAGGATTCCAGGATATTTAGCTCACACCATAACTTGCAAAATCTCTTCTCATCCAAGGGCTTGGTGAAGATATCTGCCAATTGCTCTTCAGTGTTGACATGTATGATATCAATATCTTCCTTCACAACATGATCTCTGAGAAAGTGATGACGAATTTCAATGTGCTTTGTCTTCGAGTGCTAAACTGGGTTGTTGGCGATCTTGATGGCGCTTTCGTTGTCGCAGTAAAGTGGCACTTGCTTCAGATGAATGCCATAGTCCTTGAGTGTTTGCTTCATCCACAGAAGCTGAGCGCAGCAAGATCCAGCAGCAATGTATTTAGATTCAGCAGTGGAGAGAGATACACAGTTCTGCTTCTTTGAATACCAACATACAAGTGATCGTCCCAGAAAGTGACATGTGCCTGATGTAGACTTGCGATCAACTTTGTCACCAGCATAATCAGCATCCGAGAATCCAACCAGATCAAACTCTGAGCCCTTTGGATACCATAATCCTAGAGTCGGGGTGTGAGCCAAATATCGAAGAATTCGCTTCACAGCTAAGTGATGCGACTCCTTTGGTGCCTCTTGAAATCGAGCACACATGCAAACACTGAGCATAATATCTGGCCTAGATGCACATAGATAAAGTAAAGAACCAATCATGGAGCGGTATACCTTTTGATCGAACTCTTTACCATTGTCGTCGGGACCCAGATGATGTTTGGCTGGCATTGGTGTTGTGAAGCCTTTGCAGTCTTGCATACCGAACTTCTTCATGCAATCTTTGAGATACTTCTCTTGAGATATGAAGATGCTGTTGCATTGTTGTCGTATTTGAAGACCGAGGAAGAACTTCAGCTCCCCCATCATGGACATCTGATATTGCTCTTGCATCATATATCCAAACTCTTCACTGTACTTCTGATTGGTGCAGCCGAATATAATGTCATCCACATATATTTGGCACACAAACAGTTCACCATCATATGTCTTCGTGAAGAGAGTGGGGTCTAGGGAACCAGGTATGAAGCCTTTGCTCTTCAGGAAGTATTTGAGTGTGTCATACCAGGCCCGAGGGGCTTGTTTGAGGCCATACAGTGCCTTGTTGAGCTTGTATACCATGTCAGGATGTTTTGGATCTTCAAAGCCAGGCGGTTGTGCAACATACACTTCTTCTTCAATCTTGCCATTGAGAAAAGCACTCTTCACATCCATTTGATATAGAAGTATGTTATGATGATTTGCATAGGCCAGCAGTATGCGTATTGCTTCAAGTCTAGCCACAGGAGCAAATGTTTCATCGAAGTCAATGCCTTCCACTTGAGTATATCCTTGAGCAACGAGACGAGCTTTGTTTCTGACAACTTGACCATGCTCATCTTGCTTGTTGCGGTATATCCATTTGGTGCCTATTATGTTGTGCTTCCGTGGATCAGGACGCTTAACTAGTTCCCATACATTATTCAGCTCAAACTGTTGAAGCTCTTCTTGCATAGCTTGAATCCATTCAGGTTCCATGAAGGCTTCTTCAACTTTCTTGGGTTCTGTTATTGAGACGAATGCAAAGTGCCCACAGAAATTTGCTAGCTCAGTTGCCCTAGAATGAGTGAGTGGACCGGGTGCATTGATGCTATCAATTATTCTTTCAATCTGCACTTCATTGGCAATGCGAGGATGTACAAGGCGAAGACTTTGCGCTAGCTGACCATTGTCGTTGTTAGAAGGAATGTCTTCAGGCTGAGCATTGTCTTCATGTTGATCAGGTGCTGAGATGATAAGTTCTTCTTCAGGATGAGCTTCAGAAGGTATAATTTCGCCAGTTCCCATTAGATTGATTGATTCACTGGATGGAACTTCATCTAGCACATTTGGCAGTTGTTCTCTTTGTGAACCGTTGGTCTCATCGAACCGCACATCCACTGTTTCAACCTCTTTGTAATGAAAGAGATTGAAGACTCTGTAGGAGTGTGGATCCTTTCCATATCCAAGCATAAAACCCTCATGTGCTTTTGGTGCAAACTTTGAGGTGTGATGTGCGTCCTTGATCCAGCACCTTGAGCCAAATACTCTGAAGTAACTGACATTTGGCTTCTTTCCAGTAAGGAGCTCATAAGATGTCTTGTTCAGAAGCTTGTGAAGATAAACACGATTGATTGTATGGCATGCAGTATCAATGGCTTCAGGCCAAAATTTTCTTGGGGTCTTGTATTCATCTAGCATTGTTCTGGCCATCTCAATGAGTGTTCTGTTCTTGCGTTCGACAACGCCATTCTGCTGTGGCATGTACGGGGCCAAGAATTCATGTGTGATGCCCAAGGTATCAAGATATGTATCAAGGCCAGTGTTCTTGAATTCAGTGCCATTATCACTTCTGTTGTGCTTTATCTTGGCGCCATAATTGTTCATAGCTCGATTGGCGAAGCGTCTGAAGACATCCTGCACTTCAGTCTTGTAAAGGATTATGTGCACCCAAGTGTATCTAGAATAATCAGCAACAATAATGAAGCCATAGAGGCAAGCAGTAGTAGTAAGAGTTGAGTAATGAGTGGGACTGAAAAGATCCATGTGAAGCAGTTCGAAGGGTCGAGTAGTGGTTATGATTGTCTTCGAGGGATGTTTGGCCCTCGTCATCTTACCTGCTTCACAGGCACCGCATAAGTGATCTTTCTTGAACTTGACACCCTCGATGCCTATGACATGCTTCTTCTTTGCCAGGGTGTGGAGGTTCCTCATGCCAGCATGCCCAAGCCTCCGATGCCAGAGCCAGCATTCTAAAGCTTTTGCTAGAAGACATACGGCAAGCTGTGGTCCTGCTGAGAAATCTACTATGTACAGATCATCTTTTCGATACCCTTCAAACACTAGAGACATGTCAGATTCCATTAGTTCAAGGCAACGATATTTTCCAAATATTACGATCATGTTCAAATCGCAAAGCATTGAGACAGACATTAAGTTGAAGCCAAGGGATTCAACAATCATGACTTTATCCATGTGTTGATCCCTTGAGATTGCAACTCTACCTAGACCCAATACCTTACTTTTACCAGTGTCAGCAAATGTGATGTGGCTCTTGTCGGATGGACGTAAGGTTGAGTCCATAAGAAGACTTCTTTTGCCAGTCATGTGATTTGTACACCCACTATCAATAATCCATTCTGAAGACGCTGGTGTCATACCCTACAGTGCAGTTAGGGGGATAGGCTTCACCAAGAGCATTGTGAAGCAAAAACATTTGACGAACCAATGGGTTATGAAAGCTTAGATCCAGATTAGGACTAATAGGGAGAGTAGGAAGCGATTCAGGAACGAAATACATACTAAGACCATTCGGGCATTTGATCTTGCGCCCTACAAGATGTTTAAGGTCCCCAGCAATGGCGTCAGACGATTTTGGTTTTCCGCTGGAGACCTTTCCCTGCAAAAGAGAGTTAAGCTTTCTTAGCCACCCACATCTTCAAGGGTGGCTGAGAAGCAATAAGTCTAAGTGCAGCATCTGAGAATTTTGGCTTTGGAGCCCTAGCAAACAGTCTTGCAGGCGGACAATAGTACTCATAAGAATAAGCAGAATAGTTCTTGGTCTTATGAACATGGCGGTTTGATGAACCGCTCTCATATTCATATGCCTGAGTATGGTTTCCCTGCAAAACATTTGCGTTAGTGCGACTCAGGTGAGTCCTCTGTCTGTATGAAGCCTTTGGACCATATGAAGCCTTTGGTCTGAGGTTTGTCTTCTTCACATGAGGTGTCATGATGACATTCATAGGAAGATTCTCCAGACACCTTTTCGGAACCCAGATCTTCTTCATAGGCAGTCCATTCCTGCAGTTAGTGCCAATGTACCTGGCAAACACTTCACCATTCTGATTCTTAAACAGTATATAGTTTGCATCAAAGGATTCATCAATGATAATGGGGTTAGCACAAGTGAAGCCAGATAGATTGGATGGGTCTGTTGAAGGTTCCTTTGCAGCAACCCACATGGTTTTGGGGTACTGCTCAGGTTTCCAGTAAGAGCCATCAGCATTCATTTTCCTTACGAACCCAACACCCTCTTTCCTCGGGTTTCGGTTCAGTATCTGATTTTTGAGGACATCACATAGTGTCTGATGCCCTTTAAGACTTTTGTACATCCCTGTTTCAAGCAATGTCTTCAACCTAGCATTCTCATCAGCAATAGCAGTCGTATCCTTAGCAGAGGGGTTAGTTACCACATCAATAGTTGAAGATATTGCAACAGTAGTAGCAGTAGAACATTCAGCAACAGAAGTAGCATTATCACGCTCAATGCATTTAAGACATGGTGGTTCAAATCCTTCCTGAGCGGGACTGATCTGTTTGGCGCGAAGTGACTCATTTTCCTTTTGAAGATCTTCATGAACCGCTCTCAATTTCTCAAGATCTTGTTTCCTTTGAAGATAATCATAGGAAAGCTTTTCATGAGTTGTTGAGAGAGTTTCATGACGACTTTCAAGTTCCTAATACTTAACGTGAAGATTTTTTATGTCTTCAATTAAGGATTCAGATCGAGTCATTTCAGCACCTAACAGATCATCGCTTCGGTCTAACAGTTTTTGAATATGTTCCATAGCTTTCTGTTGTTCAGTTGCAATTTTAGCAAGTGTTTTGTAGCTGGGTTTTGAATCACAATCAGAGTCATCGTCACTAGATATTTGATAGTGAGTAGTGCGTGTGTTTACCTTGGCACCGCATGCCATGAAGCAGTAGGTAGAAGCGGAGTAGTCCTTGTCATTTGCATTGGTGTCGGTGACGAGGTCATTATCTTCAGTATTGAAGATGGACTTGGCAACGTATGCTGTAGCCAGACTTGCGACGCCTGAATCGGACTCCTCCTCAGACTCCACCTCCGCCTCCTCAGAAGCGGACTCCTCCTCTGAATCCATTTCCTTGCCAACAAACGCACGTGCCTTCCCAGATGAGCTCTTCTTGTGTGATGAAGACTTTGAGGAAGACTTGGAAGAAGACTTTGAGTATTTCTTCTTCTTCTTGTCGTCAGAGTCATATTCCTTGCTCTTCTTCTTCTTCTTTTTGTTCTCATTGTCCCACTGTGGACACTCAGAGATGAAGTGGCCAAGTTTCTTGCACTTGTGACATGTTTTCTTCTTATAGTCATGAGCAGAAGCTTCATCATTCCTTGAGCTTGATCGGGAAGACTTTCTGAAACCTTTCTTCTTGGTGAATTTTTGGAACTTCTTCACAAGCATAGCAAGTTCCCTTCCAATGTCTTCGGGATCATCAGAACTGCTGTCAGATTCTTCTTCAGATGAGGAGTCAGCTTTTGCCTTCAAGGCACGAGTTCACCCATAGTTTGGACCGTAGATATCTCTTTTCTCAGAAAGCTGAAACTCATGTGTGTTGAGCCTCTCAAGTATGTCAGATGGATCGAGTGTCTTGAAATCAGGACGTTCTTGAATCATCAGGGCTAGGATGTCAAACGAACTATCAAGTGATCTCAGTAGTGTCTTGACGACTTCATGTTTGGTGATCTCAGTAGCGCCGAGGGCTTGAAGCTCATTTGTGATGTCAGTGAGTCAGTCAAATGTGTGCTGGACATTCTCATTGTCATTTCGCTTGAAGCGGTTGAAGAGGTTGCGAAGGACACTGATTCTCTGATCTCTCTGGGTTGAGATGCCTTCATTGACCTTGGAGAGCCAGTCCCAGACCAGCTTAGATGTCTTCAAAGCACTCACACGGCCATACTGTCCTTTGGTCAGGTGACCACAGATGATATTCTTGGCAGTAGAGTCCAGTTGAACAAATTTCTTGACATCAGCAGCAGTGACACCTTCTCTAGCCTTGGGAACGCCGTTTTCGACGACATGTCATAGGTCGACATCAATGGCTTCAAGATGCATAAGCATCTTATTCTTCCAGTAGGGATATTCAGTTCCATCAAAGACGGGGCACGCAGCGGAGACTTTAATTATCCCTGCAGTCGACATAGCTAAAACTCCCGGTGGTTAAACCGAATCACACAGAACAAGGGAGCACCTTGCTCTGATACCAATTGAAAGTGCGTTATATCGACTAGAGGGGGGGGGGGTGAATAGGCGATTTTTATGGAAGTCTTCAAAACGTGGGAGTTATGAAGACAAACGATAGAAATAAACCTAATACCCTGCAGCGGAAGGTAGACTACACTAGGCAAGCCAAAGTCAAGTATTCAATAGAGTGAAAGCACAATGACTAATGGTAGCAATGTAGTAAGGATCAGGTAGGAAGATATTGTGAAGCCAGACAGAACACGCAGTCACTCAGTGAAGACAAAAGATAGTGCAAACATACAATGACTTCACAAGGAGTAACAGTAAGTAAAGGGAAGGGAAGATGAAACCAGTGACTCGTTGAAGACAATGATTTGTTGGACCAGTTCCAGTTGCTGTGACAACTGTATGTCTGGTTGGGGCGGCTAGGTATTTAAACCTTAGGACACACATTCCCGGACACTCAGTCCTGAACACGTAGCTCAGGACACCCAGTCCTCACCGTATTCCCCTTGAGCTAAGGTCACACAAACCTCGCCCAATCACTCTGGTAAGTCTTCAAGGTAGACTCCCAAACCTTCACAGACTTCGTTCACCGGCAATCCACATGTCTCTTGGATGCTCAGAACGCGACGCCTAACCGGCTGGAGGATGCACAGTCCTCAAGTGTAATAAGTCTTCAGATCACACCGACAAGAAGACTTAAGTGATGCCCAATTCTCTTTGGCTCTGGGTGGTTAGGGCTTTATCCTCGCAAGGAATTATCTCTCAAAGGCTTCGAGGTGGGTTGCTCTCAAACGACAAAAGCCGTACTCTCAATCTAAGCAGCCAACCGTTTATGGTTGTAGGGGTGGGCTATTTATAGCCACTTGGCAACCCGACCTGATTTGTCCGAAATGACCCTGGGTCACTAAGGAACTGACACGTGTTCCAACGGTCAGATTTCAAACTCACACGGCAACTTTACTTGGGCTGAAAGCAAAGCTAACTTGTCTGACTCTGGACAAGATACGCTCTCATAGTCTTCACTCGAAGACATAGGTTTTGGTTAGGCATCACTTCAGTCATTCTGACTGGTTCTCTTGGACCCCACTTAATAGTATGGTGGTTCCTATGACTCAACACAAAAGAAGGAGAACTATGAAAGATCTAAGTCTTCGAGCTCCATAGGCTTCATGTGGTGTCTTCTCTTGTCATAGTCTTCAATGTGAATATCTTCATATACCACCTTTGACTTCAATGTCTTCATACATTTTTAGGGGTCATCTCTGGTAGGAAAACCGAATCAATGAGGGACTTCTACCTGTGTTATCCTGCAATTCTCACAAACACATTAGTCCCTCAACTAGGTTTGTCGTCAATACTCCAAAACCAACTAGGGGTGGCACTAGATGCACTTACAAAAGCGACTCCCCACCTGAAGTGGGGAGGAAGAAGAGAGCGGCGCCCGTAGATCCAGAGGCGAAAGCGCCTAAGAGGGTTAGAGGCTCCCTCGCGGATAACTGCATGTGGGATGTTGATAGCAGTCCGGAGTGACCTCGCCGGACCAAGCCTCGGGCCGCCTCGTAAGTACCAGAATCCGAAAACGCCTGGCCTTCCCGGTTCATAATATTGATATACCTTAAACCTTGTTATTGCAGTCCACCACGCGATGGCTCCCCGCGATCCTCGACGGATGGGTCACTAGACACAAAGGAGATGGCTAGCATGTCTCTGCCACCTGCTCATTCCGTCTCTCCCAAGGGTGACGACGAGGTGGTGTCGCAAAAGACCTTCCCCGACCGGGGGGGGGGGGGGGTTACGGAGATCGTCAGGGTGGATCCCCAGGACGATTCCTCAGTCGCCGGACACATGGGGGAAAAGCCCCTATGGGGACTGGTGACGGGGGCTGAGGGAGTCCTGGATTAGGGGGTCTCCGGATAGCCGGACTATATCCTTTGGCCGGACTGTTGGACTATGAAGATACAAGATTGAAGACTTCGTCTCGTGTCCGGATGGGACTTTACTTGGCGTAGAAGGCAATCTAGGCAATATGGATATGTATATCTGCTCCTTTCTAACCGACCTTGTGTAACCCTAGCCCCCTCCGGTGTCTATATAAACCAGAGGGTTTTAGTCCATAGGACAACATACAATCATACCATAGGCTAGCTTCTAGGGTTTAGCCTCTCCGATCTCGTGGTAGATCAACTCTTGTAATACTCATATTATCAAGAACAATCAAGCAGGATGTAGGGTATTACCTCTATCAAGAGGGTCCGAACCTGGGTAAACATCGTGTCCCCTGCCTCCTGTTACCATCCGCCTTAGACGCATAGTTCGGGACCCCCTACCCGAGATCCGCCGGTTTTGACACCGACATTGGTGCTTTCATTGAGAGTTCCACTGTGTCGTCACCATAAGGCTCGATGGCTCCTTCGATCATCGCTAGCGATGCGGTCCAGGGTGAGGCTTTCCTCCCCGGACAGATCTTCATATTCGGCATCTTTGCATTGCGGGCCAATTCGCTTGGCCATCTGGAGCAGATTGAGAGCTACACCCCTGGCCATCAGGTCAGATTTGGAAACTAGAACTACACAGCCGATATCCACGGAGACTTGATCTTCAACGGATTCGAGCCCATGCGGGACGCGCCGTGCAGTCACGACGAGCAAGATGTAACTCTACCGTCGGATAGCGTTCGGGAGATCGCATCCGCAGCTACTTCGGCCTTTAATCTAGAGCAAGTCGCACCATCCGAGAGCGGAGGGATGGACCCCACCATGGAGGCCGCACTCTTAGCGGCGATAGAGCCGGATACTGACTTCACCCCTTACGAGAGCCATGTTGCCGAACCACCGGATTCATCCTCGGCCATGGACTCCAAGCCGCTCGTATCCATGCCCGTCGAGTCCGACTGGGCGCTGATCATGGAGTTCACCTCCACGGATATCTTTCAGCACTCACCTTTGGGAGATGTGCTAAATTCATTAAGGTCTCTCTCCCTGTCAGGAGAACCTTGGCCGAACTATGTCCGGCCAGAATGGGATGCGGACGACGAAGAAAGTCGCAGCCCACCCACCATGCACTTAGTAGCCACTGTCGACGACTTAAACGACATGCTCGACTTCGGCTCTGAAGACTTCAACGGTATGGACGACGAAGCCGGAGACGAACAGGACCCACCGCCCTCAGGGCACTGAACCGCCACCTCATCATATGACATATATATGGTGGACACCCCCAAAGAAGCCAATGGTGAGGAGAAAGTGGAAGATGACCCCTCCAAGAAGCAACCCAAGCGCCGACGTCAGCGGCGCTGCTCTAAGTCCCGCCACAGTAAGAGCAGTGATACCAGCACAGGAGATAATAACACTCCGGATAGCGCCGAAGACAACAATCCCCTACAGCACGGTGAAGAGCTGGAGGACGAACAAGCTAGCCCTCCAGAGCAGGCAGCAGATGGAGAACTAGAGGAGGACAATTACATGCCTCTCTCCGAAGACGAGGCGAGCCTCGGCGACGACGAATTTATTGTGCCTGAGGACCCCGCCGAGCAAGAGCACTTCAAGCATCGGCTTATGGCCACGGAAAATAGCCTAAAGAAGAAACAGTAACAACTTCAAGCTGATCAAGACTTGCTAGCAGATAGGTGGACCGAAGTCCTTGTGGCCAAGGAACATGAACTTGAGCGCCCGTCCAAGAGTTACCCAAAACGCAGGTTGCTACCTCACCTCGAGGAGGAAGCATTCAAACATCATTCACCAGTGTTCAATGTGGCTGACCGGCCACTACGAGGCCGAGCCAGAGAGGCATTTCAGCCCAAAGTTCAGCCTGCACCCCGTCGCCACTCAGTCAAAGATACTAAGTCCTGGGGCAACACGGAGGACCTGCGAGACATCTTGGACAGCAAGGCAAAAATCACAAGGTCAATATACGGAACACGAACACGTGCACCCACACGGGACGATGATCGTCGCGTCGGATACACCAAGGGTAAATCCGGTCGGGCCGAATACAGCAGACAAGACTCATACGAACTACGTCGGGATATAGCCCGACACAGAGGCGCCGCACACCCCCTATGCTTCACTGATGAAGTTATGAATCAGGAATTCCCGGAGGGTTTCAAACCCGTAAATATCGAATCATACAATGGCACAACAGATCCCGCGGTATGGATTGAGGATTTCCTCCTTCACATCCACATGGCTCACGGTGACGATCTACATGCCATCAAGTACCTCCCACTAAAACTCAAAGGACCAGCTCGGCATTGGCTGAATAGCTTGCCAGCAGATTCCGCCGGCAGTTGGGAGGATTTGGAAGATGCATTTCTTGACAACTTCCAGGGCACTTATGTGCGGCCACCGGATGCTGATGACTTGAGCCACATAACCCAGCAGCCAAGGGAATCGGCCAGACAATTCTGGACACGGTTCCTGACTAAGAAAAATCAAATCGTAGACTGTCCGGATGCAGAAGCACTAGCAGCATTAAAGCGTAACATCCGCGACGAGTGGCTTACCCGCCACCTCGTCCAGGAGAAGCCGAAATCTATGGCAGCCCTAACAACACTCATGACCCGCTTTTGCGTGGGCGAGGACAGCTGGCTTGCTCGCAACAAAAACACATCAAGGAATCCGGATACCTCCGATACCAAACATGTTAACGGTAGGCAGCGTTGTAACAGACCAAAGCGCCGCAATAACACCGAAGAAACGATAGTCAATGCCGGATTCAAAGGCTCTCGATCTGGTCAGCGGAAAAAGCCATTCAAAAGAAATACTCCAGCTCTGTCCAGTCTGGATCACATACTGGATCGCTCGTGTCAAATCCACGGCACCCCTGACAACCCAGCCAACCACACCAACAGAGAATGCTGGGTGTTCAAGCAGGCCGACAAGTTAAATGCCGAAAACAAGGACAAGGGGCTGCATAGCGATGACGAGGAGGAGCCCCGACCGCCGAACCCAGGGGGACAGAAGGAGTTTCCTCCACAAGTAAAGACAGTAAACATGATATACGCAACCCACATTCCCAAGAGGGAGCGGAAGCATGCACTAAGGGACGTCTACGCGATGGAGCCCGTCGCCCCGAAGTTCAACCCATTGTCTGCTTGTCCGATCACCTTCGATCGCAGGGACCACCCCACTAGCATCCGTCATGGCGGATCTGCCGCACTGGTCCTAGTCGCCATCATTGAAGGATTTCATCTCACTCGAGTCCTTATGGACGGCGGCATCAGCTTGAACCTGATTTATCAGGATACAGTGCGAAAAATGGGTATCGACCCCTCAAGGATCAAACCCAGCAAAACCACCTTCAAAGGTGTCATCCCAGGTGTAGAGGCCCGTTGCATAGGCTCAATCACACAGGAAGTGGTCTTCGGATCACCGGATAACTTCCGAAGCGAAGAGTTAATCTTCGACATCGTCCCGTTCCGCAGTGGCTATCATGCACTACTCGCACGGACATCATTTGCAAAATTCAATGCAGTGCCGCATTATGCATACCTCAAGCTCAAGATGCCAGGTCCTCGCGGGGTCATAACATTAAATGGAAACACAGAACGCTCGCTCCGTATGGAAGAGCACACTGCGACCCTTGCAGCAGAGGCACAAAGCAGCCTGTTCAGACAGACCAACCATTCGGCGTTACAGCCCCCGGACACCTTCAGCCAGTCCGGAATAATCTGCAACAGGATCGCCTGGCACGATCTGCGCTCGCCTAGCAATTCGGCCCCCATCCCAGTCCCCGTGCAGCAACGAAATTCGTGCCACGCGCACATAACTACACATTGAAAATACCATGGACATAGGCGGGGGCACAATCAGGACACGCCCCGCATTGTGGCTTAACCACACCAGGGGCTGTATACCTTTGACATTCCTTTTCTCTTTCAGGGCCTAACTCTTCGGAAGGCCTTTCCGGCAGTACGACTACCGGACACATTCCGCAAGCAACAACCAAGGTGGCAAGAAGCTAAGATGAACACGGGAACCGCCAGGTGGTCTCTAGTAATACTTGATATACCCGCTTTTCACTCTTTATGTGTAGCTTGCCTTGGATGGGACATTTCGAATTGTCCTACTTTCAGCTTATTGCACTACTTGTACCAGTACGCTTTGACATATTATTCAAATAACAACGCATATTACTAATCTGTCATTTGCATTATTTAAGTTTTTCTTTTTTTCTTGTATGTCCATTTACGACATTCCGCACCTGCACGCTCGGGTATGGTGAGTACGCTAGGGGCTCCCGCTTACCCCGTAATACGACGCAAGAAGTTCGAACACTTTCGACAGTGCGGCACCCCGAACTTATAGCATTATATGCATCAGCTCCGAATCATGTCTGGGTCAAATGTTGGGTTGCCCGGCTCCCATGCTTTGGTACCTTACGTTCCTCTATATCGGCTAAGGTAGCGGTGGGAGAACTACTGCGATTGTGTCCCAGTTCTTCCGGACGAGCACCTCAGTAGAGAAAGCCAAAAACTGACTGTCATGATAAGGAGAGAGACTGGTCGCTGTTCGAGAGCTCTCAAGTCCTTAAAGACTTTTTCCGATTCGGGCGAGGAGTCGGCCTTGTCCGGCTTAGGCGTGTATAGCGCCCCAAATTCGGCCTTCCGAATACCAGGGGCTTCGCCAAAAATTTAAAATCATAGACTTCTATGGCTAAGTGAGAGTTTTAAAGCATTATAGTCTAATTGCCTGGTTCGTTGCGCTGAGCACCTCCCTTAAAGGACCCAAAATTGGGGTAAAGAGTGTTCAGATTTACCCCGAACACCCCAGTACTAGCTACATGGGGGCAGAAGCCGACGACTGGCCAACTCTCATATTTTACAAACGGCCGCACAGAAGGTAATATTTTAAATTAAGAAAGCGTTGCATGGCGCAAAAAGAACTCGTTTCATATTACAGGATCACATGGGCATGTTCATTCAAAAATTACATCCTTGGCACACTCATCTGCCACTAAGCAGGAACCCTTCAGGACGCCCTCATAGTAATTCTCAGGGCGGCGATGCTCCATGCCCTCCGGCGGCCCCTCCTTCACAAGCTTCATGGCGTCCAGCTTCGCCCAGTGCACCTTCGCCCGGGCAAAAGCTCGGCGTGCACCTTCGATGCAGACGGATCGCTTGATGACTTCAAGCCGTGGGCAGGCTTCCACCAGCCTCCTCATCAGACCGAAGTAGCTGCCGGACAGGGGCTCGCCAGGCCACATCCGGACTATAAGGCCCCTCATGGCCTGTTGGGCCGCCTTGTGAAGTTTGACCAACTGCTTCAGCTGGTCGCTCAAGGACACGGGGTGTTCGGTCCCAGTATGCTGAGACCAGAACAACTTCTCCGCTGAGCTCCCCTCCTCAGCCCGGTAAAACTCTGCGGCATCCAGCACACTGTGGAGAAGATTTGCAAATGCTCCTGGAGAGCTCCGAACTTGGGTAAGAAAAAGGAAAGTCTCCTTCACATGCTTGCTTTGCATATTGAATGCCTTACCCGCTGCTATCTTCTTTGCCACATCAATCTCCTGGAGGGCCTTGTGGGCTTCGGCCATGGCGCTCCAGACGCTTTCAAGCGCCTGTGTGAGCTCAGACTCCCGTGTCTTGGAGTCAAGCTCCAAGGACTCATGCTTTTTGGTGAGAGCCTCGAGCTCTTGCTGCACCTCGCCCACTCGGGCTTCTTGTTTCTCCCGTTTAGTACGTTCTTTGGCCGCTTTGTCTTCGGCCGCGGACAATGCCTTCCTCAGGGTCTCCACCTTGGTTGTGGCCCCTGACAAATTCATGATGATCCCATTACTTTACACCGAACTTCTTTTTACCTATATAAATTGGGGTATATCTTACCTTTGCTCTCTTCGAGCTGCCCCTTGGTAAGGCTAAGCTCATCCTCGGTCCGCTTCAGGGCCTGCTTCAACACAGAGACCTTCGCAGTACGTGCTTCAGCGGCTAGCAGGGAAGCCTGCACATACACATAGACATACTCTAATTAGACTCCTGAGTTATTATTTGATACTCTATTCGGCTTTTCTTCACGAACGCCGAACAGAGCATCAGGGGCTACTATCTATGCGGTAATATTTTTATATTTTGAATGCTTACCTCAAAGCCTGTTAGGAGGCTAGTGCAAGCTTCAGTCAGTCCGTTCTTGGCGGACTGGACCTTCTTAACCACCGCACTCATGATAGTGCGGTGTTCTTCATCGATGGAAGCACTGTGAAGCGCTTCCAGCAAGTTGTCCAGTGCCTCTGGTTGGACAGAGGACACCGGCACGGATGGTTGGCCCCCCTTAATGGGGGACCGCCTGCCGGAGTCTGGAACCATTGAAGGTTCCGATGCAGTGTTTGCCTGGGGCCCAAACTCGAAGCCCATAGGAGCCTCGCTCCCTTGGTACCCAGAGTCCGGGAGGTTGCCGTAAGGTGCCCCCAGGACCGCCTCCCCTTGGGACGGTGCCTCTTGAGACACCGCCTCGGCATTTTCCGTAGGGCGAGGGGTGGAAGTCATCGAAGGAGAACCGCTGTCCATATCCGACGAGCACAAAGAGCCGCTCGACGAGGGTACATCGAGACGAGCTCGGGCCGGACTGCATATTCGGGTTCGGCATGAGCAAAGGCAGCACAATAAAACGTACCATGAAATACTGTGGTGTCCGGACACTTACAACTTCGCCAGGGGCTTGTCCCTAGGTAGCCACTCGTCGCCGCTATCGGTGGCCGTCTTGGCACAATCCGGAGGGAGGGTCTTTCCCTTCTTGGAACCTTCAGCCTCCCCGGATGGGTCAGCCTTCCTTTTGTTGTCTCCCTCGGCGCGGGAGGGGGGAGAACTTTTCTCCTCCTCCTCGTTTCCGTGGGAGGAGGGCGCATCAGACTCATCAGACGATGAGTCCGATAGAACCATCTTGCGCCGGAGACCCTTTCGGGTCCCCGCGGCCTTCTTCTTGGCCGTCTTTTCTGGCACCTCCTAAGGTGCCGGAGTCAGCATCTTCGTTAGAAGAGCGTTTGCAGGATCTTCGGGCAGGGGGGCTGGGCAATCAAGCTGCTCCACTGTCTTTATCCAGTCTTATTAATGACATGAAAGCTTATATCCAACACATAACTAAACCAGGGCACATAAATACCCTGGGAGATATAAAATCCTACCGAATGGGTGCGGCGCTTTGCGCTGAGTCCGTGGTCCTTGGTGAGGGAGGGAGGCATCTCGGCACCCTTCAACAACACCCTCGAAACGTCCTCGTACGTCATGTCGTAGAGATCTCGCAGCGTCTGGTGCTGGGCCGAGTCGAACTCCCACAAAACAAATGCCCGTTGTTGGCATGGAAGGATCCGGCGGAGGAGCATGACCTGGACCACGTTGACGAGCTTGATTTTCTTACTCGTCATGTTCTGGATGCAGGTCTGGAGTCCGGTCATCTCTATTAGAGAACCCCAGGACATGCCCTTCTTTTTCCAGGAGGTGAGCCACGTGGGGATTCCGTATTGAAATTTGGGGGCCGCCACCCAGTTGGAGTCGCGCAGCTTGGTGATGTAGAACCACCCTTGTTGCCACCCCTTTACGGTATCCATGTAGGTACCCTCGAGCCAGATGACATTGGGCATCTTGCCCACCATGGTGCCTCCGCATTCTGCTTGCTGGCCTCCCACCACCTTTGGTTTGACATTGAAGGTTTTCAGCCATAGGCCGAAGTGGGGCCTGATGCGGAGGAAGGCCTAGCACACGACGATAAACGCCGAGATGTTGAGGATGAAGTTGGGGGCCAGATCATGGAAATCCAGCCCGTAGTAGAACATGAGCCCGCGGACAAACGGGTGGAGAGGAAATCCCAGTCCACGGATGAAATGAGAAAGAAAAACTACCCTCTCATGGGGTTCGGGCGTTGGGATGATCTGCCCCGCATTCAGCAGCCGGTGCGCGATATTCGCAGGTAGGTATCCGGATTCCCGTAACTTTTTGATGTTTTCCTCCGTGACGGAGGAAGCCATCCACTTGCCTCCTGCTCCAGACATGCTTGGAGTGGTTTGAGAATAAGGACACGAGCTTGGGCGCTAGAGCTCGAGTGTGTAGGAATGGGAAAGCGAGAAGGAAGAAGGCGTGGGTGAAAAAAGTAGATCTTTGTCCCTTTTATAAGGGTGGAGGAGGCGATGACTCTCCCCACTTGCCTGGCAAAACCGCTTATTCCCCAGGCGTCGTAATTGATGGCGTGGTTGGGTTGCCCATGTCCGTATTGATGAGAATCCTGTGATAAGGGGAACACGATCTCTGCTTTGACAAGACGTACCAAGAAAACCGCCTCACGATATGTGCGGAGCTGGTTGAGAAAAGCGGTTCGAATAATAACCGGGCCATGAAGTGATGTCATACTATCAAAACATGTCAGCAGATTGGATTTATGGAAGTATTATTCTCTCTACGGTGGTATGTGGAACTTATTTTACAGGGTCAGACACTATCCTTGCATTCAAACTCTCCATGGTGTATTCGAAGGAAGAACCCGCCTTGCAATGCCGAAGACAACATTGTGCACCAGACTCATCGTCATTGAAGCCTGGTTCAGGGGCTACTGAGGGAGTCCTGGATTAGGGGGTCTCCGGACAGCCGGACTATATCCTTTGGCCGGACTGTTGGACTATGAAGATACAAGATTGAAGACTTTGTCTCGTGTCCGGATGGGACTTTACTTGGCACAGAAGGCAAGCTAGGCAATACGGATATGTATATCTCCTCCTTTGTAACCGACCTTGTGTAACCCTAGCCCCCTCCAGTGTCTATATAAACCGGAGGGTTTTAGTCCATAGGACAACATACAATCATACCATAGGCTAGCTTCTAGGGTTTAGCCTCTCCAATCTCGTGGTAGATCAACTCTTGTAATACTCATATCATCAAGAACAATCAAGCAGGACGTAGGGTATTACCTCTATCAAGAGGGCCCGAACCTGGGTAAACATCATGTCCCCTGCCTCCTGCTACCATCCGCCTTAGACGCACAGTTCGGGACCCCGTACCCGAGATCCACCGGTTTTGACACCGACAGGGGCCGAGTTCCCTTCGGACCTGAGCCGGATACCATTCCGGAGATCCACGCGGCTCCGGAGTCCAGCGAACGGCATTCTCCAAAAGGAGGGAATGTGCCTATTCCACCAGTGACCTCTATCCATCCAGAGGCACCGGATAATCTGCTGGAGGTGCTACGAGGCGCCTCTATTGTGGATGAACACCGCGCCCTTATGGGACGTTAATAGAGAAGGTCCAGTTCATAAAAACAGACTGACTGACGCCTGCACTAGCCTTCTATCAGGCTTTGATGTAAGTAATACGTTTGTAGGAAGAATATCACAGTATAGACAGTAGCCCTTGATGCTCTGTTCGGTGTTCGGAAAGAAAAAGCCGAACAGAGTATCGAGAAGTAATATTGCAGGAGTCTAACATAAGTTGTCTATGTGAATAAGTAGGTATCGTTGCAGGCTGCCACCGCTCATGCTGCGGAGGTCTCCAGACTGAAGCGGAAACTAGAGCGGGCCGAGGAAGAGCTCGGCCTCGTGAAGAAGCAGCTGGAGGATAGCCAAGGTATGCAGTAACCTGTGGGTATCTTTTAAGAAAAAATGAATAGTCCGTCCGGACTGAGGTGTCATAAACTTTATTAAGGGCCACGACCGAGGTGGAAGCCCACAAGAAGGCGTTAGCCGAGGACAAGGCGGCCAAGGAACGCGCCGCGCGCGAGAAGCACGAGGCCCAGGTTGGTGAGGCGCAACAACAACTCCAGGGTGCGATCGAGAGATTTGAGTCCTTGGAGCGCGATTGTAAGGCGCAAGAGTCCGAACTGGAGAAGGCCAACCAGAGCGCACAGGATGCACGAGCCGAAGCCCAGAACGCCCTCCAAGAAATTCAGGCGGCCAAGGAGATTGCGGCGGGTAATTCTTTCACCATGCAAAGCAAGTATGTAGAAAAAACGTTACTTGTACTTATCCAAATTTGGGTTTTCCAGGGGCGTTTACGGATCTGCCACGCAGTATATCAGATGCTGCCGAGCATTACAGATCCAAAGAAGGGATGTCTATGGAGAAGCTATTCTGGTCCCAATATGTTGGACCCGAACATATGTTGCCCTTCATCGACTAGCTAAAGCAGTTGGTCGAGCTGCACAAGTCGGCAGAGCTAGCCATGAAGGACCTGATAGTCCGGCTGTGGCCTGCCTAGCAGCTACTTCAGACTTGTTAAGCGGCTTGTAAGTGCCTGTCCACGGCTCGAAGCCGTGAAGCGGTCGGTCTGTATTAAAGGTGTGCGTATGGCCTTTGCCCGCGTCAAGACGCATTGGGCAAAGCTTGATGCCAAGAAGCTGATGACCGAGGGGCCGCCGGAGGGCAAGGAGCATCGTCGACCCGAGCTTTGTTTTGATGGTGTCTTGGAGGGGTCCCGCTTTGTAGCAGAGCAATGTTCGAAGGATGTCATATTCCCATGAGAACACTTGTATTATCCTGTCCTGTAATATGGAACAATGATGTTATGTATTATAATGCTTGTGATTTTACATTTTACCTCTTGTGTAGCCGTTTATGAAATCTGAGGGTTGACCAGTCGTCGGCTTCTGCCCCCATGTAGATAGTACGGGGTTGTTCGGGATAAATCTAAAGACTCTTTACTCCACATTCTGATCCTTAAAGGAGGTATTTAGCGCAACGAACAAGGCAATCAGACTATGCGGCCTTTACCGACCTCACTTAGCCATAGGAGTTTGATAATTAAGAAAGTTGGCGAAGCCCCTGGTATTCGGAAGGCCGAACTAGGGGCGTTGTACACGCCTAATCGGAGGAACCGATTCTTCACAAGAAGCGGAAAAATCTCTAACGATTTGGAACCTCTCGAATAGCTGACCAGCTCTCACCGCATCATGACAGTCAGTTTTCGGCTTTCTTTACTGAGGTGCTCGTCCAGAAGAACCGGGACACAATCGCAGTAGTTCTCCCTTTACTACCCTAGCCTATATAGCGGAACGTAAGGTAGTAAGCACAGGAGCTGAGCAACCCAACTATTGACCAAAGACATGATTCAGAGCCAATGCATATAATGCTATAAGTTCGGGGTGCCGAACTGTACTGGAAAAGTGTTCGGACTTTTATTGCCATAATGCGGGGTGTAATGAAGCCCCTGGCTCAGTAATACGTACCATGGTGTACGTGTGCAATAAGTAATATATACAAAGGCGAGGAAACAGGAAAATTAATTAATAAGCTGACGCCACCATTTATTCACCATTGTGATGTAATTAGTACGTCGAGGCATACTTTGTGCAAGTAATGTAATAAGCAGGTAAGGCTATTTAACATGCCCCAACCAAGGACGAGCTACGTGCGGGTATGTAAAACAAGTATGACAATCGTTCAATAGAGACCACCTGGGGATTCCCTTGTATGCCAGAGCTCCTTGCCTCCTTGGTGTGTTCTGCAAACGGATCGTCCGCATAGACCTCGAAAAGAGAAAATAAACCCGTAATAAAAAGAAAAAATAAAAGCGTGTGAATCCAGGGTCGGTCAAGCCGCACTATGGATCGCGAGCGAGGGATGCCTCCATCAGTACCCATGGGGTTTTGAGTGTGTAGTTATGTACGCGTGGTACAGATGCCATTTCCTCATCGGGGCTAGAATGGAGGCCGAATTTACTAATTCAGTTCTTGCCGAACCGAGCTGCCCTGTTGTAGTGTAGTCCGGACCTTCTTATCGATGTCCAGGGGCTCGGCGGCCGGATTATGGTGCCACTTGAGAAGGCCGCTCTGTACTTCTGCTGCTAGGGTTGCGATATGCTCCTCTGCGCGGAGGGAACGTTCCGTGTTTCCGTTTAAAGTAATGACACCGCGCGGACCGGGCATCTTGATCTTGAGATAAGGATAATGTGGCACTGCGTTGAATCTAGCAAACACGGTTCGTCCGAGCAGTGCGTGGTAGCCGCTGCAGAAGGGGACGATATCGAAGATTAGCTCTTCACTTCGAAAGTTATCCGGGGAACCGAAGACCACCTTCAGCGTGATTGAGCCCGTACAATGGGCCTCTACACCTGGTATGACTCCTTTAAAGGTAGTTGTGTGGGCTTGATTCATGAGGGGTTAATGCCCATTTTGCGTACTGTATCCTGATAGAGCAGGTTGAGGCTGCTACCACCGTCCATTAGGACTCGTGTGCTGTGAAATTTGTCGGTGATTGGGTCGAGTACTAATGCGGCCGAACCGCCGTGACGGATGCTAGTTGGATGATCACGATGATCAAATGTGATCGGGAATGACGACCATGGGTTGAATTTTGGGGCGACTGGCTCTACCGCATAAACATCCCTAAGTGCGCGCTTGCGCTCCCTTTTGGGGATGTGTGTAGCATATATCATCTTCACCGTTTTGACTTGAGGCGGGAATTTCTTCTGCCCCCCAGTGTTCAGCTGCCGGGGTTCCTCGTGATCGTCCTCGCTCTACGACTCCCCTTCCTTGTTTCCGCTATTTACCTTGCTGGCTTGCTTAAAGACCCGGCAATCTCTGTTAGTATGGTTTGCCGGTTTGTCTGGGGTGCCATATATCTGGCACGGACGATCGAGTATGCAGTCCAAGCTGGATGGTCCTCCACCGTTCCTTTTATAGGGATTCTTTCGCTGGCCGGATTTGGAGCTGCTGAATCCGGCGTGAACTGTGGTGTCATCGGTGTTATCGCCATTGCTTCGGTGTTTGTGTCTGTTGCACCGGAGCTTGCTGGTGTTGTTTTTGGCCTCGAAGGGGCCTCCTTCGTTGGCTGTGTTTGTACTACGAGCCGGCCAACTATCCTCTCCCACGCAAAAGCGGGTCATAAGTGCTGCGAGGGCTGCCATGGACCTTGGCTTTTCTTGGCCGAGGTGGCGGGCTAGCCATTGATCACAGATGCTGTGTTTAAAGGCCGCTAGGGCTTCGACATCCGGACAGTCAACGATCTGGTTCTTTTTGGTTAGGAACCTAGTCCAGAATTTTCTGGCTGATTCTCCAGGTTGTTGAACTATGTGGCTTAGGTCATCGACATCGGGTGGCCGAACATATGTACCTTGGAAGTTGTCGAGGAAGGCTTCTTCCAAGTCCTCCCAGCTACCGATGGAATTTTCAGGCAGGCTGGTCCGCCAGTTTCGAGCTGGTCCTTTGAGCTTTAATGGGAGGTATTTGATAGCGTGGAGGTCATCTCCTCGGGCCATGTGGATGTGGAGAATAAAATCTTCGATCCACACTGCGGGATCAGTTGTTCCGTCGTATGATTCAATATTGACGGGCTTGAACCCCTCGGGGAATTCATGATCCAGCACCTCATCTGTGAAGCAGAGAGGGTTTGCTGCGCCTCTATAGCGGGCCCCGTCACGGCACACCTCTAATGAAGTCCGTCTGCGGTTATCGGCCCGGGTGCAATTAAGTTTGTCACATCCGAGTAGGTGGCTGTCATCCCGAGTGGGGAAGCATCCTCGCGATCCGTAAATTGATCTGGTGTGTCCTGCCCTACTGTCCCTATTTTTGCGAGGCGGTGGGGCTGCTTGTTGTTCGGCCTGAGTTGCCATTTTATCCCGACCACGGGGTGGTCGGTCTGCCGCACTATCCCGGCCGCATGGTGGTCGTTCCGCATTACGTGAGGGAAGTATGGGATTTGGTGCCTCCTCATCAAACTGAGGTAGCAGTCTGCGCTTTGGGTAACTCTTTGCTAGGCGCTTGAGGCCGTTTTCTTCGGCTGCCAGGACATCGGTCCATCTGTCAATGAGTAGGTCTTGATCGACTTGGAGCTGCCGCTGCTTTTTCTTTAGGCTTCTTGCAGTAGCTATCAGCTGGCGCTTGAAGCGCTCCTGCTCTAGGGGTGCCTCAGGCACGATGAAATCCTCGCTGCCGAGGCTCTCCTCATCCTCGGAGGGTGGACGATAACTATCCTCATCTGGGTCGCTTGGCATGTCCTGTTTATCAGGGTTAGCTTGCTCATTATCCTGTCCCTCCTGTTCGGATGCTGCTCCAACAGGGTCTTCGTTGTTTTCGGCGTCGTCCGGAGTGCTATTTTCTCCGGTGCCAGCGTTGCCATCTTTTGAGCGGCGTGGCTTAGAGTGGCGTTTAGGGCGCCAGCGCTTGGACTGTGTCTCAGAAGGTTTATTCACATCTGGGTCTTCTTTGTCATCGCCGCTAGATTCTTTAGGTGTATCAACCATGTACACATCGTATGAAGAGGTGGCCGTCCAATGTCCCGTGAGTTGTGGGTCTTCGCCTTGCTCCTTATCAGCATCGTCGTCCATACCGTCGATGTCTTTGGAGTCATAATCCAGCACGTCGGTTAAGTCCTCGACGGTAGCTATGAAGTGGGTGGCGGGTGGGAAGCGAAATTCTCCGTCGTCAACCCCTAGTTCGAGCCGGACATAGTTCAGCTGCGAGTCTCCCGTGAATGACAGGTTCTTTAAAGAGTTTAGCACATCACCCAAAGGTGAGTGCTGAAAAACGTCTGCGGCGCTGAATTTGAAGATCGATAACCGATCTAGCTCGGTGTCCGCGAGTGTACATGGTCCGGAATTTATAGCCGGAGACGAGTCCGAGGTTCCGTTGGCGCAAATATTGCAGGGTGTCGAATCTGCGTGCGGCTCTAGCGCCGCGGACTCTGTGGCCTCGAATGGCACGATCTGCTCTGGTTCTATGGCTATTGCAGCAGCAGGAGCCATCTCCTGAATCTGGTCCGATGACGGATTTAAGCCATGTTCATCGGGGCGAGGGGGGGGCGATCGCTACGGTCTCAAATCCATTGAAGATCAAGTTTCCACGGATATCTGCGACTTAGTTGAAGATTCCGAATCTGACCTGGTGGCCAGGGGCGTAGCTATCGATCTGCTCCAGATGGCCAAGCGAGTTGGCCCGTAGTACGAAGTCACCGAACACGAAAATCTGTCCGGGGAGGAAGGTTTATCCTTGGACAGCGTCGCTATAGATGATTGAAGGGGCCATCGAACCTTTGTTCCATGACACAGTGGAACTCTCAATGAAAGCACCAATGTCGGTGTCAAAACTGGCGGATCTCGGGTAGGGTGTCCCGAACTGTGCGTCTAGGATCGATGGTAACAGGAGACAGGGGACACGATGTTTACCCAGGTTCGGGCCCTCTCTATGAAGGTAATACCCTACGTCCTGCTTGATTGATCTTGATGAATATGAGTGTTACAAGAGTTGATCTACCACGAGATCGTAATGGCTAAACCCTAGAAGGCTAGCCTGTATGACTATGGTAATGAATATATCCTTTTCGGACAAACCCTCCGGTTTATATAGACACCGGGGGGATCTAGGGTTTACATAGAGTCGGTTACATAAGAAGGAATCTTCATGATCGGTTGCCAAGCTTGCCTTCCACGCCAATGAGAGTCCAATCCGGACACAGGTACAGTCTTCGGCCTTCATGTCTTCACAGCCCACCATTCCGGCCCATGGATAACAGGCCGGACACCCGAGGACCCCTTAGTCCAGCACTCCCTCAGTAGGCCTACTTGCTTTTCTACGCACTGCTGGGCCAGAAATCTTTCCAGACGAGGAGGGATGCATTCGGGCTTGCCCAGAAAATGGGCTATAAGTAATAAGAAATGGGCTATAAGTAATAATAAATGGGCTGTAAAATGAAAAATACAGCAAACACACAATTAGTTTTAAAATACTTTTTTTCTTTCGGATTTTGATATTTTAAATTTCATTGTTTTTGTGCAGGTAAAATTTCATTGGATTTAAATTAAGGTATGTTTAGTTTCCAAATTAATTTGAATCTGGGTAGAAATTTTGGGTTGTATGTTGTTTGGGACAAATTTGGAGGCCGACTTGTGGGTCTACTAGGTTGACGTGTACGAAAGGCTCTGTCAACTTTGTCCACAAACGATTCTAGCAACAGTGATCGTTGGATGTTAATCCAACGACCGTGTTGCTTCTTCAATATCTGATCTTCTTGCTCTAGCCGCCCAAACCAGCATCGGTGGGACTGCCTGCTCCGGCCTCCCATGGCTAGCTGTGCTGCCGCACATGCCGCACCACCCCACCCTACTCCATCGCTGGCCAGGCCATTCCTCTACTCACCCACATCTCCTGTCATTTTCCAGCGACGATAGCAGAACCAGTAAACCCTCGTAGTCCCCACCGCGTGGACAACCACTGTCGAGTCTTCACCGGCTCCGGGTCGTTCCCTTCCTAGGACTCACCGTTGTCCACCGCCCTGGTGCTCTCGATGTGGCGTGGTCAATGAATGACATCCATCAGAAGAGGACTGTACGTGGAGAGGCTGACAGCTGGGTCCACGGCCGCACATAAGGAAGTGCCTCGTTATTACGCGCAAAATAATGATTCCTCCACCTGACATTAGGGACCCACCGGAAGGGCCTCTGTATTGTGCGAAAAAAACATTCTTCCCACTGACAACTCGGACCCACCAGCTATATCTTCGCACGAAAGGAAGTTCCTCCTTATTACGCACAAACAAATGAATACTCCCCCTGCTATGTGGGACGCACCATAGTTGGAGGCTAACTTGTGGGCCTACTGACGCGGACGGAGGGCTTTGCCAACTTAGTCAATATGAACGATTCTAGCTCTAGTGATCGTACTATGTCCATCCAACGGCCGTAGTGCTTCTTCAACCTCTGGTCTTCTTGCTCCAGTCGCCCAAACCAGCGCCGGTCGTGCTTCCTGCTCCTGCCTCCCATGGCCAGATCTGCTACCACACAGGCCTCACCGCCACACCCTAATCCCATCGCTGACCTGGCCATCCCTGTACTCACCTAGACCTGTTGTTATTCTCCGACAATGGCAGCCTCACACTACAGCCCAACCAGTAAACCCACGTACGCCCCTCCGTGCAGGAAACAACTGTCGAGTCTTCCCCGGCTCCAGGTCATTCCCTTCCTAGGCCTCGCCGCCATCCACCACCTTGGTGCTCTCGACGCGGCGTGGCCAATGTGCTCAAGGAACAACTTACATCGGAAGAGGACTATACGTGGAGAGGCTGACAGGTGGGTCCACGGCTGCAGCAAAGAAGTGCCTCCTTATTACGCGCAAAATAATGATTCCTCCACCTGACAGCAGGGACCTACCGGAAGGGCCTCTGTATTTTGGCTTAGCTATATTTTGCAAAAAATGTTTTCCCCTCTGGGAGATGGGACCCACCATATATATCTTCGGACGCAAGGAAAGTGCCTCCATATTAGGCGCGAAAAAAGGAATCCTCCCCCTGACAGCTCGGACCCACCATCAATAACTTCGCACGCAAGGAAGTGCCTCCTTACCCTCCCTGACAGCCGGGACCCACCTGGTCAAAGCGTACGTAGCGTTGTCATTCTGGTCGTGAATGTGCACATACATACTGGTCGATCGGTCTCTCTACAACGATGAACCTTGGTCGAGCAAGCAGTGGCATGTGTAGTAGTAGAGCCTCGACGTAGCAGTTCAGGCAGTCCCTTCCAAACCATGTACATGTACGTACAGCCACATGCCAAAAAATACGGCCACGTACGTACATACAAGCGGGGTCTCAAACGCGTACTCACGCATACGTACGGCCAGGGCTCGTGTGCATGGAGAGGAAATGGACGGAAGCAATGGCGTCCTGTTCATCAGGCAGCCAACTGGCTGGGGCGGAATGGAGAAACAACGTCCTGCTCATTGGGAGGCAACATACTGGGTTGGAATGCGTCATGTTCAATGGGAGCCAACCGGCTTGGGCAGAACAGCCGAAACGGGGTCTGGCGTACCGCAGTACGGAGGAAACGGCCTTTTGTTCGACCGGCAACGGTCGAAACGGGAGTCCTGTTCATCAGTAGGGGTGTGGCGAACCACAAAACGGAGGAAACGGACTTGTGTTGGAGCACTATGTTCAAAACGGGGGTCCTATTCATCGGACGGGTGTGGCGTACCGCAAAACGGGACTCCACGGGCTACTGTTCACCCACCGTCGACTTCCTTCAGCCTCCACCTACACTGTTCATCCACCGCATCTTCCTCCTGCCTCCACCAGCTACTGTTTATCCATGGGCTACTATCCATCCAGCCCTCCACCGACTACTATTCAACTAGCCCTCCACGGGGTCTTGTTCATCCGGCCTCCACGGGTCCTGTTCAACCAGCCCTCCACGGGGTCTCTCCACCGGCTACTGGTCATCCACCCCACCTCCTCGATCGGGTCCTGTTCATCCAGCGGCAATGGCCTCTACTACCATTGGATCTTGTTCATCCAACCTCCACCGGGAACTGTTCATCCAACTCCCACCGGGGACTGTTCATCAAGAGGCGGCATTGATCGGCGTCAGTTATCAGCATTAGCAAAGGAATCACTCGGGTTCAATTAATAGCAATGGATCAATCGGGGTTCAGTAACGTAGCTAGTGCAATCGCTCGGGTTCAGTTAGAGCCCAACGCCTGGCTCGGGTTCAGTTAGAGCGAAACGTTTCCCACATCGCACACACGCGCGTACGTGTATGAGAGAAACGCACAAACCTCTCTGTGCATCGCTCGGCCCCGACCATCACCGTAATCGGGAACTCCCGATATTTTCCTCGTCCTCGCTTCTACCACGATTTTTTCCATCATGGACGGCCCAAAGAATGTCATGCAGCCGCGTCTCTGGCCCGCCTAGGACGAAAAGCCCATTCTCTGTCATGATTTTTTGTCGTAGACGTAGGAGCCCGCCACATCTATGATGATACCGGGTTTTGTCACAGTTATCGTCATAGAAGTGTCATAAGCATGACAGAAAAAAATCGTTCGGCCCAAAATGTCACGGATGTGTCTTTTTTTGTAGTGTCTCTTGCTTCACTTATATTATTTTGAGAGATGAATTTTTTTAAGAAATGTTTATGCTCTCGTGCTTCACTTCGATCTTTATGAGAGTTAAGAATAGTAGTGGTAATTTGCATGAGATATGAATTTGGTCCCAAAGTGATAGATATCCAAGGGGGATATAATAAAAACTTTCATGAAGACCATTGGATATTATAAACTTGATTCCTTGCAATAGTTTTGTGATATGGAGATAGTGATTTCTGAGTCATGTTGGTGAGTAATTATGCTTTAGTAAGAATATTGATGTTAAGGTTTGTGATTCCCTATGCATGCACGTAAAGTCAATAGTTATGCAATGAAATTATATCCTACTTGTGTTGCATTAATCAGTGTTAATTATGTTCAATCCTCTTTTATGACTGTTTTCGATTTTGGTCGGTTGCTTCTCAATCTATTTGCTAACCTTCCCTTGTACTAAGCAGGAATACTACTTGTGCATCCAACTCCTTAAACCCAAAGTTGTGCCAAATGAGTCCACCATACCTACCTATATGCGGTATTTCTATGATGTTCCAAGTAAATTTGTATGTGCCAACTCTAATTTTCAAAATGAATCTCCATTTTGTGTGCCTGTATCACTCCTGAAGCGGCGGGGGGTGGCCAATATTTTCCATGCTAGGTATTTATTCTCACGATGAGTGTTTATTCACTTGTCATTGCACAAGAGTGTGGCAAGTAATAGGGATGCGTAGTCTCAAAATGAAAAAAATACTATGATAATAAATTCCTTGGTGAGTGTTGGTATGGAAGGCACCCGTGGATACAGCTAGCCATGGATTGTGAAAGAATGGCGAAAAGGAAATAAACTTTACTTTTTGTTTTGGAACCGCCTATGATTTATCTAGCATGGAAGATATTGGAAATTATCGGTTGTTTTCATTGATAGGAAAAGCATTCCTCGCAAAACAATTTTATACCTAAATTAATCTATGAGATCTGGCACCTCTACAAATCTCTGCTTCCCTCTGCGAAGGGCCTATGTATTTACTTTTATGCAATTTTTTATGTTGAGTCTCCATCTTCTCTTATAAAGAACCAAGTAGGAAATACTATTGCCATACTTGTGCATTGGATATAGTTAATATTTGAGTGTGTTTCGTGAATGGATCAATGACTGAGCATAATGGGCTAGGGATAACTTTCATTAGTGTTGATATTTTGAAAGACATAGTTGCTTGTAGATATGCTTGAGTATTGATATTTCCATGTCCAATTATAGACTGTTGCTTTGAATCATTCAAGTCGAAATGTCCATGCTACAAAGAAAAGCATATATGATGAATATTTTAGGTAGCATTCCCAACAAAATTCTGTTTTTATCATTTACCTACTTGAGGACGAGCAGGAATTAAGCTTGCGGATGTTTGATACGTCTCCAACGTATCTATAATTTTTTGATTGTTCCATGCTATTATATTGTCAATCTTGGATGTTTTATATACATTCACAAGCAACTTTATATCATTTTTTGGTACTAACCTATTAACTTAGTGGCCAGTGCCAGTTGTTGTTTTTTTCTTGTTTTTTACTTTGCAGAATATGAGTACCAAACGAAGTCCAAATGCCATGAAACTTTTTGGAGATTTTTTTCTAGTAATAAGAGACCCTGGAAGCTTCCGGAGGCCACGAGAAGATGAAAGTGGGGCCCACTAGGCACCAGGGCACGTCATGGGTCTCTGGCGCACCCTGGCGGGTAGTTGGGCCAATGGGCACCATTTTGACCTACTTATGCCTCTATAAATACTCTAAAATCCCCAAATCCTCAAGGGAGTCCACGAAATACTTTTTCCGCCGCTGCAAGTTCTAGAACCATGAGATCCAATCTAGAGGCCTTTTCGGGCACTCTGCTAGAGGGGGCAACGATCGCGGAGGGTTCTTCATCATCCTTGTTGCCCCTCCGATGATGCGTGAGTAGTTTACCACAGACCTACGGGTCCATAGTTAGTAACTATATGTCTTCTTCTCTCTTTTTGATCTTCAATTCAATGTTCTCCTCGATGTTCTTGGAGATCTATTTAATGTAATGACTTTTTGTGGTGTGTTTGTTGGGATCCCATGAATTGTTTGTTTATGATCAGATTTATCCATGAATATTATTTAAGTTCTCTAAACTCTTTTATGCATGATTGTTATAGCCTCATATTCTTCTCCGATTTATTGGTTTGGTTTGTCCAAGTAGATTGATTTATCTTGCCATGGGAAGAAGTGCTTTGTGATGGGTTTGATCTTGCGGTGCTCAATCTCAGTGATAGAAGGATACATGACACACATGTATTGTTGCTATTAAGGGTAACAAGATAGGGTTTATTCATATGTGAGTTTATCTTGTCCACATCATGTCATTTTGCTTAAAGCATTACTCTGTTTTCCATGAACTTAATACACTAGATGCATGCTGGGTAGCGGTTGATGTGTGGGTAATAGTAGTAGATGCAGGAAGGAGTTGCTCTAATCTTGGACATGATGCCTATATACATGATCATTGACTTGGATATCGTCATCATTATTTGTTTTCCTGTCAATTGCTCAATTGCAATTTGTTTACCCACCGTATGCTATTTTCTCGAAAGAAGCCTCTAGTGAAAACTATAGCCCCCGGGTCTATTTTCTATCATATATTAAAACCAAAAATACCTTTCTAAAATTTTATTTTATTTTATTTACTTTATGTTTTAGTTAGATCTATTTATCAAAAAATATACAATTTAATCTTTCTCAATACCATCGAGGGATTGACAACCTCTCTACACGTTGGGTTGCAAGTATTTGTTGTTTATGTGCAGGTGTTGTTTACATAGTGTTGCTTGGTTCTCCTACTAGATTGATAACCTTGGTTTCATAATTTAGGGAAATACTTATCTCTACTATACTTCATCATCCTCTCCTCTTCGAGGAAATCCCAACGCAGCTCACAAGTAGCGGGTGTCATGGTTGCTCGATAGTGGAGCAACAAATCATATGACCGGGACCAAGGACTTGGTGGTGGATGTGCGACCAAGCCCATCAATGCCCACCCATGTCTAATTCGGCGATGCTTCAACATCTAAGGTATTGGGTCTTGGCAAGGTTGTCATTTCTCAAGATTTATCTATTGAGAAAGTCATGCTTGTTGAGACCCTTGCATACAATTTACTTTTCGTTCGTCAACTTGCACTCATGGGCTTTGCGGCATTATTTGATCTTGGTATCCTAGCCCTTTGTGGAGTAAGACTCTTAAAGTAGCTTTTGTTGGGCATGCCGAGAATGGTCTTTATGTGGTTAAGTTTTCGGAGCGACCCACTAAGACCGTGACTTGCCAAATGGATAAAGTTGACGTGGGGTGGCTTTGGCATCGCCTTTAGCCCATGTTAATATGATATCTTTGCACAGTATCCCCAAAGGGGATCATGTTCATGCACTAACAAATGTTAGTTTTGCTACAAATCGTGCTTAAAGTGCTTGTATTGAATGAAAACTACATGAAATGACTCACTGACCCACGACTATCATTTACTAGTAGAGGCCCTTGGAGCTCCTTCACATGGATCTCTTTGGTCCTCCATCCTTTGATAGTCTTGGGGGAAGAAAATATTGCTTGGTGATTGTGGATGATTATTCAAGATACACATGGGTATACTTCTTCAAGAGGAAGAGTGAGACCCAACAAACCATCATTGACTTTGCAAATCAAGCTCAACATCAACATGATGCAAAGATATTGATGATTAGAAGTGACAATGCCACCGAGTTCAAGAACTACACCTTGGTTGAGTTCCTTAGTTATGGGGGGGTCAAGCACCAATACTCCGCACCATATACCCCTCAACAAGATGGTGTTGACGAGAGGAAGAACCGGACGTTGATGGATGTGGCAAGGACCATGATGGCAGAATTCTAATATCTGTACAAATTTTGGGCCGAAGCCATCAACACCGCATATCATGCATCCAATCCGCTTTACCTCCACAAAGGCTTGAACAAGACTCCATATGAGATACTTACCAATAACAAGCCCAACCACAAGTACTTTTGGGTGTTCGGTTGTAAGTGCTTCATTCTCAAGAAAGGTGTTCGTTTGTCTAAATTTGAACCTAGAGCTCAAGAGGGCATATTTGTTGGTTATGCTACACACTTTCATGCTTACCGTGTCCTCAACAAGTCCAATGGACTCATTGAGGAGACATGTAACATGTAGTCTGATGAAACTAATGGCTCCCAAGTGGATTAAAGTGGTCTTTGTGATGTAGGTGATGAAATTCCTCCCCCAGCCATAAGAAGAATTGGTGTTGGTAAAATCCTCCCCATTGAGGAACCCCTTGTGGCCGAAGGAGAAGGACAATGTTCTATGCAAGTGGAACCATCACCAACGCTAGACCCACACGCTTCCGAAGAACAAAGTGAAGGCCCTCAACCAAATAAACATGATCACAGGCAAGATCAATCTCATGATGATGGTGTTGCACCAAATGGTGCCCAAGATCAAGTTCAAGACTCCGAGCAATCTCAAGATCAACGTCAAGCTCAAGACAACACTCAAGATGATCGAGATGATGCTCCTCAAATGCCTATTTAAGAGCTATTGGAGCAACATGCCACCAAGATTTATTCCACACTTAAACATCAAGAACATGTCACGGAGAATGTGCTTGGAAGATTAAGGAGAGGGGTAACAACTCATAAAAAATCAACAAACTTTTTCAGCACCACACATTTGTTTCTTGTATTGAACCCCAAAAGGTACATGAAGTGCTTGAGGACATGGATTGGCTTGAATCCATGCATGATAAACCCAACAACTTCGAGCGCAAAAAAGTATGGGAGTTAGTGCCAAGGCCAAAGGAGAACCATAGTGTCATTTGAACCAAATGGATTTTCAAGAACAAGCAACATGCGAATGGTGTGGTCATTCGAAACGAGGCAAGATTGGTAGAACAAGGCTTTTCCCAAGTTGAGGGTATCAACTACGATGAACCCTTAGCTCTCGTTGCTCGTCTTGCATCTATTCGCATGTTGCTTGCATATGCATCTCATCATGATTTAAAGTTGCAACAAATGGATGTGAAGAGTGCATTTCTTACTGGCCCTTTGAAGGAGTTGGTGTATGTCAAACAATCCTCAGGGTTCGAGGCTCCAAAGTTCCCCAATCATGTATTTAAACTCAATAAGGTGTTCTATGGCCTTACACAAGCCCCACATGCCTGTTGTGAGCACCTTACCGAGTTGTTGCAATATCATGGATCTAAAATTGGGAAGATCTACCCCACTTTTTTTTACTAAGAGGGTTGAAGGGGATTTGTTCATATGCCAACTATACATTGATGATATTATATTTGGTTCACCTAACAAATCTTTCAATGATGAGTTTGCCACACTAATGACCGATAAGTTTGAGATGTCTATGATGGGAGAATTGAAGTTATTTCTCATGCTCGAAGCCAAGCAAAGAAGTGAAGGAACGTTCATCAACCAAACCAAGTACACCCAAGACATGCTCAAGAGATTCAAACTAGATGATGTCAAGCCAGCCAAGACCCCCATGCCAACCAAGTGCCAACTTGACATTGACCCCAATGGTAAAATAGTGGATTAAAAGGTATACCATTCCATGATTGGATCCTTGCTTTACCATTTTACATCTAGGTCGGATATCATGTTGAGTGCACGGTTTCAAGCCGCACCTAAGGAAAGTCATTCTATGGTTGTCAAGCGAATCTTTATATATTTGGCTCATACCCAAACTTTGGCTTATGGTACCCCAAAGGAGCAAGCTTTGATCTCATGTGATATTCAGACTCGGATTGGGCGGGAGACCATGTGGATAGGAAGTCCACTTCCGGAGGGTGTCAATTCCTTTGTCGCTCTTTGGTGAGTTGACCTTCAAAGAAGCAAAATTGTGATGTAGGGCCGATCTTTCATGGTTTGGTGGTGATCCTACGAAAAACACGAGAGGAGAACACGGGGGAGAACACAAAAGGAATCACACAAACCAGAAAGATTCAATTACACATGTGCTAGATCCTCGAAACACAAAGGGATACACGATCCACGATCAACAAGGGACGATACAAGTAGCAAGTTATTCTCTGTGAGGAGGTCTTGAGGGTCTTCCCGTTAGGGGTCTTGAATCCACTTGGGGGACCTTCTCCGTAGAGGTCGTGAACTCCGATGGAGAAGGGATCATGTGGATGAGCAAAGCTCTATCTCTCAAATGTGCTAACACATTGCTAACCCTAATAAGAGGGAGGAGGAGGAGTATATATAGTCTACTTGGGCAAAGGGGGTACATGGGCTGCGGCCCAACATGTTGTCAACACACAGGTGTCGGACATCAGACGGTTATCGGTCATCCGGTGTCTCGTAGGTGCCTGGACGGCCGGTAAGGGTCGGACTTCCGATGTTTCGGCTCGGTCGGGCATCCGTCAGATTTCCGGTCGGGGTCGGACGTCCGAGGCGTCGGTCGTCCGGTGTGTCTCGAACTTTTGGCGTTTTGGCTCGGACCCGCAGGTGTCGGATTTCTGGAGGGCGTCGGTCGTTCGGTGGCTGGAGGGCGTTGGTCATCCAGTACTTGCCGGTCGTCCGGGTGCTGGAGTCTTTGCTGGGAGGAACGTGGGCTGACCGGTGGACACTCCAGGCATCGGACGTTTGACGGGGACCGGTCGTTCGGTGGCTGTCAACTTCAGGGAGATTTCTCTCTTGGTCCTTGTACTTGGTGTCCATGCCGTCTTGTCCATTGGATGTAGCTGCTCCGTGGCTGTCCTCTAGGTACCTGATCACACATAGTGTCTCCGCTTGAGGTAGTAGCCATGTCTCACATGTAGGAAGTGGTAGTTTGGAGAGGAGTGAGTTCACCTTATCCTCGATAGCCTTTGCTCGAGCTCTTATCATTGGTCCAAGTGGTGTCGTGGGAGGTGTAGGTAGGTCCATGGGGATGACCTTGGGATGCTCCGCATCACCTCCCCTCCCCCTTGGGAAAGATCCGACCTTGGATCGAAAGTCTTATCACCATGGTAGGGAGAGAGATCTTTGACGTTGAAGATGTCGCTAACAGAGTACTTGTCACGTGGTAAGTCAATCTTGTGCGCATTGTTGTTGTAGCGCTCAAGCACCTTGAAGGGTCCGTTGGCTCATGGTCGTAGCTTGTACTTGCGTTCGTTGGGGAAGCATTCCTTGCGAAGGTGTAGCCATACAAGATCTCCAATGTTGAATACCATGTGTTGCTTGTTGATGTTGAGCTTGGTCGCGAGTCGTTGTACTTGGTGCTCGATGGTGTGCCTTGTATCTTCATGTATCTTCTTGAGGTAGGTCACTCATGCACTCGCGTCCATGTTGATGCACTCTTGTAGTGGTAGAGGAAGAATGTCCAATGGGGAGAACGGGTTGAAGCCGTAGACGACCTCAAAGGGGGACTTGCCGGTAGTAGAGTGTCTTGCGCGATTGTAGGCGTACTCGGCGATGGGTAGACACTCCTCCCACTCCTTGATGTTCTTCTTGATCAACACATGAAGTAGAGTGGGGAGTGTCTAGTTCGTGACCTCCATTTGGCCGTCGGTTTGTGGATGGTATGCTGAAGAGAACAACAGCTTGATTCTGATCTTGGCATATAAGGTCTTCCAAAAGTAGCTCAAGAACTTGACGTCGTGGTCCGAGACAATCGTCTTTGGCACTCCATGTTGGTATAAGATTTCCCCACAAAAAAGATTTGCAACATGTGAAGCATTGTCTATGTTGTTGCATGGTATAAAATGTGCCATCTTAGAGAATCGGTCCACAACAACAAACATGAAATCTTTGCCATTCCTAGTTCTAGGCAAACCAAGCACAAAGTCCATACTAATATCTTCCCATGGGTGATACAGAATAGGAAGAGGCATATACAGAACATGGGATTGAGCTTTAGACTTAGCTTTGCGGCATGTAGAGCATCGGTTGGTGAAGCATGAGACGCCGCGGAACATCTTGGGCCAAAAGTAGTTCTTTGAGAGCGTAGCAAATGTCTTGTCGCATCCAACGTGTCCCGTAAGTCCTCCTCCATGAGATTCTTGCAAAAGTAACAAATGAAGAGAAGACTCGGAATACATAGTTTGTTAGCTCTCATAAGATAATTATCTTTGCTGTAATAGCGATCCCAAGACGTATGCGTCAAACATTTGGCATATGGAATGGCAAAAGTAGGATCATGCACATACAAATCTTTTATGTGCTCAAAACCAATGACATTCAATTCAAGTTGGGTAAGAAGCATGCATGTACGGAAAGTGCGTCCGCCACAACGTTTTCCTTACCTTTGATTACTTGATGACATAAGGAAATGACTCAATGAATTCACTCCACTTAGCATGACGCTTGTTCAACTTGGTTTGACCCTTAACGTACTTAAGTGTTTCATGATCGGTGTGAAGAATGAACTCATGAGAGCAGAGATAATGCTCCCAAACATGCAAGACTCTCACTAAGGCATATAGCTCTTTGTCATAGATGGGGTAGTTAAGTTGCTCTCCAGAAAGTTTTTCAGTAAAGTAAGCTAGGGGGCCCTTCTCTTGCATTAACACGCCTCCTATGCCATAACCGCTAGCATCACAATGGATCTCAAATGGTTTATCAAAGTTGGGTAATGCAAGCAAAGAGGCATGTGTAAGCAAATTCTCAAGCTCATTGAATGCGGTATCTTGGGATGGTCCCCAAACAAATGGTGCGTTTTTCTTACTCAAAGCATGCAAAGGTAAAGCAATGGTGCTAAAATCCTTCACAAATCAACGATAAAATCCGGCTAAACCAGGAAAACTATGCACTTGTTGTAAGTTGGTTGGTTGGGGCCAAGTTTTAATAGCATTGATCTTAGATTCATCTACATGAACACCCTTAGAAGACACAACGAAACCCAAGAAAACAAGCTTAATAACACCGAAAAAGCATTTGCCATATTAGCATAAAGGCGCTCTTTCCTAAGGGTTTGCAACACGGTTCTAAGATGGGTGACATGATCTTTAAGAGATTTGCTAAACACAATAATATCGTCAAAATAGACCACAACAAATACACCAATGTATGGCCTAAGAAAAAAATGCATAACTCGCATAAAGGTGTTGGGTGCTTCAGATAAACCAATTGTCATGGCCAACCATTCATACAAGCCAAATTTGGTCTTGAAGGTGGTTTTCCATTCATCACCTTCTTGGATGCGTATTTGATAGTAGCCACTTTTAAGATCAATTTTAGAGAAAAATGTAGCTTTGCTAAGCTTATCTAGAATGTCATCCAAGCGTAGAATGGGGTAACGGTATCTAATGGTGATAGCATTGATAGGACGACAATCGGAACACATGCGATATGCACCATCTTTCTTGGGAACAAGGATTATCGGGACAGCACATGGGCTAAAGCTTTCTCGTACATGGCCGTTGTCGATGAGATGTTGTACTTGCCGTTGGATCTCCTTGGTTTCCTTAGGGTTGACGCGGTAGGGAACCTTGTTAGGAAGAGGTGCTTCGGGGATGAGGTTGATGCGCTGTTCGATGCCTCGAAGGGGAGGTAGACCCGGGGGTAGCTCATCAGGGGATACATCTTGGAATTCCTGCAATAGAGAAGACAACGCTAAAGTTAGATTGTGAGAGCTGTTAGTTTTTGGTGCCCCGTCCTTGCACAAGAGGACATAATGCATAACACTTGATGGGTTCTCACACACTTCTCTCATCTCACTTTTGGTGGAAAATAGCACTAAGTTTTTCTTGTCACTCATCATGGAGGCACTCAATTTGGGCTTGTGGCGCTCACTATCTTTTTGGTGGTTCGCTCTCTCACTATTCTCTCCATGATGGTTGGTTCCTTGCTTGTCGGCAAGCACTTGGCTAGGTGACATAGGTCGTAGCACGTACACCTTTCCTTTCATCGTGAAGCTATAGTGATTGGTTCATCCATTGTGGATGACGCCTCGGTCAAATTGCCATGGCCGTCTAAGAAGGAGGTGGCAAACTGACATAGGAACAACATCACACTCCAAAGTGTCTTCATATGATCCGATCTTGAAGGAAACTTGCACCATGTGCTCCACTTGAATAGGGTCGGAGTCGCTTAGCCATTGGACATTGTAGGGGTGGGGATGCTTCATCTTGACCAATTGGAGCTTGGAGCATAGTTCTTCACTTGCCAAGTTATGGCAACTTCCTTCATCGATGACGACCTTCACGGACCTTCCATTAATGTCGGCTTGGTGTGGAAGATATGGCATATTTGGTGTTCGTCTTGTTGATTTTGAAGGGTCAAGACCATGGAGACAATGAGTGCGGGGCTCGAATCTTTGTCACAAAAGACTTGAACATCTTCATCGTCGTTCACGCGCCGGTGCATGGCCACTTGCTAAAGGGCCTCCATTTCATCTTCACTCATGGAGTCATATGTTCCGTCGTCGTTCAGGATCATGGTTCCCTTGTTGGTACACTCGAAGGACTTGTGGCCTTGACCGCTGCATGTGAAGCACTTGATGGAAATTGTCTTGACGGTGTCATCCGGTGGAGTTGTAGATGATGAAGCTCTTGGCTTGAAATTGCTTGTAGTAGGAGGAGGACTTGAGGTGGTCGAAGTTTTCTTGTAACTTGACTTGTCGCCATTGCTTGTAGAAGGTTTGGTTGAGGTAGAAGGCGGTGGAGTAGGTGAAGCTTGGATGTTGGAAAAGCTATAGCTCTTGGAAGAGTATTTGGCATACTTGAAATCATATTGCACTTGCTGATCCTCCTTGGTGGCTTGGTGCACTAGCTCGATGAGGTTTGAGTATGGTTGGAAGTCGGCAATCTTCTTGATAGGGTGGTTGAGTCCATTCAAAGAATCGTGCCATAGTTTGCTCATCATCTCCCGTGACATTAGCTCGTATCATGGAAATCTCCATTTCCTTGTAGTACTCTTCAACGCTCTTTGTTCCTTGCTTGAGAAGTTGCAATTTCTTGAAGAGGTCGCGGTTGTAGTATGTTGGCACAAAACATTCTCTCATGACATCCTTCATTTGCTCCCAAGTGGTGATGGGTGGTTCACCTCTTACTTGTCATCACTCAATGACTTGCTCCCACCAAATGAGGATGTATTCTTGGAACTCAAGGGATGCCATGGCGATCTTCTTATCTTCCTCATAGTTGTGCAAACGAAAGATCTCATTTACCTTCAATGCCCATGAAAGGTACTCTTCGGGATCGTTGCTTCCGGTGAACTTGGGCATGGTGAATTTGAGCTTGCCGTAGCGTTGCTCTTCGTTTTGTTGGGGTCAAATATTATGCCACCCTTGACATGGAGGGTTGTCAACCTCGTGTTGCTCTTTCCTTGGAGGATTCCCATTGTCTTGTTGCTCTTGCGAATTTGTGGTTCTTGTCGAGCTTGTGGGACTTGTGGAGGAGCGTGCGGAACTTGTGGATGCAATCGTGTTGGATAGTTCCTCTCTTAGACTTCTTCGCAAATGCTTCTTCTTACTCACAAGTATGCCGGTTGCGTGCGGCTACGTTGCGACTTGTGTCTAGGAGGGCATGTTGTTCCTCAAGTGCTTGAGCTTCTCACCGTTGTTGTTCTTGACATTTTGGCTCGGCATCTTGTTCGTCTTGGTGTTTGCGTTCTCGCTCTTACTCTTGTTGGCATAGGCGTTGTCGTTCTTGTGCTTGCGCAAAGGTAGCTTGATTTTGACGATGTCAATTTTCTTGCACTAGAAGTTTCTCTTGATGCTCGGTGCCATGTAGAGGGTTGCGGTTTGCGTGACAGTCTTGGCGCGCTGCTCGTCGAAGAGTGTTCGATGTCGGTGTACTGAGCCGGAGATGGAGTCAGAATGAAGAATTGAGTGGCTCCGCCTTGAGTAGGACGAAGTGGTAGAAGAGCCATTGACCAACAAGGCACGAATCTAGTCCATTCTTGCATAGTTATCTTGTTTTTGTTCGTCGAGCTTGTTGTTGAAGTAGTCTCTTGTACGTTGCTCTGAGAGACGCAAGTTGGTGGCGAGGCTGTTGATGAGGTCGCTCAATGCTTGTTGTTCTTGATGCAAAGCTTGTTATGCACCGAAAAGGTGGCTCTTGGTGACGTAGGAGGTCGAGTCGTCGTCTTGCTCGATGAAGAGTGGGTTTGTAGAAGAACTTGGCCTATCCATCATTGCAAGTAAATGTGTGAGTGGAAGAAGAAAAGAACTATACCAAATGTACCTTGACCGATTGTCGGTGCAACAAACCCTGGGTCCATTGCCCAGACTGTGCACAGGCACAATAGCAAAACTTTGGCACCAAGATCAGACCAGGGCACGAGAGCTCAGTACCTTGAAGGATCAAAGTACAGATTAATAAGACCAAGACCGGCCAGAGAAACAAGATTCCACTACAAGAAGAACCTCCCTTGTCACGTAGGCGAGCCTGGCGAGGATGGGCTTATCCCTGGAAGCAAGCCCCACTGAATCGGCCCAACAGGACTGTCGGGGCTTACGGGGGCAAACCACTCCACCGCTCCACCTCACGAGCGACGCAAGTGATCAATCAGTGCGGTGTCAAGCAGCAAAGTGACGAAGTGGCTGTTGTTTGCCACATGGCAGCCACTCCCTACAAAAATACCTCCAGGCGACACCCGTCCTGAGACGTGTCAAGCAAGCAGACGCGAAGCTGGCAAAACAGCCCGACAGGGCCTACCGGGCAAGCCATGATGTGACATTCAGTGGGGCGTTTAATGAGCTCCGTCAGCCTGCAGAGTTAGGTATGATAGCACTGTTTGCTATCTAATCAGTATGTAAAGACTAATTTGCCACTATGGTGACCCCATAACCTATAAAAGGAGGCCTGTCGGATTTTGAGTTCCGGTGAAACCCTCAAGGTTCGAACTCTGGGGTGCGAAAGAAGACCTCTCCCTTCCCCTAGCTCACTCACTCACCACGAACTCAAGGCTCAGCTCGTCGAACCCGAAGAACAAGGGACACAAGAGTTTATACTGGTTCGGGCCACCGATGTGGTGTCATACCCTACTCCAGTGTGGTGTGGTGGATTGCCTTGTAGGCTGAGGATGAACAAGTACAAGAGAAGAACTGCCTCCTGAGGGGAGGTTTTCTTGAGCTTGGTGAGCTAGTGCATATGAGGGTGGAATGGGTCCGATCCCCATCCTATGGTGATGGCTAGTCCTATTTATAGAGGCCCTGGTCCTCTTCCCAAATATTAGGCGGGAAGGGATCCCACAACGACCAATTTGAAGGGGGACAGCTAGTACAAGCCATCCTGACAAAAGGTGGTCTTCTCCTACCAAAGGCTCTGGTGGTGACGCCGTCGTGGGCTCGGCGATGACCTCCATCCTGCCGTCCTGCTGGTCTTGCTCTTGTTGCACCGATATGGAAACCTTAGCCTGATGCCTCGGGACTCCTCGCCTGGGCCTGGTCCTTTAGCACCAAAGAGGCAACTGGTGCTCTACGCCCGCTGGCGCCCGCCTGGCCTTGGTCGTCATGGCTCATGTCACGGGAACCTCACGAGGTGTCCCTTGCCTTGATCTCTCCGCTCCTCGCGGGCCAGCCTAGCGAGGCTGCCCCTGAGGAGGTCTTGCGCCATCTGCCTTGCGAGGGTCTTGAGTGTTTGCTGGTGAAGATGGGCCATACCAGGCCGCTAGAAGAGCCACTCCATGGGCCGCAGGCAGGCATGTCTGGGGACCCCCGTTCCCAGAACGCCGATAGTAGCCCTTGGGCCCAGGGCACACTCGAACTTGGCTTCGAGACGAAGCCAAAGGGCAAGTGCGGAGCGCCGCGGGCCCCAACCACCTGCGGCCTTGACTGACGCATGGTGACTGACGAGACGTGGGCGTCCCCGCTTCCCCACATAGTCTTGATATCCTCCTGGCTAGGCGGCCACCGTGACCTACACAGTTATTCCCTAGTCGCTGGCGACGTACTCCCCCAACTGTTCTGCCTCCCCACAATGACAACTTCTTCCAATCTATCCTGGGCTCCGTCCTCTTCATTGCCATGGCATCGAGCCGGATGAGGAAGGGGAAGAGGAAGCCCCAGTGCTCAGCCGAACCACCTCCAGCCTTCGGGCCAGCCGTCGGACAGTCGGTGGTGCTCAACCAGGAAACCATGGACAAGGTCCGCCTTGCGCTCGCCACCAATTTCAATGAATGGGGGAAGACGGTGGCCTGGTCCGCGTCCCACACCTCTGTTGACAGGACATTCACTGAGGTCCATGTTTTCCTTGATGCCCTATGGGCCGGTCTGATCCCCCCTTTCTCCACCTTCTTCAACGCCGCGCTTTCTCATTACCAGATCCATATGCTTCACCTAGATCCTCAATCATCGCCCTCCTTGCCGTCTTCGCCTTCGTCTGCGAGGCCATGGTGGGCATTGCTCCTTCTGTGGCCCTACTTCGCCACTCTTCTCAGTGCACCTAACCGACCCTCAGCAGTGCTCGGGATGCCTGAGCTTCCAGGCCATGGCTGCGACGGCCGGCTCGGGGATTGGCTTCAAGCTCCCGCCACCAACAAGTGAGTTCCGGAAGCGGTGGGTATTCGTGGACGCCGGCGTGCTCAGCCCCTGCTCTTGCTTCCATTGGCACCCGCCGTTCCCAGCTCTGGCTGGGGCCACGTGAGGCTCGCTAACCCATGTCTTGCCTACGTCTGGCTCTGGTTGAAGAGACTGAAGGATCTTGGCGTGTCTGCACCCATGGTGGTGAAGGAGTTCATCCGGCGCCGTGTTGCCCCACTTCGGCACCATTCTCGACCAATTTGGACCTTGTCTGTCAACAGACACCTCATGAGGCCTCATGAGTCCGGGCATCCCCTTGAGGCGTAGAAAACCGTGCTTGAGATCTTGACGGGCGACCCGTCACCAGCCAGCATGCCTAAGGAGGGTTGTCTCTTGTACTGCTGCTAGAACATGGTGGATTTCACGAGGCAAATGCCCTCCTTCGATGAGTGGGGGCTACGCCCGGCCGGTCTTGAAGGGCCTCACAAGAACCCGGTCCTAGTGGCTCCCTTGCCCGCCACCAGCGAGGCGATCTCCCCGGAAGTGGGCGCAGGGGGCGACCATGGTCGGCCGCTGGAAGTGGGCGCAGGAATCAACGCTGCTCGGGACTCCCAAAGGGCCGCCCCACGGCCCTCCAGAGAGACGTCTTGAGGAAGTGGCCAGAGGGGTGTCGTAGCCTGATACTCCTAAGGCTACAACCACAGAGGCCCCGGTGGGTCGCTACGAGGCGGAGGATGGCACCCCCGAGGTTGCCTCCTCAGGAGTTACCCCAGCTGCGTCCGGAGCTGGTGATCGTGCCCTGGGCTTCGGCCAGCTCCGACTGAACTTTGATGTGCTCCGGAAGAGGAAGGGGTCTCCAAGCCGCAGCGGTGATGCCTTCCGGCCATTCAAACAGAGGAAGTATATCACCATAGACGAGTGAGTACCTTATCTTTGAAGTTTCTCGAGTGCTGCTTCCCCTCCAGACTATGGTTCCTCAGGGTCCCTTCTACTAGGGCGGCGAAATCTCCCGAGAAGCCACTTCCCCCTTCTTCGAGTCCCCCGTCGGTCTTGAGCGCTCCCAGCCAGCATGCCGCACTTGGCACGAGGTCGGCCGGAGAGGCAAGCGCGCCCGCCTGGTGCCTCAAATCTGCGTTCCTACCATCCCTTCTTCGTGGCCTTGCCTCAGGGCAGGAGGTGTGCCAAGGGCTCCTCCCCTGGTTATCGATAGCGGCCTGATCACCTCGGTCCTGGCCTCTTCTTCGAGCAATGAGCCCTCGCCCCTCCGGGCCTCCGCTGAGCCCCGGAGGGCGACCAGGAAGGCGCCAGCCCGCAGCCTCTTGCTGGGAGGATGCGAGCCACTTCGGACCCCTTTGACATCCTATGGCGTGGAGGACGGACCCGGTCGCGCGCTCGAGCTTATGCGCAAGAAGGGTGCCATCCGCCACGAGCTGTTCCGGGAGGTGATGGGCGCGCTGAGAAGGCTTGGGGAGGAACTCATGGATGTTGACGCTCATTTTGAAATAGAGGGCCTCTGGTTGGTGGATGAATGGCATCAATTGAAGGTGGCCATCCACCTCGGACGCCTCCAGCATGAGCATACTAGCACGGACGCCAAGGCATCCCTCGCAACCTCGCGTGAGTCCAGCGCCCGAGCCTTGGAGGAGGCCAGGGAGGCAGACCACTGCCGCGAGGTCGCCGAAGAGCGCAAGCGGGAGCTCCAGGCCCTGAATGCCTCCCTAGAGCAGCAAGTGGAGGTGCGTAGAGATGCCTTGGCATCGATGAATGGGGCGACATCTGACGAGGGGGAAATCTTGAGGCACGAGGAAGCGTTGATGCTGGAGGCCACAGAGCGCAGCCTCGAGCTCAAGCAATTGGAGATGAGGGAGCGTCAGGTTGCTCAAGCGGAAGATGCCGCCAACGCGCGTGAGGCCGGGATCCAGGAGGAAGTGGACCGCGGGGTGGCGGAGGCTCGCACTGATCTTGCCAATAGGTATGACCTGAACCTGAAGCTCGTGAGGCTGAAGTTGACAGCAGGACCACCGCCCTCAGGTCAAGGTTTGCGGGGGCGGAGCAGCGCGAGAAAGCCGCCGTAGCTTCCCTAATCTCCGTGCAGGCTGAGTTAGCCTCCGCCCATGCCGAGCTGCTCCGCTGCAGCAGCGGGTTACTGTTGTTGAGTCCCTTGCGCAGCAGAGCATGGAGGAGGCACTCCGGCAACAGACGCTGCTGCGCGAGCACGCCCCCATGCTCTGGGACCTCAGGACGAGGGCCAAACAGGCACTGGGCGCCATTTGCGACGAACACGCCCCTAGTCCCCATGCAAAAGACTACACCAGCCACCTTCGCTTCTTCGCTTATCTCATGACGCGCCTGGAGAACCGGGCTGAGAGGGCTCGTGAGCTTGTCGAGGAGAAGAGCCAAGAACTCCTTGGGCGCATGTTTTCCCGCGTTTTCAGCCATCTCCTGAACATCAATCCTGATTTTGACTTGGACGCCGCCATTGCCCCGGTGCCCGAGGTCATCTGGGACACCCTAGCACGCTAGGTGGACAACTATGTGGATGCTCTGGTCAGGGCTTTCTCCTTCGAGGACGATGCGGTGGTGGTCGTGGCGGACGAGGGCGGCGCGGTTGATGATGGTGAAGATGGTGCCAGTGACAACCACAGTGGTGCCAGCGACGTGCCTGATAGCGACCCGGAGGACGCGGCGAGCGACATGTCCGACTGAGCCTGCATTCCTTTGTTTTGAACCCGCATGCAAAAGCTGGTGCACGACCCCTCAGGGCGTAAGAGCATTTTGGGGAGGGGGAACCCCTCATGTAATCAGACTACTATTTTATTCCTCGAACCATACATAAAGCGTGCTTTTGTAAGCTCGCGAGCCCCTTGCGAGTGTGCGGCTGTAACTTACCTTGGCCCAGGCAGGCTTTACACTGATTTGGCTGCTACGGACATGCATTTTCTCGAGGGGAGTCCTTCGCGGGCTCGTGAGGCTTGGGGCTCCTGAGGAGTCTGCTAGTCTGCTGGAGAGGGCCTCGCGAGGAGCGAGCGCCAGTCTTGGCGGGGTGCGCGCGGGGCGTTGTACGCAACACCTAGCCCCCGCTCGCGAGGTGCTCGAAAGGAGGGGGAGGTGGCAGATGCAAACCTCAAAACAAGGCACGAATCCAGAAAACTCATGAAACTAATACGAATGATAAAAGACACACCCCGCGATTGCCAATGAAAACACGACTTCAAATTCAAATCCAAAGGCTACAAATTGAGCTACGGAAAAGGGGGTTGGAAACAAAATGCCGCGTCCGGCACCTAGCTAGTCTTCTTGGCTTCTCACCAGCACATAGCCAAGTGCCTTTGTTGGCTGTGAGCTTAGTCATTGGGGGATAGTGTCGATGGCCAGCGCGGACCATGGTGCTTCCACTAGGACGTGGGAGGGAGCCCTCGAGGCCCGAGGGCGGCTCTCCGGAGACTCCGGGGCATGTACAGCCCCACTGATTATTATGTGAGAGTGTCACGGGCGGAGACCTTCACAGGCGTGAGCCTTGCTTCATATCGCCAAACGAGGGCCCCGCCTTGCGCCACCCCCGACCACCGTTGGGGCATACGGAAACCAGGACGAGACCAAGGGGCAGAGGGAATGCCAGCGGCGCCCTCGGCAACCACGGGCCCTCTGCCAAGGGGAGGACTCGCCGGCACCTCCCCGGCACAGGACCTACCTCGGGGTGACGCCTTGCCCCATGTGACATGGGGGTGGGCCTTGCTCCGGACCCCTTCCACGCAACCCCCAGTGCGCCGCCCCTGGCTGGGGTGGGGCTGCAGCGCTTGGGCGCCGTCCGCCGACACGGCCTAGTCCACCTATGCTCCATGGTTAGCGTAAGCCTGCTCCTGAGTTATCAGCGGTACCCTGCGGTGGTTGGCATCGCCGGGGTCGGCGAGGCTCCTGGGTGGCTCGTAGAAGGCCTCGGCTTCAAACATCTCTTCTTCCCAGCCCGGCTCGTGGAACGTGCAAGGGTCATCCTCTAGCGCGTACTCCTGACTCACCATGTAGGGCACATTGGCTACCTAGGTTGCCTCGCCGGGACCTCCGCCAAGGCACCCCGCACCCCACGCCGCCGAGCCCAGTGTGCCTTCCTGGTGGCCATGGGGTGGTGCTCGACTGGGACCGTGGGGAGCAACGCCCGCGCCCATGCCACCTAGGGGAGGTGAGGGCACGACCGGGTGTCCGACACCGCTGGTCGTGCCAACGCTGGCGAGCCCTCCTAGTGCACCTGGGAGCACGCGGGCGCAACGAGGCTCTCCATGCGACCTGGCCACAACTTGAGATGTGAGTAGGGAGCAGAAAGGTGGTGTATCCGTGGCCGCAGCATCCAATAGCTTTGCGACGCGTTCTGGCAGCGCGTCACGGACGCTCTCCATCAGCCAGCACCGCAGTAGCTCCCGCGCCACCACGAGTGCGGCTTGCATGTTCGCCTGTTCCCGTCGGGTGTGTGGCGCCGTCGCTGCTGCATAGCTTGCGGATCTTGTGGCGCCCCGCGCGCGGCGCGGCTTGAGGGTGGTGGACGTCGGTCCGTGCTGCCCGTGTCCGCGGGCATTGGGCGGTGTGCGGGCCGCCTGGAGCGCGAAGTTGAGGTCTTCTGGAACGAATGGAGGTGCTCGAGCTGGCCGGGCCGCCCAGCGGTCGGCCTGGGCCCTCGGATCGTCAGACATCGTAGATGCGAGGCGACGGCGGATCAGTCGATGGGGAAGAAAACCTCGGCGCACCCCTACCTGGCACACCGAATGTCAGATTTCAAGTTCCGGCAAAACCCTCAAGGTTCGAACTCTGGGGTGCGCACAAAGATCTCTCCTTCCCCCTAGCTCACTCACAACAATCTCAAGGCTCACCTCGTCGAACCCAAAGAACAAGGGACACAAGAGTTTATACTGGTTCGGGCCACCGATGTGGTGCAATACCCTACTCTAGTGTGGTGTGGTGGATTGCCTTATAGGCCGAGGATGAACAAGTACAAGAGAAGAACTGCCTCCCGAGGGGAGGTGTTCTTGAGCTTGGCGAGCTAGTGCGTATGAGGGTGGAATGGACCTGATCCCCTTCCTATGGTGATGGCTAGTCCTATTTTTAGAGGCCCTGGTCCTCTTCCCAAATATTAGGCGGGAAGGGATCCCACAACGGCCAATTTTAAAGGGGACAGCTAGTACAAGCCACCCTGACAAAAGGTGGTCTTCGCCTACCAAAGGCTCTGGTGGTGACGCCGTCGTGGGCTCAGCGATGACCTCCATCCTGCCGTCCTGCTGGTCTTGGTCTTGTTGCATCGATATGGAAACCTTTGTCTGATGCCTCGGGACTCCTCGCCTGCACCTACTCCTTTGGCACCAAAGAGGCAACTACTGCTCTGCACCTGGTGGCGCCCGCCTGGCACCCGCCTGGCCTTGGTCGTCATGGATCACGTCACGGGAACCTCACGAGGTGCCCCTCGCCTTGATCTCTCCGCTCCTTGCGAGCCAGCCTAGCGAGGCTGCCCCTGAGGAGGTCTTGCATCGTTTGCCTCGTGAGGCTTGGCCCTTCACGAGGGTCTTGAGTGTTTGCTGGTGAAGATGGGCTGTACCAGGCCGCTAGAAGAGCCATGTCGTGGGCCGCAGGCAGGCAAGTCTAGGGACCCCCATTCCCAGAACGCCAACAAGGCCCATGGCAACCGTAGAGAGGATTCGGACCCCCTCACACTCATACGCGTGTAGCTCCTCTCGCGCGGAGGCAACCTTGCCGGGCAGAGCGCTGCGCTTCTCCACCATTTTCCACCATCAATCCACCAAAGGAGGAGTAGGGTTTTACACCTCGTGGTGGCCCGAACCTGGGTAAAAACGGCCCGTGTCATCTCTGCTGCGTTGCGTTCTGCTTCTCCGCTCTTTGTGCATCGTGCTCGTCCCCCCGCCAATCCAAAAGGGGGTCTTGGTCCCATAGGTGGTCTTGGTTTCCCATGAAGTCTTTGGCGCATTAGGTAGGGGGATCACTTGCACGAACCCGAGAGCATGAGCAGCGCATCATCTTCACCGCCATTTTCATCATCGACAGTTCATCGACTGTGGCACCCAAGAAGAAGTCCGGTGCTGCAGCTCACCCGTCCACCCCGAAGGCCCCTCCGCCCGCGGCCACCGACATCGCGGGGAATGCGGAGGCGCACGAGGACATGGGCGCTACGGGGGACGTGGTCGGCGCAGGTGGCGTTGTCACCAACTCGCCCGCGACCGAAGCAGGAGCAGGAGGTACCAGAGAAGGACTGCACCAACAACATCCCGGCGACCACTGAAGGAAATATGCCCTAGAGGCAATAATAAAGTTATTATTTATTTCCTTATATCATGATAAATGTTTATTATTCATGCTAGAATTGTATTAACCGGAAACATAATACATGTGTGAATACATAGACAAACAGATTGTCACTAGTATGCCTCTACTTGACTAGCCCGTTGATCAAAGATGGTTATGTTTCCAGACCATAGACATGAGTTGTCATTTGATTAACGGGGTCACATCATTAGGAGAATGATGTGATTGACATGACCCATTCCGTTAGCTTAGCACCCGATCATTTAGTATGTTGCTATTGCTTTCTTCATGACTTATACATGTTCCTATGACTATGAGATTATGCAACTCCCGTTTACCGGAGGAACACTTTGTGTGCTACCAAATGTCACAAAAAAACTGGGTGATTATAAAGGTGCTCTACAGGTGTCTCCAAAGGTACTTGTTGGGTTGGCGTATTTCGAGATTAGGATTTGTCACTCCGATTGTCGGAGAGGTATCTCTGGGCCCTCTCGGTAATACACATCACTTAAGCCTTGCAAGCATTGCAACTAATGAGTTAGTTGCAGGATAATGTATTACGGAACGAGTAAAGAGACTTGCCAGTAACGAGATATAACTAGGTATTGAGATACCGACGATCGAATCTCGGGCAAGTAACATACCAATGACAAAGGGAACAACATATGTTGTTGTGCGGTTTGACCGATAAAGATCTTTGTAGAATATGTGGGAGCCAATATGAGCATCCAGGTTCCGCTATTGGTTATTGACTAGAGACGTGCCTCGGTCATGTCTACATAGTTCTCAAACTCATAGGGTCCGCACGCTTAACGTTAGGATGATGGTTATATTATGAGTTTATATGTTTTGATGTACCGAAGGTTGTTCGGAGTCCCGAATGTTATCAAGGACAGGATGAGGAGACTCGAAATGGTCGAGACATGAAGATTGATATATTAGAAGCCTATGTTTGGATGTCGGAAGTGTTCCGTGTGAAATCGGCATTTTACCGGAGTACCGGGAGGTTACTCAAACCCCCCGGGGCTTAATGGGCCTATATGGGCCTTAGTGGAAATAGAGGGAAGCAAGGGGAGTGTGGGGCGCGCCCCCTAGGCCCAAACCGAATTGGTTTAGGGCAAGGAGGCCCGGCCCCCTCTTTCCTTCTCCCCCTCTCTCTTTCCTTCTCCCGAATCCTATTCCAACTAGGAAAGGGGGGGCGTCCTACTCCCGGTGGGAGTAGGACTCCTCCTGGCGCGCCCTCTCCCTGGCCGGCCGCACCCCCCCTTGCTCCTTTATATACGGGGGCAGGGGGCACCCCATAGACACAATAATTGATCGTTTGATCCTTTAGCCGTGTGCGGTGCCCCCCTCCACCATAGTCCACCTCGATATTACTGTAGCGATGCTTAGGCGAAGCCCTGCGTCGGTAGAACATCAACATCGTCACCACGCCGTCGTGCTGACGAAACTCTCCCTCAACACTCGGCTGGATCGGAGTTCGAGGGACGTCATCGGGTTGAACGTGTGCTGAACTCGGAGGTGGCGTACATTCGGTACTTGATCGATCGGATCGTGAAGACGTACGACTACATCAACCGCGTTGTGCTAACGCTTCCACATTCGGTCTACGAGGGTACGTAGACAACACTCTCCCCTCTCGTTGCTATGCATCACCATGATCTTGCATGTGCGTAGGAATTTTTTTGAAATTACTACGTTCCCCAACAGTGGCATCCGAGCCTGGTTTTATGTGTAGATGTTATATGCACGAGTAGAACACAAGTGAGTCGTGGGCGATATAAGTCATACTGCTTACCAGCATGTCATACTTTGGTTCGGCGGTATTGTTGGATGAATCGGCCCGGACCGACATTACGCGTACGCTTACGCGAGACTGGTTCTACCACCGTGCTTTGCACACAAGTGGCTGGCGGGTGTCAGTTTCTCCAACTTTAGTTGAACCAAGTGTGGCTACGCCCGGTCCTTGCGAAGGTTAAAACAACACCAACTTGACAAACTATCATTGTGGTTTTGATGCGTAGGTAAGAACAGTTCTTGCTAAGCCCGTAGCAGCCACGTAAAACTTGCAACAACAAAGTAGAGGACGTCTAACTTGTTTTTGCAGGGCATGTTGTGATGTGATATGGTCAAAGCATGATGCTAAATTTTATTGTATGAGATGATCATGTTTTGTAACTGAGTTATCGGCAACTGGCAGGAGCCATATGGTTGTCGCTTTATTGTATGCAATGCAATCGCCCTGTAATGCTTTACTTTATCACTAAGCGGTAGCGATAGTCGTAGAAGCATGAGATTGGCGAGACGACAACGATGCTACGATGGAGATCAAGGTGTCGCGTTAGTGACGATGGAGATCACAAGCATAAGATGATGATGGCCATATCATATCACTTATATTGATTGAATGTGATGTTTATCTTTTATGCATCTTATCTTGCTTTGATTGACGGTAGCATTATAAGATGATCTCTCACTAAATTTCAAGATAAAAGTGTTCTCCCTGAGTATGCACCGTTGCCAAAGTTCGTCGTGCCTAGACACCACGTGATGATCGGGTGTGATAAGCTCTATGTCCATCTACAACGGGTGCAAGCCAGTTTCGCACACGCATAATACTCAGGTTAAACTTGACGGGCCTAGCATATGCAGATATGGCCTCGGAACACTGAGACTGAAAGGTCGAGCGTGAATCATATAGTAGATATGATCAACATAGTGATGTTCACCATTGAAAACAACTCCATTTCACGTGATGATCGGTTATGGTTTAGTTGATTTGGATCATGTGATCACTTAAAAGATTATAGGGATGTCTTTCTAAGTGGGAGTTCTTAAGTAATATGATTAATTGAACTTAAATTTATCATGAACTTAGTACCTGATAGTATCTTGTTTGTCTATGTTTGATTGTAGATAGATGGCCCGTGCTGTTGTTCCGTTGAATTTTAATGTGTTCCTTGAGAAAGCAAAGTTGAAAGATGATGGTAGAAATTACACGGACTGGGTTCGTAACTTGAGGATTATCCTCATTGCTGCTCAGAAGAATTACATCCTGGAAGCACCGCTCAGTGCCAGGCCTGCTGCTGATGCAACTGCAGACGTTAAGAACGCCTGGCAGAGCAAAGCTGATGACTACTCGATAGTTCAGTGTGCCATGCTTTATGGCTTAGAACCGGGACTTCAACGACGTTTTGAACGTCATGGAGCATATGAGATGTTCCAGGAGTTGAAGTTAATATTTCAAGCAAATGCCCGGATTGAGAGATATGAAGTCTCCAATAAGTTATACAGCTGCAAGATGGAGGAGAATAGTTCTGTCAGTGAACATATACTCAGAATGTCTGGGTACCATAATCACTTAACTCAGCTGGGAGTTAATCTTCCGGTTGATAGTGTCATTGACAGAGTTCTACAATCACTGCCACCAAGCTACAAGAGCTTCGTGATGAACTATAATATGCAAGGGATGAATAAATTAATTCCCGAGCTCTTCGCAATGCTAAAGGCAGCGAAGGTAGAAATCAAGAAGGAGCATCAAGTGCTGATGGTCAATAAGACCACCAGTTTCAAGAAAAAGGGCAAAGGGAAGAAGAAGGGGAACTTCAAGAAGAACAGCAAGCAAGTTGCTGCTCAGGAGAAGAAACCCAAGTCCGGACCTAAGCCTGAAACTGAGTGCTTCTGCTGCAAGCAGATTGGTCACTGGAAGCGGAACTGCCCCAAGTATTTGGCGGATAAGAAGGATGGCAAGGTGAACAAAGGTATATGTGATATACATGTTATTGATGTGTACCTTACTAGAGCTCGCAGTAGCACCTGGGTATTTGATACTGGTTCTGTTGCTAATATTTGCAACTCGAAACAGGGACTACGGATTAAGCGAACACTGGCAAAGGACGAGGTGACGATGCGCGTGGGAAATGGTTCCAAAGTCGATGTGATCGCGGTCGGCACGCTACCTCTACATCTACCTTCGGGATTAGTATTAGACCTAAATAATAATTATTTGGTGCCTGCGTTGAGCATGAACATTATATTTGGATCTTGTTTGATGCGAGATGGTTATTCATTTAAATCAGAGAATAATGGTTGTTCTATTTATATGAGTAATATCTTTTATGGTCATGCACCCTTGAAGAGTGGTCTATTTTTGATGAATCTCGATAGTAGTGATACACATATTCATAATGTTGAAGCCAAAAGATGCAGAGTTGATAATGATAGTGCAACTTATTTGTGGCACTGCCGTTTAGGTCATATCGGTGTAAAGCGCATGAAGAAACTCCATACTGATGGACTTTTGGAACCACTTGATTATGAATCACTTGGTACCTGCGAACCGTGCCTCATGGGCAAGATAACTAAAACGCCGTTCTCCAGAGCTATGGAGAGAGCAACAGATTTATTGGAAATCATACATACAGATGTATGTGGTCCGATGAATGTTGAGGCTCATGGCAGATATCGTTATTTTCTCACCTTCACAGATGATTTAAGCAGATATGGGTATATCTACTTAATGAAGCATAAGTCTGAAACATTTGAAAAGTTCAAAGAATTTCAGAGTGAAGTTGAAAATCATCGTAACAAGAAAATAAAGTTTCTACAATCTGATCGTGGAGGAGAATATTTGAGTTACGAGTTTGGTCTATATTTGAGACAATGCAGAATAGTTTCGCAACTCACGCCACCCGGAACACCACAGCCTAATGGTGTGTCCAAACGTCGTAATCGTATTTACTAGATATGGTGCGATCTATGATGTCTCTTACAGATTTACCGCTATCATTTTGGGGTTATGCTTTAGAGACGACTGCATTCACATTAAATAGGGCACCGTCGAAATCCTTTGAGACGACGCCTTATGAACTGTGGTTTGGCAAGAAACCAAAGTTGTCGTTTCTAAAAGTTTGGGGCTGCGATGCTTATGTGAAAAAGCTTCAACCGGATAAGCTCCAACCCAAATCGGAGAAATGTGTCTTCATAGGATACCCAAAGGAGACTATTGGGTACACCTTCTATCACAGATCCGAAGGCAAGACATTCGTTGCTAAGAATGGATCCTTTCAAGAGAAGGAGTTTCTCTCGAAAGAAGTGAGTGGGAGGAAAGTGGAACTTGATGAGGTAACTATACCTGCTCCTCTATTGGAAAGTAGTTCATCACAGAAACCGGTTTCTGCGACGCCTACACCAATTAGCGAGGAAGTTAATGATGATGATCATGGAACTTCAGATAAAGTTACTGTTGAACCTCGTAGATCAACCAGAGTAAGATCCGCACCAGAGTGGTACCGTAATCCTGTTCTGGAAGTCATGCTACTAGATCATTATGAACCTACAAACTATGAAGAAGCGATGGTGAGCCCAGATTCCACAAAATGGCTTGAGGCCATGAAATCTGAGATGGGATCCATGTATGAGAACAAAGTATGGACTTTGGTTGACTTGCCCGATGATCGGCAAGCAATTGAGAATAAATGGATCTTCAATAAGAATACTGACGCTGACGGTAATGTTACTATCTATAAATCTCGACTTGTTGCAAAAGGTTTTCGACAAGTTCAAGGGATTGACTACGATGAGACCTTCTCTCCCATTGTGATGCTTAAGTCTGACCGAATCATGTTAGCAATTGCCGCATTTTATGATTATGAAATTTGGCAAATGGATGTCAAAAACTGCATTCCTGAATGGATTTCTGGAAGAAGAGTTGTATATGATGCAACCGGAAGGTTTTGTCGATCCGAAGGGAGCTAACAAAGTGTGCAAGCTCCAGCGATCCATTTATGGACTGGTGCAAGCCTCTCGGAGTTGGAATAAATGCTTAGATAGTGTGATCAAAGCATTTGGTTTTATACAGACTTTTGGAGAAGCCTGTATTTACAAGAAAGTGAGTGGGAGCTCTGTAGCATTTCTGATATTATATGTGGATGACATATTGCTGATTGGAAATGATATAGAATTTCTGGATAGCATAAAGGGATACTTGAATAAGAGTCTTTCAATGAAAGACCTCGGTGAAGCTGCTTACATATTGGGCATCAAGATCTATAGAGATAGATCAAGACGCTTAATTGGACTTTCACAAAGCACATACCTTGACAAAGTTTTGAAGAAGTTCAAAATGGATCAAGCAAGGAAAGGGTTCTTGCCTGTGTTACAAGGTGTGAAGTTGAGTAAGACTCAATGCCCGACCACTGCAGAAGATAGAGAGAAAATGAAAGATGTTCCCTATGCTTTAGCCATAGGCTCTATCATGTATGCAATGTTGTGTACCAGACCTGATGTGTGCCTTGCTATAAGTCTAGCAGGGAGGTACCAAAGTAATCCAGGAGTGGATCACTGGACAGCGGTCAAGAACATCCTGAAATACCTGAAAAGGACTAAGGATATGTTTCTCGTTTATGGAGGTGACAAAGAGCTCATCGTAAACGGTTATGTTGATGCAAGCTTTGACACTGATCCGGATGATTCTAAATCGCAAACCGGATATGTGTTTACATTAAATGGTGGAGCTGTCAGTTGGTGTAGTTCTAAACAAAGCGTTGTGGTGGGATCTACATGTGAAGCGGAGTACATAGCTGCTTCGGAAGCAGCAAATGAAGGAGTTCATATCCGATCTAGGTGTCATACCTAGTGCATCGGGTCCAATAAAAATCTTTTGTGACAATACTGGTGCAATTGCCTTGGCGAAGGAATCCAAATTTCACAAGAGAACCAAGCACATCAAGAGATGCTTCAATTCCATCTGGGATCTAGTCCTGGTGGGAGACATAGAAATTTGCAAGATACATACGGATCTAAATGTTGCAGACCCGTTGACTAAGCCTCTTCCACGAGCAAAACATGATCAGCACCAAGGCTCCATGGGTGTTAGAATCATTACTATGTAATCTAGATTATTTACTCTAGTGCAAGTGGGAGACTGAAGGAAATATGCCCTAGAGGCAATAATAAAGTTATTATTTATTTCCTTATATCATGATAAATGTTTATTATTCATGCTAGAATTGTATTAACCGGAAACATAATACATGTGTGAATACATAGACAAACAGATTGTCACTAGCATGCCTCTACTTGACTAGCCCGTTGATCAAAGATGGTTATGTTTCCTGACCATAGACATGAGTTGTCATTTGATTAATGAGGTCACATCATTAGGAGAATGATGTGATTGACATGACCCATTCCCTTAGCTTAGCACCCGATCGTTTAGTATGTTGCTATTGCTTTCTTCATGACTTATACATGTTCCTATGACTATGATATTATGCAACTCCCGTTTACCAGAGGAACACTTTGTGTGCTACCAAACATCACAATGTAACTGGGTGATTATAAAGGTGCTCTACAGGTGTCTCCAAAGGTACTTGTTGGGTTGGCGTATTTCGAAATTAGGATTTGTCACTCCGATTGTCGGAGAGGTATCTCTGGGCCCTCTCGGTAATACACATCACTTAAGCCTTGCAGGCATTGCAACTAATGAGTTAGTTGCAGGATAATGTATTACGGAATGAGTAAAGAGACTTGCCGGTAATGAGATTGAACTAGGTATTGAGATACCGACGATCAAATCTCGGGCAAGTAACATACCGATGACAAAGGGAACAACATATGTTGTTGTGCGGTTTGACCGATAAAGATCTTCATAGAATATGTGGGAGCCAATATGAGCATCCAGGTTCCACTATTGGTTATTGACCGGAGACGTGTCTCAGTCATGTCTACATAGTTCTCGAACCCGTAGGGTCCGCATGCTTAACATTACGATGACTGTTATATTATGAGTTTATATGTTTTGATGTACCGAAGGTTGTTCGGAGTCCCGGATGTGATCAAGGACATGACAAGGAGTCTCGAAATGGTCGAGACATGAAGATTGATATATTAGAAGCCTATGTTTGGATGTCGGAAGTGTTCCGGATGAAATCGGAATTTTACCGGAGTACCGGGAGGTTACTGGAACCCCCCGGGGGCTTAATGGGCCTACATGGGCCTTAGTGGAAATTGAGGGAAGCAAGGGGAGTGTGGGGCGCGCCCCCAAGGCCCAAACCGAATTGGTTTAGGGCAAGGGGGGCCGGCCCGCTCTTTCCTTCTCCCCTCTCTCTTTCCATCTCCCGAATCCTATTCCAACTAGGAAAGGGGGGGCGTCCTACTCCCGGTGGGAGTAGGACTCCTCCTGGCGCGCCCTCTTCTTGGCCGGCCGCACCCCCCTTGCTCCTTTATATACGGGGGTAGGGGGGCACCCCATAGACACAAGAATTGATCGTTTGATCCTTTAGCCGTGTGCGGTGCGCCCCTCCACATAGGCCACCTCGATATTACTGTAGCGGTGCTTAGGCGAAGCCCTGCGTTGGTAGAACATCAACATCGTCACCACGCTGTCATGCTGACGAAACTCTCCCTCAACACTCGACTGGATCAGAGTTCGAGGGACGTCATTGGGCTGAGCGTGTGCTGAACTCGGAGGTGCCGTACATTCGGTACTTGATCGGTCGGATCATGAAGACGTACGACTACATCAACCGCGTTGTGCTAACGCTTCCGCTTTCGGTCTACGAGGGTACGTAGACAACACTCTCCCCTCTCGTTGCTATGCATCACCATGATCTTGCGTGTGCTTAGGAAATGTTTTGAAATTACTATGTTCCCCAACAACCACGCCCTGTGAGGTACCGGTAGAGAGATTATTCCATCTGTCCCTCTTGGCCTGGCTGAGGGGCATAGTCACGGCGGTGACGTAAGTTCCGGGGCAAATCGCAACCCTACGGCCGCCCCCGTTGCGTGCGCGATCGTAGGACATGCATCGCCCCCGAAGCAAACTGGCCCAGCCAATGCTCCGAATGAAGTCGTTGGCTCAGGCGCGCCATCACCTCGTCACCACGTCGTTCCAGCGACTGGTTCCCGACGATGGGAGCCCGGCACAGCCACCACCAGCACCGTCAGGAGCTGGGCGATGTTGCGGTCTACATCGTCATCGCTGATGCCAAGCACCGCTACAGAGGCCATGGCGCGGGCCCAGCTGCCGCTGAGGTTTCTACCGACAGCTAATCAAATGGATGAGTGGAGATCCACCATTCAGAGTCCGATTGGCTTTGCGGAGGCTGGGGGCTCACAACGAGCTGGCCTGCCGCGGCCTCCCCAGACGACGATGGCAGCTCGTGCTGCTGGTCATGCGGAAGGAGCCACCCTCATGGTGCAGTCCCCTCCATGGCAATTAGCGCGGGAGCCACGAAATCAAGAACCCGATGACGTCTCGATGGCCTCTTCCGACCCTCGAGCACATCAAGGCCAACGGCGAGCCCCGGAGGATAGACGGAGGGAAGACGCACGTGTTGCCGTTGCGCGGTGCCGTGACAACCACCGCCGGACCGATGGGTGCAATGGCCCCGACACTGACGAGCCCGTGCCCGAAGCTGGCGGGTGCCTACCTTTTGAGGTTGGGTGCCCTGCCTTCACTCATGAGCTGCGGCAAGTCCGTTGGCCATCTGCTCGCACGTTCAAGCCAGAGATACCTAAGAAGTATGATGGGAGACTGAACCCGACAGAGTTCTTGAGCATCTACACCATCCCTGTTCAAGCTGCCGGGGGAAGAGATGAGAAGGTGTCTGCCAACTACTTCCCTTTGGCACTCAAGCCGAACATGAGGTCTTGGCTGATGCACCTGGTGGAGGAAGGGAGGAAACTTCCTAGAGAGGAGGATTGCGTCAACATCGACTCAGAGGATGACGACGAGTCCATCAGTCAAAAGAAGAACAAGAAGCGCGAGGATAAAGTAGTGCTGATAGTTGAAGGATCGTGCACGCCTAGTGCCGACAAGAAGGCTAAGGCCGAAGCCCCCGGCAAGGAAGTTGCCGCGTGCACCGACTGCTGGGAGGCTATGGCTGCTGAGAAAGCTAGGAAAGGTGATGGACTACATTGCAAGATCCATCGGACCAAGGGCCATGATCTCCAGGAATGCCATTAGGTCGAACAACTCGTTAAGAAGCAGAGGGCTGAATAGAGAAGCATGATAAGGAAAAACGTAAGAATGCTGCTGGTGGGAAGGGCTGAGGCAGTGAAGCAAATCGCCCCCGCAAGGCCCTTCAGAACCAAGGAAAACCTGTCAGGGGCCAAGAGAAGCAGGATTGCAATGAGGAAAGTGATAGAGGGTGTCGGTGTCAAAACCGGCGGATCTCGGGTAGGGGGTCCCGAACTGTGCGTCTAAGGCGGATGGTAATAGGAGGCAGGGGACACGATGTTTACCCAGGTTCGGGCCCTCTTGATGGAGGTAATACCCTACGTCCTGCTTGATTGTTCTTGATAATATGAGTAGTACAAGAGTTGATCTACCACAAGATCGAAGAAGCTAAACCCTAGAAGCTAGCCTATGGTATCATTGTTGTTGGTCCTACAGACTAAACCCTCCAGTTTATATAGGCACCGCGGGGCTAGGGTTACATAGAGTCGGTTACAAGGAAGGAGATCTACATATCCGTACTGCCAAGCTTGCCTTCCACGCCAAGGAGAGTCCCATCTGGACACGGGATGAAGTCTTCAATCTTGTATCTTCATGGTCCAACAGTCCGGCTAAAGGATATAGTCTGGCTGTCCCGATACCCCTAGTCCAGGACTCCCTCGGTAGCCCCCAAACTAGGCTTCAATGACGATGAGTCCGGCGCGCAGATTGTCTTCGGCATTGCAAGGTGGTTTCTTCTTCAAACTCTGAGTACCTGCTAAATAGTGTCCGGCTTCTCGTAAATGTTGCGCTTCTTGGCTTCTGCGTCCAATAATGGCCACCTTATGTGGGACTTCAACAGCGAAGATGATGCCACTCGCTGCGGGCGCAAGGGACCGGACTCAGTTGCTGCTCTAGCAAAAATTCTATCCGACCTGTATAAGGGGGAAGAAGAGGAGTTCCTCCATATCAAGCCACGGGATGGATTCTCTATGAACAACCCTCGAAGCTGGGTGAGCTTCCGCTCTTTTTACTTCCATCCAACCCTTGTTTTCGTGATAAATATTTACTTTGCCATTTCATCGCAGGAACTGCATAAGGCGGTAGGGGAGATCAATAGCCCGCCTCCACAACTGGAGGATCCTGAACGGGTCCTCGACCCCGGCCTCAAAGAGGATCCGAACATATTCGTGGAGCTGATTGATAGGATTTTTTATCAGCTAAGCTGTGATGACGCCATGGTGGCCATTATAGCCGACTACTCTGGGCTACTCCCAGCCTCGCAGGTAAATGAGACCGGAGTCCCAACCTTTGAAAAGGATTTCCTTGTATGCACTTCACCTTCCGTATACGAATGGTGTTTTATAGGGAAGGCCCTTGGGACGCCATGCCGAGCCCGCGGTGACTCGCCAACAAGGGGTTTCAAAGCCAGACAGGCTAAAAAGGAAGGCGGTCCAGACGGAGACGCCGGTGCAGAGGTATGATGCAACACCTCACTCCGTGGTTGTCGTCTTTTAAAAACATAATAACACCCGTGTTTCCTAGAAGGAAGAACGCTCGCCGGACAATATCCGGAGAGGTCGCCGATCACGCCTCTACCAGTCGGGCTCCAGGGCTGGACACAGAGGCGAAAGCTAACACGAGGCACACGCCGGATGCTCCTTCTACAGAGGATGTGGATAAGATATTCGCTACGAATTCCAAAGTGGAGAGCGCCATAAATCACAGGCGTCGCCGAGCCGTACTCCGTGATGCTTGTTTCTCCTGAGAGGCGTTTGCTGCCTTCAACTTAGGAGATGCGTACATCCGTGCTGCTCAAAATGGTCTAGCCAGAGCCACGGACCAGTATGTAAAGGATCTACGGGTAAGAAAATTTGATGAGTATATATATCAGTAGCCCCTGAGACTTGAAACAGTTGGCACAACTGATTTAAGGATCATTTATTGTGCAGGTTCTTACAGAGAAGAATACTTGACTGTCACAGGAGCTGGAGGAATGCAAGACCCAACTTCGGGCCGCCGTTGCCGCATTGAAGGAACCTGAAAAGTCCCCAGCTGGTAACATTTGTTTCAAAGAATGATAGGTACCATATAGTGTGCGACATGGCTGTAGATCTAACAATAGATATTGCAGATGACTCCGGAGAGAATCCGCAGGACCAGCATGCCGTACGACAGCTAAAGGCTGGCGAACGCGTGCTGACTAATGTCAGGCGGGAGAAAAACAATCTCCAAGATGCCAATACCGAGCTGAGCGTTGGAACTGAAAGATGTTCGAGACCAGCTTGCGGACTCCGAGAAGGAGAATAAGCGGCTTCGACGCGGCATTTTCAGTAAGTGCTTGAATAAACCCTTAAAAGGATGCGGCGGAGAAGCCAGCTAACAGAGTTATGTCTGCAGGTACGCTGACGGGTCATCCCGCGGAGGAGATGCCCGGGTCTGCGGGTGATCTTCTACCCGAGCTCTCACAACTGCACGAACAAGTTCGGCAGGTGATGCAAGGTATTTCCCAGGCCTTGTGGCCATCCGTCTCCCTTCCAGCAGGCATTGGAGAGCTTGCGGAGAAGCTCAAGGGATCACGGTAGCGCTTCCGATTATGGAAGATATCAGCCTGCCGTCAAGGTGCCGGGGAAGCCTGGGCCATGGTGAAGACGCGGTATACCAAGGTTGACCCAAACCACATGGCCGAGGTCGGACCTGTGGGGCTCGATGGGACAGAGATCCCCGTTAGCTTAGTGTATCGGCAAGTAGAATTAGCCGCAAAGTATTCCCAACAGGATTGTAAGCTAGACAGCCTGTTGGATGGTATAGAGGAGGAATTTAGTCAATCTACATGACTATGTAATTAAAGTGACATGTATAATGCCTTCTAGCCGGATTGTAAATCATTTGTCATGGCGGACCTTTTCGCTTCAACCTCGGGACCCGATAGTACGGAGTGTATCTGAATACCCGCTCAGTTATATAAGAACCGGGGTATGCGTGGAAACCAGGCGTAGGGGTCATTAGTGCTTGAACAGACAAGTACCCAACTAGTTATGTTATATTACATGGGTAGTAATAAACATCTTCCAGGGAGAATAGTTCCGTTAAGGGTTCCTTTCCCTGGGTACGCATGCCCTAAAGTGCATGTCCGGACTGCGAGAGGAGATACAGGTAAAAACATCTAGGGGCGCATATGGAAAATAAATAAAAATCATCTTTTGTTCACCGACCGAATATTCCCTTAAGAACGCTAGCTTTCGGCTTCACCCAGTTTGAGGTACACATCCGGCTGACCCGGCAGTAACAATCACAGAGGTGCTCCCCTTATGCCCTAGCCGAATTAACAAGAACGTAGGGCATAAATACAAGAGCCAGGCAACCCAGCTTGGCCAAAACTTAAGTCATATCGATGCATATAATGGCGAAGAAAAGGTACATGCGGAAGAATAACACATGTGTGGGGCATGATGCCCAGATAAATAATAAGCTTCTGTGTAAGAAGCCCCCAGGTATAATGAGCGCGGTAAGCGCATCAATAGTGTGCAAGCAAGGCAAAAGTTGGCCCTTGAAGCCCTTGAGAAAGAATAAAAGAAAGAAAGAGAGAAAAGATAGATAATGTATATGCAAAAAATGGACAGAGGAAGGAGATAAACATAGAGTCTGGCACTAGGCGTAGAATCTTCGGAGCTTGGCTGCGTTCCATGGGTTCAGCTCAAGTCGATTATTCGATGCATCCCACAGGCGGTACGCCCCACCAGTCAGAACTTGGTCAATAATGAAGGGACCTTCCCATTTGGGCTCGAGCTTGGTATTTTTCTTCTCCGACAGGCGTAGAACTAACTCGCCAACGTTATAAATTTTGGCCCGTACTTCTCTGCTTTGGTATCTGCGAGCCTATTTCTGATAGAATGCGGAACGGGCTTTTGCCACATCGCGCTCCTCCTCCAGGGTGTCCAGACTGTCCTGCCGATCGAGCTCAGCTTCTCTATCTTTGTACATGCGCACTCGAGGTGAGTCATGAATTATGTCGCAGGGCAGAACCGCCTCTGCGCCGTACACCATAAAGAAGGGTGTGTATCCGGTAGTACGATTCAGCGTGGTCCGCAGCCCCCAGAGTACGGAGTTGAGCTCCTCTGCCCAATGCGTGTTAGACTCCTTTAAGGACCGCACTAATCTGGGTTTGATGCCTCTCATGATAAGACCATTTGCTCGCTCAACTTGGCTGTTGGTTTGTGGGTGATAGACAGAAGCATAATCGAGCTTGATGCCCATGTTGCTGCACCAGAGTTTTACCTCGTCGGCCGTGAAGTTCGTGCCGTTGTCAGTGATGATGTTGTGGGGGACGCCATAATGGTGTACAACCCCGGATATGAAGTCTATCACCGGTCCGGATTCGGCCGTTTTAACAGGTTTGGCTTCTATCCATTTGGTGAATTTATCCACCATGACCAGCAAGTATTTTTTCTTATGGATTCCCCCTTTAAGGGGTCCAACCATGTCAAGCCCCCAGACCACGAAGGGCTAGGTAATGGGGATTGTTTGGAGGGCGGTGGGTGGCATGTGGCTTTGGTTTGCAAAAAGCTAGCAACCGACGCAGCGTTGGACCAAGTCATGTGCGTCTGCCCGGGCCGTCAGCCAATAAAAACCTATACGGAAGGCCTTGCTTACAAGGGCCCGGGCTGCGGCATGGTGGCCGCCGAGTCCTGCGTGAATTTCTGCCAAAAGCTTGCGCCCTTCCTCTTCGGAGATGCACCTTTGAAGGACTCCGGTAGTGCTTTTTTTATACATCTCTCCCTCGTGGACCCTGTAGGCCTTAGATCGCCGCACTATGCAGCGTGCCTCATTTTGGTCCTCAGGAAGTTCCTTCCTAGTTAGGTAGGCCATGAATGGTTCTGTCCACGGGGCGATGATGGCCATTATTACGTGGGTTGAAGGTGTTATTTCGGTGGCAGAGCCTTCGATTATGTCAGAGTGTTCCGTATCGGGCATTTTGGCCGGGTCCGGACTATTGTTACCGGTGTCCCCTTCCCATACCACGGGTGGCTTAAAGAACCTCTCCAAAAAGATGTTGGCGGGACCGCATCGCATTTTGCGCCGATGCGGGCGAGGATATCTGCCGCCTGATTATTTTCCCGAGCCACATGGTGAAATTCGAGCCCCTCGAACCGAGCTGACATCTTTAGGACGGCGTTTCGATAGGCCGACATCTTCGGATCCTTGGCATCGAAGTCTCCCTTTATTTGGGATATTGAGAGGTTCGAATCCCCGCGCACCTCCAGGCATTGAATGCCCATGGAAACTGCCATCTGAAGACCATGTAACAGGGCTTCGTATTCGGCTGCATTGTTGGAGTCTGTATACAGTATCTGCAGTACGTATTGAACTGTATCTCCGGTTGGGGACGTCAGGACGATGCCAGCCCCCAGACCAGCCAACATTTTGGAGCCGTCGAAGTGCATGATCCAATTGGAGTATGCGCCGTACTCTTTAGGGAGTTCGGCTTCCGTCCATTCGGCGACAAACTCGTCCAATACTTGCGATTTAATGGCTCGCCAGGGTTTGTATGTTATGTATGTCGAACGGGGGGAGCTCAATGGCCCATTTGGCAATCCGGCCCATGGCGTCGCGGTTGTTTATAATATCATTAAGTGGCACTTCCGAGGCTACTGTAATCGAACACTCTTGAAAGTAGTGTCGCAGCTTCCGGGATGCCATGAATACCGCATAGGCTATCTTTTGATAATGTGGGTACCATGATTTGCATGGAGTGAGGACAGTGGATACATAATATACCGGCTTTTGAAGGGGGAATTTATGTCTGTCCGTTTCTCATTCGACGACGAGCACTGTGCTTACAACCTGATGCGTTGCCTCAATGTACAACAACATTGGTTCGCCGATGTTTGGCGCGACCAGGATTGGGTTGGTTGCCAGTATGGCTTTTATTTCTACCAATCCGGCTGTGGCAGCGTCCGTCCACTCGAAGTGTTCGGTGCGCCGAAGGAGGCGATAAAGGGGTAATGCCTTTTCTCCTAAGCGGGAGATAAAGCGGCTTAGAGCCGCCACACATCCGGTTAATTTTTGTATTTGTTTGAGGTCCGTTGGGATAGCCAACTATGACAGAGCTCGGATTTTTGCCGGATTTTCTTCAATTCCTCTACTGGATACAATGAAACCCAGGAGCTTTCTAGCTGGTACACCAAAAACGCATTTTTCCGGATTGAGCTTGATGTCATATGTTCGGAGGTTGTCGAATGTGATCCTCAAGTCGTCTATTAGAGAGTCGACGTGTTTGGTTTTGACGACCACATCATCTACGTATGCCTCTACTGTTTTGCCGATCTGTTTCTCCAGACATGTCTGAATCATGCACTGATATGTTGCGCCGGCGTTTTTGAGCCAAAAGGCATTGTGTTGAAACAGAAGGGGCCGTATGGTGTGATAAATGCCATTGCGGCTTGGTCAGACTCCGCCATCTTGATTTGGTTGTAGCCGGAGTATGCGTCGAGGAAACATAATGAATCGTGTCCTGCGATAGCATCGATAATTTGATCGATGCGGGGGAGGGGGAAGGGATCCTTTGGGCAAGCCTTGTTGAGGTCCTTGAAATCAACACATAGGCGCCAGGATTTGTCCTTCTTTGGTACCATCACCAGGTTTGATAGCCAGTCCGGGTGTTTTATTTCTCTAATGAATCCGGCCTCCAATAACTTGGCTAGTTCCTCTCCCATAGCTTGTCTCTTAGGTTCAGAGAAACACCGAAGAGTCTGCTTGACCGGCTTGAATCCCTTTAGAATATTAAGGCTGTGCTCGGCCAGCCTGCGTGGGATTCCACGCATGTCTGAGGGGTGCCAGGCGAATATGTCCCAATTCTCGCGTAGGAACTCTTGTAGTGCGGTGTCCACGGTGGGGTTTAACTATGCCCCGATGGAGGCTGTTTTTGTAGGGTCCGTTGGGTGGACTTGGAATTTGACTATTTCATCTACTGGTTTAAAAGAGGTGGACTTGGATCTCTTGTCAAGTATCACGTCGTCCCTGTTCACTGTGGAGCGTAGCGCAGTTAATTCCTCGGCCGGAAGGGCTTCGGATAATGCCTCGAGGGACAATGCGGCTGTTTTGTTTTCGGCGCGGAGTGTTGTGTCCGGATCACTAGCGAGAGTGATGATTCCGTTGGGCCCGGGCATTTTGAGCTTCATGTACCCATAATGGGGTATGGCTTGGAAGATCGTGAACGCCTCCCGCCCTAAAAGGGCGTGGTATCCGCTACTGAACGGGGCCACTTGGAATGTAATTTCTTCGGACCTATAGTTCTCTGGCGTGCCGAATACCACATCTAGTGTGATTTTCCCAGCACAGCATGCTTCTCGACCGGGGATGACTCCTCTGAAGGTAGTGCTGCTTTGCTCAATGCGGTTCCAGTCTATTTCCATTTTTGACAAGTTTCCTCTTAGATGAGGTTTAATCCACTGCCGCCATCCATGAGTACTTTGGTGAGTTGAAAGCCGTCCACAATTGGACTGAGGACCAGTGCAGCTGGTGCTCGGGCTATTTAGAATTTAGGTTTGTCACTGGCATTGAAGGTAATAGCTGTGTCACTCCATGGATTTATCGCTGCCACGTGGCAGATTTCGGCAAGGCCGCGGAGTGTTCGCTTGCGCCTATTATTTGATGTGAAGGTCTCAAAGACTGTTAATAACGTATTTTTATCCCCGGGATGGTGCTCTGTGGCATCTGGGATGAGAAGATCCTTGCTGCTTTTGGCCACCTGCCGGAGTATCCAACATGCTCTAAGGCTGTGTGTTGATATGGTATCCGTTGTACTATGAATTTTGCAGGGTCCGTTGAGCCATCCCTCCAATACGGTTCCACGCCCTATAGAGGGTTTTTGCTTCTTTGTAATTAACTCAGGTGTCTTATGATAGTGCACCCTTTTACTTCGGACCGGGTGTATATTCGGAGCCGGATTATCCCAAAATTTCGTTTCGGTTTTCCAGGCACTTTCCATCGCACAGTACTTTCATACTATGGACGCCAAGTCGGCAAAGCGTGATATGTCACGGCGACTTATGGCATTAAGGATTCCCTTGTCCGTGCAATTATTGCAGAAAAATGAGACTGCGTCTTCCTCGCGACAGTCCTTAACCTTGTTCATCACAAGGAGGAATCTGGCCCAATAATGATGTACTGTTTCTTGCGGCACTTGCCTGATGTGGGAAAGATCGTTTATGTTTGGGTGGATTTGAGTCCGAACCCTTACCCGATCTGAGACCCAGGGGCCGAGGAGTTTCCAATCTTGGAAGTTCGGGTTTCGGGATGTTGCCCAATAAGTCTGGCCCGCTGCCTGACTCTAGGTTCAGGGCTTGGGTGATGTCCTCCCGCAAACGGGTATTCGGCTCGGAGAGCTTAGGAATCCGGACATAGTTAGTCCTCAAGATAGAGGAAGAATCGCCGCATTGTTCCTCCACCACCGCAATATGATGGGTGACCGGTGGAGAGTTAATCTCCCTTTGATCGGGTTTAAGCCCAATCCGATCGTAGTCCGTAGCGACTCCCAAGGCGGCGATGCGATCCAGGAGCTCGTTTAGGGAAGAGAGCTCCATTGGATCCATCTACTCGGCAAATTCCAAGCCGACATGGAGGCTGTTTTCGATGACCCGAGAAGTCATCGTCGGTGCAACAGCCGAACGGGCGGTCATGATGAAACTGCCTAGCCTGAGAGTTTGGCCGACAGCCAGGGCTCCCCCGGCGGTAATGTTGTTTTTAACAACGAGATGAGGCATCCTTCCTTACGGTGACGGCATAGTGGAACTCTCAATGAAATCACCAATGTCGGTGTCAAAACCGGCGGATCTCGGGTAGGGGGTCCCGAACTGTGCTTCTAAGGCGGATGGTAACAGGAGGCAGGGGACACGATGTTTACCCAGGTTCGGGCCCTCTTGATGGAGGTAATACCCTACGTCCTGCTTGATTGTTCTTGATAATATGAGTAGTACAAGAGTTGATCTACCACGAGATCGAAGAGGCTAAACCCTAGAAGCTAGCTTATGGTATGATTGCTGTTGGTCCTACTGACTAAACCCTCCGGTTTATATAGACACCGGGGGGCTAGGGTTACACAAAGTCGGTTACAAGGAAGGAGAACTACATATCCGTACTGCCAAGCTTGCCTTCCATGCCAAGGAGAGTCCCATCCAGACACGGGACGAAGTCTTCAATCTTGTATCTTCATAGTCCAACAGTCCGGCCAAAGGATATAGTCCGGCTGTTCGGATACCCCCTAATCCAGGACTCCCTCAGAGGGGATGAAGAGGAAACCAACGAGCAGGAGTTCCAGAAGGCCACTGACGCCATGTGCATTGACGAGGGTGCATCTCTGCACTCCTCTCAGTGCCAACTTAAACGGTGGGCACGTGAGGTCAATGCCGTGGAGCCAGCGGCAGAGTCTCGGAAGCCACTCAAGTGGTCACACACGCCCATCATCATTGACTAAGAGGACCATCCTAACCGCACCACCATGGTAGGATGTTTGCCGTTGTTGGTTTCACCGAGAATTCACAACCTTAAAGTCACAAAGATGTTGGTTGACGGCGGGGCCGGGTTGAATCTGATTTCCCCAAAGGTTATCAACAAGCTTCAGATAGCAGAGGAAGAACTCAAGGTCACGGGCACGTTTCAAGGAATCAACCCCAGAAGGAGTCATCCTAAGGGAAAGATCACGTTGTCAGTGACATTCGGAGGAGAGTTGAACTACTGGACTGAGAAGGTTGTGTTTGATGTGGTCGACCTCCCCCTGCTGTACAATGGAATCCTTGGACGCCCAGCTCTGGCAAAGTTCATGAAGACATCCCACTATGCCTACAACACTTTGAAGATGCAGGGCCGGTGGGAGTCATTTCCATTCCGTCAGACGAGAAGGATGCAATTATTAGCATGGATAAGATGTACCGGGACGCTGTTGCGGCATAGGCCGCAGAAGCCACAGTTCCCGCCAAGGAAACCAAAGGAAAGAAGAAGGCTAGTAGGTACACCAACAAGGAGTCTGGGAAGTGTACCTCTTCGGAGTGTGTTGTGCCTGTTGATGACTTGCCATAGAGTTCCAACAACAAGAGATCCAAAGCTGCTGCACCTCATGTGAAAAAGGTCCCGGCAGGGCTGGCTGGTACTAATGGTACCTTTACTATCAGTGCCACCCTTGGTGACAAATAGGAAAGCGCACTCGTTGCCTTCCTGCGGGCGAATGTCGATGTGTTTTCTTGGCAACCATCTGACATCCACGGTGTTCCCAGGGAGGTAATCGAGCACCACCTTGCTGTCTGCCCACATGCCCGACCCTCAAGCAGAAGGTTCGAAAGCAAGCTTTGGAACGGCAACAATTCATTGCAGAAGAGATCAGGAAACTTTAGGTAGCTTGCTTGGTCAGAGGAGTACTGCATCCAACATGGTTAGCAAACCTGGTGGTCATATGCAAGGCTAACGGGAAATGGAGGCTTTGTATAGATTTCACATACCTCAACAAGATCTACTCGAAGGACCCATTTTCCTTTGCCGCGCATCGACCAAATTGTGGACTCCACTTCAGGTTGTGATTTTCTCTCTTTTCTGGATGCGTACTCTGGATGCCATCAATTTTTTATGTCCAAGGAAGATGAAGAGAAGACCTCATTCATCACCCCATGTGGCACATTATACTTCGTGTGCATGCCTTTCGGGTTAAAGAGTGTCGGGTCCACTTTTGGAAGAGCAGTCCAGATTGGTTTTGAATCGCAGTTGCACAGGAACATTGAGGCTTATATGGATGATATTGTGGTCAAGACCAAGGACAGATCAACCCTCATATAGGATTTGGAAGAGACATTTGCTAATCTCCGCAAGATCAACTTGAAGCTTAACCCGGAGAAGTGTGTGTTTGGTGTTCCCTCCGGCAAGCTCCTCGGGTTCTTCATATCCCATTGTGGGATAGAAGCCAACCCTGATAAGATCAAGGCTGTCGAGTAGATTCAGGCACCCAGGTCAGTTAAAGATGTGAGGCGTCTGACAGGATGCGTTGCTGCACTTAGCAGGTTCATCTCCAAGTCTACCGAGCGTGCCTTGCTGTTCTTCAAAATTTTGAAGAAGGCAGGACCCATGAAGTGGACTCCGGAAGTAGACGCTGCACTACAAGACTTGAAGGCCTACTTGTCCTCTGTGCCCACTTTGGCTGCTCCCGAACCACAAGAATCGTTGCCGCTATACTTAGCGGCAACTAATCAAGTGGTTAGCGTGGCCTTAGTGGTGCAGCAGGAAGTAGAAGAAACGGTGAGCGAGAACAACCCGGCAGGGTCAGATATGGTTTAGGACAAATAAGAGCACGGTAGCGGAGACAAACCCAAGGATGCGGTAAGGAATAAATTGGTGTAGCGCCCAGTGTACTTTGTCAGCTCCCTATTGCAGGGGGCTAGATCTAGGTACTCTGGTATGCAAAAGTTGATTTTTGGCCTCAACATGGCTTCAAGGAAACTACGCCACTAGTTCCAAGCCCATGAGATCACGACTGTTACCCATTTTTCTTTGCAAAGGATACTCTGAAACCCTGAGGCTACTGGGAGAATAGTGGAGTGGGCTTTGGAGTTATCTGGCTTTGGCCTGAAGTTCGAAAGCACATCTACAATCCAGAGCAGGGCATTGGCAAAGTTTATTGTCGAATGGACGCCAACCCCTGATGATGAGGTGCTTGAGATAGTTATCCCCGGCAAGGAAGCACCCCAAGAATGGATCATGTATTTTGATGGTGCCTTCTACCTACAAGCTGCAGGGGCTGGCGTGCTTCTTGTTGCTCCCACTGGAGAGCACCTGAAGTACGTCGTCCAAATGCATTTTCCTCAGGAGGAGGCTACCAACAATACTGCAGAGTATGATGGGCTCCTTGCCGGGCTCAGGATTGCCACTAAATTGGGGATCAAGAAGCTGATCATTCAAGGAGATTCACAACTTGTGGTGAGACAAGTCAACAAAAATTACCAAAGTCCATTGATGGAGGCATATGTTGAGGAAGTGAGAAGATTGGAGGAGCACTTTGAAGGGTTACAAACAGAGCACATACCCCATGCGGAAAACAACATTGCTGATCATCTGTGAAAGTGTGTTGTGCAAAAACTTCCTGTGGAACGAGGAACTTTTGTTCTCCATCTTACTCAGCCCTCCGTATCCCCAGCAACAATGGCCTGAAAGAGGACGAAATTGGACTCCGGTAAGCCTCTCCTGGTAGAGCCTTCCGGGACTCCTGGCAGGGACCCTGCCGGAAACAACTCCCCATCACTTGCCGGGCTGCACCCTCCTGCCGGGCCACTGGTCCCCGCGGTCGAGGAACGCCCCCCGCGAGCGGGGAGGTGCCATTATGTTGCTGAGCCCCAGAATCCAACTTGGGCAAGGCACATGGTACACTTCCTCCAAACAGGAGAACTTCCCGAAGAGCAAGAAGAAGATGAAAGAGTAGCCCAGAGGGCCAGTATGTATCATTTTATCGATGACACACTATATAGAAGACGGCCCAACTGTGTGAAATTGAAGTGCATTTGCCGGGAAGAAGGAAAGGGACTGCTGGCTGAGAAACACAAAGGCATGCGCGGCTCCCACATTGGATCAAGGGCGTTAGGTGGGAAAGCATTCCGGCAAGGATTCTATTGGCCCACAACCCTCTAAGATGTGGTCGAGCTAGTCACCAAATGTGAAGCCTGCCAGCTCCATTCCATGAACATCCATATGCCTGCCCAAGCTTTTCAGATAATCCCTTTGTCATGGCCGTTTTCGGTCTGGGGGGGCGATATCCTCGGCCCTTTCCCCCGAGCTGCCGGGGGCTTTGAATTCTTGTTCATTGCCATTGACAAGTTTACAAAGTGGCCGAAAGTATATGGCATGAGAAAGGTGACTTCTTAGTTAGCTATCAAGTTCTTGAAAGGATTGGTGTGCCTCTTCGGGGTCCCTGCCTGGAACATCACCGACAACGGCACCCAGTTCATGAGCCGCGCCTTCATGCAATATGTTCATGCCCTCAGAAGCAGATCTCATTTGCCTCTGTTGCACATCCCAGAAGCATTGGACAAGCTGAGAGGGTGAACACTGAAGTGTTGCGAGGACTCAAGAACCTTTCATAAGCTACAGAAGTGCGGAAGGCGATGGATCCACGAGCTGCCAGTGGTTCTTTGGTCCCCCATAATGACACCAAATCGAGCCACCGGGCAGACTCCCTTCTCCCTAGTCTATGGGGCAGAAGCAGTTATCCCCATAGAACTCATTTACGGGTCTCCTCGAGTGCTTGCCTACGATGAAGTAGCGCAGGATCAGCACCGGCGTGACGACCCTGTGCTTCTCGAGGAGAACCGCCTCCGGGCTGCTACGCGTGCTACATGCTATCAGCAAGCCCTGCTTCGCTATCATAGCCGCAGGGTTGAAAGGATCGAGAAGAGGTGTCTAGAGGGGGGTGAATAGACTCTTAAGAAAGAAAAGTAGCAATTTTTAATTTCTTCAAGTTAAGGTGGAGTTTTAGCACAAGTTTAAACATTCACAATACATTCAAGCAAGCATGGCAAGAGTATATGAGCAGCGGAAAGTAAAGCATGCAATTTGCAAGGAATTAAAGGGATGGGATTGGAGTGTGCAAACGCAATTTGAGACATGGCGATTTTTGGCGTGGTTCCGATAGGTGGTGCTATCGTACATCCACTGTAACGCCCCGAGACCGATGTGCCAGGTGTCCTCCAGTTATTCGCTGTTGTTGCCTTGTCATTTGCTTGCGTGTTGCATCTTGTCATGTCATCATGTGCATTGCATCATCATGTTTTCAAAACTTGCATCTGTTCCGGTCTCCTCGTTCTCCCTTTTGTCCGTTCTGAGCCCAACCACACTTGCACGCGCCCGCGGCATGTCCGAAATATTATTTTATAAGTGGCCGGAAAATGTTCTCGGAATGGGATGAAAGTTGGCGTGCGGTCTTATTATAGTGTAGGTAGACCGCCTGTCAATTTTCATCGCATTCGGAGTTCGTTTGATAGCCTAACCGTTAAACTATAGCGACACTATAGTCGGTCTAACGTCGGACGTTTTCGGTCTCCGGAAACAGTTGCCGGGCTGCACTCCTCTCCTCTCATCTCAGCCCAACCTCTCTTCACAGCCCTCTAGCCCACCTATCTAACCCCCCCCCCGCTCCGGGTCGTCCGATCGAGATCGAACGGCTCCGAAACGGACTAAAACCCCCAACCCTAGCTCCTCCTGCTATATATAGCAGCCCCCCTTGCCATTTTGGGCCTTCCCCTTCCTCCTCCTCGAAATCCGCGCCCCCAATCATCAGCCAGCCGCCTCCCACCTCCTCTGCCTCGTTTTCCGCGCCGGCCAAGTCCTCCGCCGCCACTTGTCGCGCCTCCATTAGCCCCGCCGCCACCTGACCGCGCCCTCCACCAATCCTACGCGGCCACATCGCCTCCCCGCGCCCCACATCGCCCAGCGCCGCCAGGCCCGCGTCAGGCCCGCCCAGGGCCCCGATCTGGGCTCTGAGGCCCGCGCTGCGCCGCCCTGCTCCCCGAGCTCCAGATCGGGAGAGGGAGTTCCCGATCCGAGCTCCTCCGCCGCCAACAGCGCCCCGCCCCCGTCAGCTCGTCGTGGGCTCGCCGACCTCGTTCCTCGCCGGATCCCGCATCCCTAGCGCCGCCGTCTCGTCATGGCCAGATTCGGCCCCGGAGAGCCGAGCCCCGCCGGATCCGGTGCTCCTTTGCCTCACTGCCTCGCCGGAGCTCCTTCACGCTGCCGCCGCCGGACGGGATCGGGAGAGCCCCGATCCGCTTCGCCGTTGACCATCGGGCGCCGCCGCCCCTGCCTCCCCGATCCGATCGGGATGGAGGGAGACGAGCGCTCCGTTGACCGCCTCCTCCTCCTTCCGCGTGGGCCCCGCATCCAGGCCCAGCTGGCCTGCCCCTCCGGCCCACTTCGTCCTCCGTCGTCCCGCGCGTGGGCCGCCACGATGGCGCCAAGGCCCAGCGCGCCGCCCCCGCCTCGGCCTGCTTCCTCCTCCACCGACTGGGCCAGGCCCTGGGTGAGCCGAACCCCAGCGCCCCCTCCTCTTGTTTTTTTCACTCTTGTTGGGCTGCCCAGTGCACTGTTTAGATTCGGCCCGATTCATGTCTTTTCCTGCGGAACGATTTTGCCCATTTATCCAGAGATTGCCAGTTTTGCAGATTAGTCCCCCTAGTTCATGCATTTAATAACTCACTAACCGTGCATCGGATTAAAATGTTTTATATATGAAACTTGCTCAGAATTTTGTGTCGATTAATAATATCCAACTTTCATCTATGTTTAAAATATTTAAAATGTTGTTTGCATTAATTTGCTCCTATGCCATGCTAAAATGATTTAATTCATAACTAATTAACCGTAACTCCGATTTTAATAATCTTTATATGTAAATGGGGTAGAATTTTGCCTAGTTTAACATGGTGGGCATCATCTTGCATGTTTAACAACTCTAAAATATTGTTTAGGGAAGAACAGTACCAAACCTAATTTATGCTCATGAGGAGTTTCCGGAATTGTTGTTCTTTGCTTCCGGCCTCATTTAACCTTGACTAGATAGGTAGTTTTCATTTGCTTCACCTCTTGCCATGTTAATCAACATTTAATATTGTTGGGGTACATAAACGAGAGAGAACTAAATAATTGATGTGGTGTTTCGTCAATATGCAACTCGTTGCATATTGAGCTTCCACTTAATTTGTAGTTTTGCTTGTGCACTTTGCCATGCCATGCTTCATTAAACCGGACATGCATCATCCTTGTTTGTGCATCATGCCATGTTTATGTGGTGGTTGTTTACCATGATTGTTTGCTTCTTTCCGGTGTTGCTTCTTCGGGTTGGTTCCGGTAACGTCGTGTTTGTGAGGACCCGTTCGACTACGTTCGTTTGTCTTCTTCATGGACTCGTTCTTCTTCCTTGCGGGATCTGCAGGCAAGATGGTCATACCCTCGAAATAACTTCTATCTTTGCTTTGCTAGATGCTCGCTCTTTTGCTATGCCTATGCTACGATGCCTACCACTTGCTTATCATGCCTCCCAAATTGCCATGCCAAACCTCTAACCCACCATGTCCTAGCAAACTGTTGATTGGCTATGTTACCGCTTTGCTCAGCCCGTCTTATAGCGTTGCTAGTTGCAGGTGAAGATTGGAGACCGTTCCTTGTTGGAACATTATTTACTTGTTGGGATACCATTATATTATCTTGTTATCTTAATGCATCTATATACTTGGTAAAGGGTGGAAGGCTCGGCCTTTTGCCTGGTGTTTTGTTCCACTCTTGCCGCCCTAGTTTCCGTCATATCGGTGTTATGTTCCCGGATTTTTGCGTTCCTTATGCGGTTGGGTGATAATGGGAACCCCTTGATAGTTTGCCTTGAATAAGACTCTTCCAGCAATGCCCAACCTTGGTTTTACCATTTGCCTCCTAGCCTTTTTCCCTTGGGTTTCGCGGACTCAAGGGTCATCTTTATTTTAAACCCCTGGGCCAGTGCTTCTCTAAGTGTTGGTCCAACCTAGAGCACCGTGCGGTGCCGTCCCTTGGCAACTTGGGTTACGTTGGCTTCCGTACGCTTAGCTTATCTGGTGTGCCCTGACAACGAGATATGTGCAGCTCCTATCGGGATTCGTTGGCACAGCGGTTGGTGTTGCTGGATTGGTTTTAACTTGTCGAAGTGTCTTGTAGAACTGGGATACCGAGTCTGATCGGAATGTCTCGGGAGAAGGTCTATTCCTTCGTTGACCGTGAGAGCTTGCCATGGGCTAAGTTGGGACTCCCCTACAGGGATTGAACTTTCGAAAGCCGTGCCCGCGGTTATGGGCAGATGGGAATTTGTTAATGTCCGGTTGTAGATAACTTGAACCTTAACTTAATTAAAATGAATCAACTATGTGAGTTACCGTGATGGTCTCTTCTCGGCGGAGTCCGGGAAGCGAACACGGTGTTGGAGTAATGCTTGCCGCAGGTTGTTCTCTAGTTACTCGTTTGCGCTTTGCTATCTCTCCTCGCTCTCTTTTGCGAATAGGTTAGCCACCATACATGCTAGTCGCTTGCCGCAGCTCCACATATTGTACCTTGCCTTTTCCTATAAGCTTAAATAGTCTTGATCGCGAGGGTGCGAGATTGCTGAGTCCTTGTGGCTCACAGATTACTTCCAAACCAGATGCAGGGCCTGATGATTCCGTTCCAGATGATGCGCATGAGCTCAAGTGGGAATTCGATGAAGCTTCCCGCCATTACTATGTGTCTTTCCCTGATGATCAGTAGTGGTGCCCAGTTGGGGCGATCGGGACCGTGTCGCATGTTGGGTTGATATGTTTTTTTGGTGCCGTAGTCAGGCCATGAGTCTTTGGTTGATGCAATGCTATTTATGTACTTTGATTGACGTGGCGAGTGTAAGCCAACTATGTATCTCCCCTTTTATTATCTATATATTTCATGGGATGTTGTGAAGATTGCCTAACTTGCGACATAGCTTTCAATGCGGTTATGCCTCTAAGTCGTGCCTCGACACGTGGGAGATATAGCCGCATCGAGGGCGTTACAAGTTGGTAATCAGAGCCTTCCCGACCGTAGGAGCCCCTTTGCTTGATCATTACTAGTGGCCGAGTTGAGTCTAGCAAAATGTTTTGAGTCATTTAGGAATTATATATCGGAGAGTTTAGGAATTCTTTTTACTCCCCAGTCCCTTCATCGCTCTGGTGAGGCATCCTGACGTAGAGTTTTGACTCTTCTCTCCTCAAATTTCACTAAAAAAAATTTAGGATCACGCGGGTATCTTGGAATCGTTCCGATGGTTTTGTGACGAGAACTTTGTTCTTGGTGCCTCCTGTCTTTAGGGGTTGTGGCAGTGTCCCGGGGAGTTGAGCTCTGAGGTGTTGTCATCACAATTTTATCGTTGCAGTTCTGGAATACCTGAGTTTAGTATGCCGACATCGAAAATCTCTTTTATGCAGTTCGTTGGTGAGATATCCTCGACGCCACCCAGTACTGGGGCGGGAGTTCGGGAGTATTGCCATAACTTGTATAACGGATGCTTTTTGAAGGTTGAGGTAGATGGTTTCCGAAGTTTTTTCTTGGTTATGTGTTGAAGGATGGATATTGCTGGATGTAGGATTTGCTAGATTTGGGTGAGATATTATGCTTCCCCTGTATCCCCAACACCTGATTCCATAACCGGAAAGGTTCAGGAATTTCATAGGTGGGAATTCTTGTAGCCCTAGTTCTTATTCCACGGATATTTGGTTTGAGATTGTGATTTCTTACCGAGTATTCGTTCTTGATCCGTACCTTGTTGATTTGTTCCTCTACCTAAATTCTAAGTGGCTTCTCAATTTATGGATATGTGACCATTTCAAGTGGAATGCATTCGTTCTTATGTTCGGATGTGAAGACTATATGTTGCAATTTCATTCCGCTTGATTCAGCTTCATTTTATCTGTCAATGTGCTAACGTATGTCACCCTCTTCAGGATGGCTCCCGCTAAGAGCAGCAATCAAAATCAGAATCAGAATCAGGATCCGCCACCACCTCCTCCTCCTCCGCGGGCATGGCAAGCTGTGATGGCCGCAACCAATGCAAACACACAGTTGATCATGCAAATTCTTCGAGAGCGCAATCAAGCGAACCAAGGCAACCAAGGTAACAACCAGAATCACTTTGCTACACTCAACCTGTTCCTTGCTAACGGGCCAAAGACTTTCAGCAATTGTGTTGAGGCAACTAATGCTGACGATTGGCTCGTGGATCTGTGCAAGCATTTCGAGTGCAATAACGTCAGGCCTGAGGACTTTGTCAAGTTCGCATCCTTTCAACTCAAAGACCAAGCTGCAGAATGGTTCTAGCAGTACAAAGATTCCAGAGGAGGCCGTGTGATTACCTGGGATGAATTCCGTCAAGACTTCAAAGCTCATCATATTCCTCAGAGCGTGGTTGAGACCAAGCGTGAGGAATTCCGCAACCTAAAGCAAGGCTCTTTGTCTATCTATGACTACAACAAGTTGTTTCAGAAGCTCGCCCGCTTTGGCAAGAAGGACGTCCCTGACGAGAAGAGCATGATATACTAGTTCAGGGGTGGTCTCAGAGAAGAAATCCAGCTAGCTCTTGTTCTCTTTGAGCCCTTGAGGTACGATGAGTTCTACAACATGGCATTGAAGCAAGAGGCTGCTCAACTGAAGTGTGATGCTTCCAAGAAGCGAGTCCGAGATGCTACTCCGTCTTCCTCTACTCAAGTGGCCAAGCAGCAGAAGTTTTGGCTTCCTCCTCCTCCGTTCCGTCAGCCGTATCAGAAGAGCAAAGGTGGTAGTAGATCCTCCCACCCACCCAACCCTAGCTTTCAGAACAAGACTTCGTATCAAGCTCCTAGATCGAGTGCTCCATACCACCGCCCGCTTTCAGAGGTCACGTGCAACAAGTGCCAACAGAAGGGTCACTATGCCAACAAGTGCTTCAATCAGAGGCGTCTCCCTCCTCCTCCTCCTGTGAGATCGGCAAGTACAACTGTGGTCAAGCATAACCCCAATTCCGCCAAGGTCAACTTGCTGAATGCAGCTCAGGCAGAGGACTCGTCAGATGTCATCATGGCTAACTTTCCAGTTAATTCTTTTCCCGAAAAAGTTCTTTTTGACATTGGTGCATCGCATTGTTTCATGTCAAGATCATTTGTTTCCAAGCATGACTTCGTTTCACAGGTGGGAATTCTTGTAGCTCTAGTTCTTCTTCCACGGATATTTGGTTTGAGATTGGGATTTCTTACCGAGTATTCGTTCTTGATCCGTACCTTGTTGATTTATTCCTCTACCTAAATTCTCAGTGGCTTCTCAATTTATGGATATGTGACCATTTCAAGTGGAATGCATTCGTTCTTATGTTCGGATGTGAAGACTATATGTTGCAATTTCATTCCGCTTGATTCAGCTTCATTTTATCTGTCAATGTACTAACGGATGTCACCCTCTTTAGGATGGCTCCCGCTAAGAGCAGCAATCAAAATCGGAATCAGAATCAGGATCCGCCACCACCTCCTCCTCCTCCGCAGGCATGGCAAGCTGTGATGGCCGCAACCAATGCAAACACATAGTTGATCATGCAAATTCTTCAAGAGCGCAATCAAGCGAACCAAGGCAACCAAGGCAACAACTCGAATCACTTTGCTACACTCAACCAGTTCCTTGCTAACGGGCCAAAGACTTTCAGCAATTGTGTTGAGGCAACTGATGCTGATGATTGGCTCGTGGATCTGTGCAAGCATTTCGAGTGTAGTAACGTCAGGCCTGAGGACTTTGTCAAGTTCGCATCCTTTCAACTCAAAGACCAAGCTGCAGAATGGTTCCAGCAGTACAAAGATTCCAGAGGAGGCCGTGTGATTACCTGGGATGAATTCCGTCAAGACTTCAAAGCTCATCATATTCCTCAGAGCATGGTTGAGAGCAAGCGTGAGGAATTCCGCAACCTGAAGCAAGGCTCTTTGTCTATCTATGACTACAACAAGCTATTTCAGAAGCTCGCCCGCTTTGCCAAGCAGGACGTCCCTGACGAGAAGAGCATGATATACCAGTTCAGGGGTGGTCTCAGAGAAGAAATCCAGCTAGCTCTTGTTCTCTTTGAGCCCTTGAGGTACGATGAATTCTACAACATGGCATTGAAGCAAGAGGCTGCTCAACTGAAGTGTGATGCTTCCAAGAAGCGAGTCCGAGATGCTACTCCGTCTTCCTCTACTCAAGTGGCCAAGCAGCAGAAGTTTTGGCTTCCTCCTCCTCCGTTCCGTCAGCCGTATCAGAAGAGCAAAGGTGGTAGTAGATCCTCCCACCCACCCAACCCTAGCTTTCAGAACAAGACTTCGTCTCAAGCTCCTAGATCGAGTCCTCCATACCACCGCCCGCTTTCAGAGGTCACGTGCAACAAGTGCCAACAGAAGGGTCACTATGCCAACAAGTGCTTCAATCAGAGGCGTCTCCCTCCTCCTCCTGTGAGATCGGCAAGTACAGCTGTGGTCAAGCATAACCCTAATTCCGCCAAGGTCAACTTGCTGAATGCAGCTCAGGCAGAGGACTCGTCAGATGTCATCATGGCTAACTTTCCAGTTAATTCTTTTCCCGAAAAAGTTCTTTTTGACATTGGTGCATCGCATTGTTTCATGTCAAGATCATTTGTTTCCAAGCATGACTTCGTTTCACAAATGTTGGGTAAACCTATGGGAGTGGTATCTCCGGCTAAGTCTATGAGGGCTACTTCAATAGTCCCGGATGTTTCTATCATGATGGGTGATTTCAAGTTTCTTTCTTCTCCAATGGTCCTTGGTAACTCGGATATTGATCTTATTCTCGGAATAGATTGGATGTCTAAGCACAAGGCTCAACTTGATTGTGCTGCCAGACAGATTCAATTGACTCATTCGTCTGAGGATGTAATTGTCTTTGCCGCTAATGACGACACCATGCGTCTGTTTTCTCTCAATGAGAAGGGTGAACTCGATGCCATCTCGCTAATTCCAGTCGTTTGCGAATATCAAGACGTCTTTCCAGAAGAGCTTCCAGGAATGCCTCCACACCGGCCAGTTGAATTCGTCATCGATCTTGAGCCTGGCACGGAACCGGTGTGCAAACGTCCTTACAAGCTCGGACCTGAAGAGTTGAAGGAGCCGAAGAAGCAACTCGATATTCAAGAGCGAATGGGTCTCATCCGACCTAGTTCTTCTCCGTGGGGTTGTGGTGTTCTTTTTGTGAAGAAGAAGGATGGAACGGACCGACTTTGTGTTGATTACCATCCACTTAACAAGAAGACTATCAAGAACAAGTACCCACTTCCCAACATCAACGAGTTGTTCGAACAACTCAAAGGTGCCCAAGTATTCTCCAAGATTGATCTCCGTATGGGTTATCAATAGATTCGAATCCGTGAGCAAGATATTCCCAAGACGGCTTTCAGGACAAGCTATGGATCATATGAATACACTGTCATGTCTTTTGGCCTCGTCAACGCTCCTCCGACTTTCTCTCGCATGATGAACTTCATCTTCAACGCATACACCAACGACTTCGTTTTGGTCTATCTCGACGACATTCTGGTCTTTTCGAAGAACAAGGAAGATCATGCCAAACACTTGCGTTTGGTGCTTGATAAGCTCAGGGAACATCAGTTCTACGCCAAGTTCTCTAAGTGCGAGTTTTGGCTCGATGAGGTTCTTTACCATGGGCATATCATCTCTGCCAAGGGCATTGCGGTGAATCCTGAGAAGGTGTCTGCAATTGTGAATTGGGAACCACCTCAGAACATGAAGCAACTCCGTAGCTTCCTCGGTCTCGCAAGCTATTGTCGAAGGTTCATGGAGAACTTCTCAAAGATTGCTAAGCCTCTCTCAAATCTTCTCCAGAAGCACGTTAAGTACGTTTGGTCTCCGGAGTGTGACATTGCTTTCAACACTTTGAAAGAGAAATTGGTCACTGCTCCAGTTCTGACTCCTCCTGATGAATCCAAACCGTTCGAGGTCTTCTGCGATGCCTCTCTTCAAGGTCTTGGTGCAGTGTTGATGCAAGAGAAGAAAGTTGTGGCTTATACCTCTCGCCAGTTGAAGCCCAATGAGAAGAACTACCCCACTCCTGACCTCGAGTTGGCGGCAGTTGTGCATGCTCTTTTGACTTGGATACATATCTTATTGGGAAGAAAAGTGGACATTTTCACTGACCACAAGAGTCTCAAGTACATCTTCACTCAGCCTAATCTCAACCTCAGGCAGACTCGATGGGTCGAAATGATTCAAGAGTATAATCCGAGTATCGAGTATACTCCAGGCAAGGCCAATGTGATTGCTGACACATTGAGCAGGAAGGCTTATTGCAACAGTCTGATTCTCAAGCCTTATCAACCCGAGCTTTGTGAAGCTTTCCGCAAACTTAATCTGCAAGTTGTTCCTCAAGGTTTCCTCGCCAACCTTCAAGTCTCTCCTACCTTGGAAGACCAGATTCGCCAAGCTCAGCTTCTTGATGCTATGGTGAAGAAGGTGAAGATTGGGATTGCCAAGAGTCAACCCAAGTACAAGTGCTACTGCCTTGATGACAAGGATACTCTCTTCTTCGAGGATCGTATTGTTGTGCCCAAAGGTGACCTCCGTAAAGTGATGATGAACGAGGCTCACAATTCTCTCCTCTCCATCCACCCTGGGAGTACGAAGATGTATCAGGACCTCAAGCAGGCTTATTGGTGGACTTGAATGAAGCACGAGATTGCTCAGTTTGTGAATGAGTGTGATGTCTGCAGAAGAGTGAAGGCAGAACACCAAAGGCCAGCGGGTCTCCTCCAACCTCTTGCCATTCCAGAATGGAAGTTTGACCACATTGAGATGGACTTCGTGACTGGGTTTCCAAAGTCCAAGCGTGGCAATGATGCTATATTCGTTGTTATCGGCAAACTCACTAAAGTGGCTCACTTTCTACCTATCAAAGAGTCTATCACTGCAGCTCAATTGGTGGAGCTCTATACCTCTCGAATTGTCTCGCTGCATGGTATTCCACAGGTGATATCTTCTGACCGTGGCAGCATCTTTACCTCCAAGTTTTGGGATTCTTTTCAGAAGGCCATGGGCACCAACATCCGCTTCAGCACAGCTTTCCACCCTCAGACTAGCGGTCAAGTCGAGCGTGTCAACCAGATTCTCGAAGATATGCTCAGGGCTTGTGTGATCTCCTTCGGCATGAAGTGGGAGGATTGTCTTCCATATGCTGAATTGTCCTACAACAACAGTTTTCAAGCAAGTTCGGGCAAGGCCCCATTCGAAATTATATATGGCAGGAAGTGCCGTACCCCTCTCAACTGGTCCGAAACCGGTGAACGTCAACTTCTGGGAAATGACTTAATCACAGAGGCAGAAGAGTTGTGTAAAGTCATTCGAGATAACCTCAAAGCAGCGCAATCGCGCCAGAAGAGCTACTATGATAGTAAGCACCGTGATTTGGCTTTTGAGATCGGAGATCATGTTTACCTCCGCGTCTCTCCTATGAAAGGTACTCGTTGCTTCGGTATCAAAGGGAAGCTTGCCCCTAGATACGTGGGACCTTTCAAGATCGTCAGCAAGAGAGGCGATCTCACCTATCAACTCGAGCTTCCTTCAAACTTTGCAAATGTGCATGACGTGTTCCATGTCTCTCAGCTCCGAAAGTGCTTCAAGACTCCTGACCGCACCGTCAACTTCGAAGACATTGAGCTGCAAGAAGATCTCTCTTATCGTGAGCACCCCATGGCTATTCTTGAAGAGACTGAATGCAAGACTCGCAACAAGTCAATCAAATTCCTCAAAGTCAAGTGGTCACACAATTCCGACCGTGAAGCCACCTGGGAACGCGAGGATCACCTCCGTTCTGAGTACCCGGCATTCTTTCAGTCCTAGATCTCGGGACGAGATCCTTTCGTAGTGGTGGAGTGTTGTAACACCCCGGATATGATTTACCCAATATGTAATCCAACTCTTGTCATTTCCGGTGTTAAGTTATTTTATTTTCTCGTGTTAGGGTCTTTATCTCCGTGTGTTGTTGTTGTTTTTATTGTTTTCATGCATCTCATATCATGTCATCATGTGCATTGCATTTGCATACGTGTTCATCTCATGCATTCGAGCATTTTCCCCGTTGTCCGTTTTGCATTCCGGCGCTTCGTTCTCCTCCGATGGTCATTTCTACCTTTCTTTCGTGTGTGGGGGTTAAACATTTCCAGATTGGACCGAGACTTGCCAAGCGGCCTTGGTTTACTACCGGTAGACCGCCTGTCAAGTTTCGTACCATTTGGACTTCGTTTGATGCTCCAACGGTTAACCGAGGGACCGAGAAGGCCTCGTGTGTGTTGCAGCCCAACACCCCTCCATTTTGGCCCAAAACCCACCAAAACCCTCTCCATCATCTAGAGCATACGATCACGATCGCGTGGCCGAAAACCGCACCTCATTTGGACTCTCCTAGCTCCTCCTATGCCTATATTAAGACCCCCTCCGAAATCCGGATCTCCTTCTCCCCCGAAACCCTAAAATCATCCCTCTCCGCACCGGACGAGTCCGTCCGCCGCCGGACACGCCGCGCTGCCACCCGTGGCCACTGGCGGAGCGCCACGTGGTGCCGCCAGCGCCTCCACTGCCGCGGCCCGCCCTGCCCGCGGGAGGCCCTCCCGGGCCCAGCCGCCAGCACCGCCCCGCGCCTCCTCTTCTCCGACGCCGTCCGCCGCGTCCGCCGTCGTCGGCCGGACCTCGCCCCGGCCGCCACAGCAGCTCGCCGGAGCCGCCGCCCTCGCCGGATCGGGACGAGAAGGGGCCGGATCCGCCCCTTCCCGTCTTCCCCCTCGACTTCCCTAGCCGGAGCCACCGCCACCTCGCTGGAGTTATGCCTCGGTTCGCGCGCCGGTGTATAAACCCTAGATCTGAGAAGGGTTGACCTCATATTTCTTCCTAAGTCCCTAAATATTTTTCCCTTGTTCAACGTGCCGTAACTTTGGATCCGTAGATCAGTTTTGGGCATATAGCATATCAAAATGTTCGTCCCAGAGAGCACATCATTTCATATCATTGCATCATTTTCATTTGAGTTCATCTTGATGCCCGGAATTCTGTTGGAAAAATGCTAGTTGAGATATTTGTCAGATCTGCTGCTCCATTTAGATATTTGTCATTTTTGCCATGATTATTGTGTGCATGATATACCCCTGAGTTCTACATATGTTTTGTTATATGTTTTGCCATCTTTCCAGAGGTGCAACCCATGTATTTTTGTGATGTGTGTGGTGACTAGCACAAGCTTGCAAAGTGGAGCATTCATTAATGCTAATTTCAGGGACTTAGCATTTCCACTAAGTCCTTGATCTGCTTATCTCAATATGCCATATGTTCATGTTGTTTCCTAGTGATCCGTGCCTCTTTTGAGGATTATCAGTAAGGATGTTTTGTTAATCTTGTAGTGCTCTATCCATCCATGTCTTTGTTCGCAATTATGGAGCACCCTAGCTTGAGTCAATCGAGCTCTACTTTTGTCATTTCGTGAATCTGGGCAGATTGTCTACTTGTTAGCGATTTTGCCGAGGATGTTGTAGTTGATCCGTGCATGCTATGTTATTGGTCTTGCCATGTCTAGCTTGCATAATGTGTATTCTTGATGCGAGTATGCTTGGATTGTCATGACTTGCTCTGTATTGAGTGCATCGAGCTCGTAAACATGCCTACTTGATATCTGTTTTTGCATGCTCCAGTTTTTCACTAAGTCTGTGATCTGATTGTGTTTTTGCCATGTTCACATGCTTGCAAATGTATTTTCTGATCCCTTTTGGCTAAAGATCACTAAGGGACTTTTGTTAAGCTCTTTGAGTAGCTCCATGCCATGCTTTACTTTTCCATGTTCAGTCCATATAGCATATAGTTTTCATGCTCCAAAGTGTGCTACCTGATCTGAAATTCCAGACAAGTGTTAATTTCACTAACTCTGAAATCTGTTTACCAAATGCATTTTTGGCATGCTTGTTTGAACCTGTTAAATGATGAATTGGTCGTAGCTCAGTGTTCATCTTTTGTTAAGCCTCATGAATGGATCCCTACCATGTATTTTGTTGCCATGTTTGAGTGCTGTAGCGTGTTCATCTTGTTGCATTTAGTTGGTCATTTGCTGTATATCGCAGACCGGTGCCATATTTGTTTTGCTCGCCATTTCCAAACCGTGTCTCCGATTCCGGCGTTCTTTATATCGTTTTCAAGCGGAATCATCTCAGCTTTCCAGTGGAACACTTGGATTTCCAAGTTGAGGCCAGGTTCATTCATCTCTTGTCAAATCTTGCATATGCATCACATATCGCATCCCGCATAGCATACCATGTTTGCATCATGTTGTTTGAGTTGTGCACGTGGTTGATTGCGTTCCTTTTCCTGGTTTGTCTTGTTTGGGTAGAGCCGGGAGACGAGTTCGCTAACGAGGAGCCCGTTGAGTTTGCTTTCGAGGATCCAGTCAACTCTGACAACTTTGCAAGCAAGATGATCATACCCTTGAAATAACTTCTATCTTTGCTTTGCTAGATGCTTGCTCTTTTGCTATGCCTACGCTACGATGCCTACCACTTGCTTATCATGCCTCCCAAATTGCCATGCCAAACCTCTAACCCACCATGTCCTAGCAAACTGTTGATTGGCTATGTTACCGCTTTGCTCAGCCCCTCTTATAGCGTTGCTAGTTGCAGGTGAAGATTGGAGACCGTTCCTTGTTGGAACATTATTTACTTGTTGGGATACCATTATATTATCTTGTTATCTTAATGCATCTATATACTTGGTAAAGGGTGGAAGGCTCGGCCTTTTGCCTGGTGTTTTGTTCCACTCTTGCCGCCCTAGTTTCCGTCAGATCGGTGTTCTGTTCCCGGATTTTTGCGTTCCTTATGCGGTTGGGTGATAATGGGAACCCCTTGATAGTTTGACTTGAATAAGACTCTTCCAGCAATGCCCAACCTTGGTTTTACCATTTGCCTCCTAGCCTTTTTCCCTTGGGTTTCGCGGACTCAAGGGTCATCTTTATTTTAAACCCCCGGGCCAGTGCTTCTCTAAGTGTTGGTCCAACCTAGAGCACCGTGCGGGGCGGTTTCCTTGGCAACTTGCGTTACGTTGGCTTCCGTACGCTTAGCTTATCCGGTGTGCCCTGAGAACGAGATATGTGTAGCTCCTATCGGGATTTGTCGGCAGAGCGGGTGGTGTTGCTGGATTGGTTTTAACTTGTCGAAGTGTCTTGTAGAACCGGGATACCGAGTCTGATCGGAATGTCTTGGGAGAAGGTCTATTCCTTCATTGACCGTGAGAGCTTGTCATGGGCTAAGTTGGGACTCCCCTGCAGGGATTGAACTTTCGAAAGCCGTGCCCATGGTTATGGGCAGATGGGAATTTGTTAATGTCCGGTTGTAGATAACTTCAACCTTAACTTAATTAAAATGAATCAACTGTGTGAGTTACCGTGATGGTCTCTTCTCGGCGGAGTCTGGGAAGCGAACACGGTGTTGGAGTAATGCTTGCCGCAGGTTGTTCTCTAGTTACTCGTTCGCGCTTTGCTATCTCTCCTCGCTCTCTTTTGCGAATAGGTTAGCCACCATACATGCTAGTCGCTTGCCGCAGCTCCACATATTGTACCTTGCCTTTTCCTATAAGCTTAAATAGTCTTGATCGCGAGGGTGCGAGATTGCTGAGTCCCTGTGGCTCACAGATTACTTTCAAACCAGATGCAGGGCCTGATGATTCTGTTCCAGATGATGCGCATGAGCTCAAGTGGGAGTTCGATGAAGCTTCCCGCCGTTACTATGTGTCTTTCCCTGATGATCAGTAGTGGTGCCCAGTTGGGGCGATCGGGACCGTGTCGCATGTTGGGTTGATCTTTTATTTTGGCGCTGTAGTCGGGCCATGAGTGTTTGGTTGATGCAATGCTATTTATGTACTTTGATTGACGTGGCGAGTGTAAGACAACTATGTATCTCCCCTTTTATTATCTATATATTACATGGGATGTTGTGAAGATTGCCTAACTTGCGACATTGCTTTCAATGCGGTTATGCCTCTAAGTCGTGCCTCGACACGTGGGAGATATAGCCGCATCGAGGGCTTTACAGCCGCTTGAACCGCCACCTGGCCCGTGGTTTCCATCAAACATGTTCGAATTCTTAAAAGCCTTCATGATTGTAGAATCCTTGCACAGATGGGTGGTTGGCTTCTCCCGGGTGCCGTGGCCTGGACGGGGTTCATTCTACAGCTGCTCAAGGGTGGGACCTGACCCGCCAGACCGAGGAGGTGGCCTCCCCTTGCGTCGTTGATTGTTGCCATGTGCACTGGTGTTAGCTACGAACTCCTGACTACCGTCGGCCTTATGTTTGTTGCCTCCTTGATTGGCCGGGTTGTGCTGGTGACCCTTGCCATTGTCGTTCTTCTTCCCTTTCCCTGCCTTCTCTTCGTCAGATGCGGGATCTTTGGTACTATCAGAATCGGCGTACTTGACCAGAGCCGCCATCAGCTGACCCATCTCATTACAATCACGCTTGAGTCGCCCACCTTCTGTTTCAGAGGTTCAAAATGGCAATTTTTCTCCAACATTAAGACCGCGGAGCCGGCATTCATTTTATCAGGCGAATGTATTATTTCCTTGACCCAGCGCACCCAATGGGTTGTGGATTCACCTTCCTCTTGCTTACAGTTAGTCAAGCCCACAATCGACATAGGTTGCTTACATGTATCTTTGAAGTTCTGAATGAACCGAGCTTTCAACTCCGCCCATGAGCCGATGGAGTTGGGTGGTAATCCTTTCAACCAGGTGTGTGCCGTTCCATCCAACATCATAGTGAAGTACTTGGCCATTGTTGCATCACTGACCTCTAGTAACTCCATTGCCATGTCATAACTTTCAATCCACGCCCCGGGCTACAAATCTGCTGTGTAATTAGGCACCTTGCGAGGCCCCTTAAAGTCTTTTGGCAACCGCTCACTACGCAGAGCCGGTACTAGACAAGGGACACCTCCTGTCCATGTGGCCACACCTGCTTCAACAGAGGTTGTTGGATAAACCGGAAAAGCCTGGTGAGCAGCCAGCTCAGCCGCCTGTTGAACCGCCCGCTCAGCCTCTTGACGGATCCTCTCCTGATCCGCCAAGTTAAGGGCTCCATCCTGCGCCGGGTTATACCTGCGTGGCCGGTTATGGCGCCGAGCATTGCTTGACATGGCTGCTGAATCCATATGCCTGCTATAGCTTGTGCTCCGGCTTGGGCGAGGGGTTGAATGGATCCTGTCTCGACTATAAGAGTATGACTCCTGCTGTGCCAGAGCTGTCTGAAGAAGATCTCTGACTCTTTGTGTTTCGATCGCCGTCAAGGAATCACCTTCCATTGGGAGAGCCGCCAGGCGTGCTGATGCGGCAATTAGGTTCTCCAAAGGGTTGGAAAAATGACCCGGCGGTGTTGGTGTATGGCGAGGCGGAGCCGTATTCACCTGAGGGGGTTCCATAGCTCGTGGCTAACCCGGCGCTCCAGCCCCGGGTGTTGCAATCCGGTTGGTCTCCGGCGGGTTACTGGGCCCAGCCCCGGGTGTGTGGAAGAGATCCCTAGGATCATAAGTTAGGGGCAGACGTGATTGAGTCTACTAGTGCCTTCTCCTCATGACTTCGTTTGACGCGTTTAGATTCATTGAAAGCTGAAAAGCCTCCGATTGAAGCTGTTGAGCCCGGGCGTCCAAAGCCGCCCGTTCCGCAGCCATCCGGATGTCCTCTGCTGCCAAGTTCCCCTTGGCTTGAGCTATCTCCTCTCGTAACCGTGCCACCTCCGCATCATGCTGAGCTTTATCCGCCGGCTCAACCACGGCGGTTAACAGAGCCGTCATCTTCTCCATAAGATCCATCAGCACCTGAGCCAGCGAGCGCGCAGGGTCTCCTGACCCGGTCGCGGTCGTCCCGGAGGTTATTGCTGCCGCAGCTGTAGAGTTTTGCGTGGGCTGTGTACCATTCACAAAGACCCCCGCTCTATTCGCCGGCTCAAAGGGGTCCGGAATACTGCTGCCACCGGAACAGCCCCCAAGCCCGCCATCTGGTAGTTGATATAATGAATCTGTCTCGCCTGTGGACGACTCACCGTCAGAATAGATGGTCGTCTCACCGCCATCCGCAGATCCTTCAGAGAACTCCCCTCCATGGATACAACCCACGAAGGCACGCTTCATGGCGGGCTTAGTCCGGGCAGGTCTCGCACGCTGAGCCGTCTCGATGAGGTCGGTGCAGATGTCCGGCTCAGGGCCTGGCTCGACGATCCGGCTGATGAAGACATGGATTCCGCCGAAGGGGACCCGGTACCCGTACTCAATTGAGCCGGCGTCGGGGCCCCAGCCTGCATCATCGATGTAGATCTTGCCGCGACGACTCTTGGTCATCCGGCCCACAGCGTATCCCTTGAGCCCTTCGAAGCTGCCCTTTAAGAACTCAAATCCACCGTGCGCTGGCCCCATGGTGGGCGCCAACTGTCGTGGAATTGTCATGGCAGATGTCCTAGTTAAAGGACTTAGTCATGGAGCCATCGCAACTAGGAAGCTTAAAGGGGTTAATCGAGACAAACGACATGAGAGGTTTATAATGGTTTGGCCCCTTGTGGTGAAGGTAAAGCCTAGTCCAGTTGTTGTGGTATTGCTAGGTTTTGATGACCAAGGAGCGAAAATACGCTAGCTTGGCTCTCGATCTATTGTTTCTTGCCCTAAGCCGCCGCCGGGTCACCCCCTTATATACACGGGTAGACGCCTGGCGGCCTACAGAGTCCCGTCCGTCTCATACAACGTGTCCGGCTCGGTGACTTCTCTTACATGCCTTTCTTTACAAGTCTTAATTATACATGGCGGTTTACCATTAGGGGCCTTAAGCCGCCTCTGGGCTTGGGCCTACTACAAGTCTTATAATAACCCATCGCCTTGTATATTCACTGGGCTTCTTTTAATAACCCGCCATGAAGATTGACCAAGACCCTCCTGGGCGGGTCATACCTGGTAGTCATATTCCCAACAACGGCCGCACAGGAGGAGAATTTTTTAACTAAACATTATATTACATAAAGATTTTGTTTCATCATACAGGGCAAAGACAACATGATTGTATTCCTTCAAAAATAATGTCTTGCACACATTGCGTTGCTACAATGCGCGACCCCTCTAGGACATCTGCAAAATACCGCTCTGGTGTGCAGTGCTCCTTGCCCTCTGGCGGCCCCTCGGTCATCAGCTTGACGGCGTCCATCTTCGCCCACCACACCTTGACGTGGGCGAAGGCCATGCGTGCCCCTTTAATGGAGGTCGATCGCTTGACGACGTCCAGCCGACCACAGGCGTTCACCAGCCGCTTCACGACTCCGAAGTAGCTGCTGGGCATAGCTTCATCTGGCCACAACTGGATTATCAAATCCTTCATGGCCTATTTGGCCACCCTATGCAGCCCCACCAGCTGTTTTAGCTGATCGGTGAAGGGCACGGGATGCTCTGGCGCAAGATACTGCGACCAGAACAACTTCTCCGCTGAGCTCCCTTCTTCGACTCGGAAGAACTCCACGGCGTCGGACACACTACGCGGCACATCTGCAAATGCCCCTGGAGAACTCCCAATCCGGGTTAGTAGGAGACATTTCTTCTTCACATGCTTGCTTTGCATACTAAATGCCTTACCCACTGCGATCTTCTTGGCCTCCTAGATCTCCTGGAGGGCACCCTGGGCTTCAACCCGGTCTGCTTCCGCTCTTTGGTGAGCCTTTGAGTTCGGCCTCTCGAGCCGAAACATCTCCCTCCAAGGCCTCATACTTCTTGACAGCATCTTGGATCTCTTGTTGGACCTTGTTCAGCCTGGCCTTAAGCTTTTTACGAGCAGCCTGCTCCTTGACAACTTTTCCCTCGGCTTCGGCCAGGGCCTTTTTCAGTTGTCGCCCCTACACATATCATGACACTACGGTCAGTACACATCATTTATTCTTTCCAAATACATAGCGAGTCGCTACATACCTTGTTGGTCCTCCAGCTGCTTCCTCGCCTGGTCGAGCTCCTCTTCGGCCTGCTCCAGTTTCTGCGTTAGTCCGGAGACTTCGGCATTGTGTGAGGTCGCGGCCAGCAGCTATGCCTACTTATTCAAATCATACAAAGTTTGGTTAGCTTCTTGCGAATTTTACTCGATCATCTGTATGGCTTTTCTTTCCAAACACCGGACAGTGTCTCAGGGGCTACTGTCTATATTGGGATTTTCTCGGTCAACACCGCTTACCTCAAAACCTGTCAGCAGGCCGCTGCAGGCTTCAGTTAGTATGCTCTTAACAGACTGAACCTTCTCAATCACCGTACCCATAAGGATACAGTGTTCTTCCACAATGGAAGCGCCCCATAGCGCTTCCAATAGATTATCCGGCACCTCTGGTTGGACAGAGATCGCCGGCGGGACGGGCACGCCTCCTTCCCTTGAAGGAGGCTGCTTGTCGGACTCTGGGGCCGTATGAGTCTCTAGATCCGTGCTCAGAGGGGGGCCGAATTGAGCAAGGCCCCCATCATCAGTCTCCATGGGGGCCTGTTCCCCCATGTGTCCGGTGGCTGAGGTGTTGCCCTCCGGTGCCGCCTTGATGGCCTCCCGAACCTCTCCCTGGCCCGGGAGGGTCCTTTGGGACATCACCTCGTTGTCTCCCTTGGCCTTGGGAGAGTAAGCGGTCGGCGGTGTCTTGCTGGCCATCTCCTTGGAGTCCAATGAGCCTCTTAATGAGGATCGCTGGGAGCTGTCGTCGGTCGGACTGCAATGACATGATTAAACCATATAATATACCATAAGATGGAAAGGCCGGATAAATGGAGGGGTACAGTTTCTTAGCACTCACGATGCAGCGAGAGGCTTGTTCTGGGGGCGTCGCTCCGGACTGCTGTCGACGTCCCACGCGGAGCTTCCCACGAGAGGGCCTTTCCCCTTCTTGGGCGCCTCCGCCTCCAGAATTGTGGAGGCTGCCCTCTTCTTCCCCCCCCCCCCCGTCAGGGGGAGAATCGCTCTCCTCCTCATCGTCGTTGTCTTCAGCGGCGGAGGAGCGGGTCTTGTCTTCGGACGTCGCGTCTGAAGCGCCCTTGCGGCGGGGGACACTTCGGACCCCCTTGGCCTTCCCCTTGGCCTTCTTCTCCGGCGCTTTATAAGGCGCCAACACCAGCATCTTCGCTAGACGCGGGATGACGGGTTCTTCAGGCAGCGGAGCCGGACACTGGATCCGCTTCGCCCTCTCCATCCATTCCTGAAGAAGTAATGATAATAAAAGCTCATATATCATCCTTGAAACAAGCAAGTAGAGGATGCATAAAAAGACATACCTCGTTGGCGAGGTGGTTAATGTCGTGCCCGCGGTCCGAGTCTATGGCTAGCGGTGTCTCGTTGCCCTTGAAGAGAAACTTCTAGGCATCTTCGTGAGTGGTTTCGAAGAGCCTCTTTAGGGTATGGTGCTTCTTTGGGTTGAACTCCCATAAAGGGTGGCTTCGACTTCGGCACGGGAGAATCCGGCGAACTAGCATCACCTGGATTACATCGACAAGCTTGATATCTTTTTCCACCATGCTTTGAACGCGTGTCTACAGCGCTATTAGCTCATCTAGCGAAGACCAATTTGGGCTCTTCTCAACCCAGGAGGTGAGTTGCATGGGAGCACCGGAGTTGAATTCGGCAGCTGCGGCCCAGGTGGCGCCGCGGGGTTCTATGATGTAAAACCACTGTTTCTGCCATTCCTTGACAGTCTCCGCAAAAGTGCCTTTTGGCCAGGAGACATTGGTCAGCTTGCTCACCATGGCGCCTCCACACTCCGTGTGCTGGCCATCCACCACCTTCGTCTTCACGTTGAAGACCTTCAGGCAAATCCCGAAGTGGGGTTGGATGGGGAGGAAGGCCTCACACATGATGATGAACGCCGAGATGTTGAGGAAAGAGTTTGGGGATAGATCATGGAAGTCTAGCCCGTAATAGACCATCAGCCCGTGGACGAAAGGGTGGAGTGTAAACCCTAGCCCACGGAGGAAATGAAGGATGAATACCACCCTCTCGTTGGGCTTTGGTGTGGGGATGACTTGCCCCTGGGCTGGAAGACGGTGGGCGATTTCCTTTGCCAGATACCCGGCCGCTCGAAGCTCAGTAATGTCCTTCTCCTTGACGGAGGAGGCCATCCACTTGCCTTTACCTCCGGACCTGGACATGGTTGAGTGCTTGCTCGAGTGGGAAGAAGATGAGAACTTGGGTGCTAGAGCTCAGGAGTGGAAGGGAAGAGGAAGAGATAAGGCGTGTGAGAAGAAGGAGGAATCTTTATCCCCTTATAAAGGCAGTGAATATCGAAACGCCTCCCCACTCGCCCTAAAACTCGCCTATTCCCAAGGGTTGTGTAAACGGCACGGTTGGGTTACCCACACCCGTATTGATGAGAATCCCGCAATAAGGGGACACGATCTCTGCTTTCACAAGACATGCCAATGACAGCCGCATCTCGAAATGCAGAGCGACAGACAAAAATAGTTCGTATAATGACCGGACAGGCGTGATATCATCTCACAAAAAATTGTCAGTAGATGGGACTCTGAAATATTATATTCTCTATGGTCGTGTGTGGTACTTGTGTTGCAGATCCAGACACATTTTTTTCATCCAAAGACTATTTTGGAGTATTCGGGAAGAGGAACCCGCCTTGCAATGCCGAAGACAATCTGCGTGCCGGACACCTCGTCATTGAAGCCTGGTTCAGGGGCTACTGAGGGAGTCCTGGACTAAGGGGTCCTCGGGCATCCGACCTATTGGATATGGGCCGGACTGATGGGTCGTGAAGATGCAAAGACCGAAAACTCTACCCGTGTCCGAATGGGACTCTCCTTGGCGTGGAAGGCAAGCTTGGCGACCAAATATGAATATTCCTTTCTCTGTAAACCGACCTTGTGTAACCCTAGATCCCTCCTGTGTCTATATAAACCGGAGGGCTAGGTCCGTAGATGGATCCGAATAATCATAGCCTGACTAGACTTTTAGGGTTTAGCCATTACGATCTCGTGGTAGATCAACTCTTGTAATACTCATTTTCATCAAGATCAATCAAGCAGGAAGTAGGGTATTACCTCCATAGAGAGGACCCGAACCTAGGTAAACATTGTGTCCCCCGTCTCCTATTACCATCGATCCTAGACACACAGTTCGGGACCCCCTACCCGAGATCCGCCGATTTTGACACCGACAGCTATAAATACCCCTCCACCCACTCTTCATTCAAAGAGAGAGCCATCAGAACGTTCCTACACATTGAGCATTCATTTTCTGAAAGAGAACAACCTAGTCATGTGTTGAGACCAAGATATTCCATTACAACCATTTGAATCTTGATCTCTAGCCTTCCCAAGTTGCTTTCCACTCAAATCATCTTTCCACCAAATCCAAATCAGTGAGAGATAGAGAGAGTTGAGTGTTGGGGAGACTATCATTTGAAGCACAAGAGCAAGGATTTCATCATCAACACACCATCTATTACCTTTTGGAGAGTGGTGTCTCCTAGATTGGTTAGGTGTCACTTGGGAGCCTCCGACAAGATTGTGGAGTTGAACCAAGGAGTTTGTACGGGTAAGGAGATCGCCTACTTCATGAAGATCTACCCTAGTGAGGCAAGCCCTTCGTGGGCGATGGCCATGGTGGGATAGACAAGGTTGCTTCTTTGTGGACCCTTCGTGGGTGGAGCCCTCCGTGGACTCACGCAACCGTTACCCTTCATGGGTTGAATTCTCCATCAACGTGGATGTACGATAGCACCACCTATCGCCAAAAATCTCTGTGTCTCCAATTGCGTTTGCACACTCAAATCCCATCCCTTTACTTTCTTGCAAATTGCATGCTTTACTTTCCGCTGCTCATATACTCTTGCCATGCTTGCTTGAATGTATTGTGAATGTTTAAACTTGTGCTAAAACTCCACCTTAACTTGAAGAAATTAAAAACTATGACTTTTCTTTGTTAAGAGTCTATTCACCCCCTCTAGACACCTCTTCTTGATCCTTTCAATTGGTATCAGAGCTTTGGTCTCCATTTATTTGGTTTAAGCACCTTTGGAGGATGATGGATGAGTCTACGTTGGGGAGTCTTAGACGTAGAGTGCCTATACTTGATGGGGAGTTCTTTCATGAGTGGAAAATTGAGATGCTTGAGATTTTCAATGAATATCACTTGAACAAGTACATTACTACTCCTTATGCTCGCCTTGTTGACCCCTTGCATCCTACCCTTGATGAGTCTATTGGCATGTTCCGTAATCTTAGAACTGTCAATTTAATCACTAGAGGATTACCTGGAAACTTGATTGATAGCTTGCCTGCTCTTGATTGATAGCTATCACTACATGCATATTTGGCTGGTGGAAAGGCTCTAGGGTTATAATGTTTTTGCGAAAAGCCAATTTTTCCCTACTACAAAGGAATACATTTTAATTAACTATCATGGTGGTTGTTGAACATTGAGAATGGTTGACAGCATTCTCAATCCCAATTAAGTAACATCATTAAAACCCAACAATATTCATTTAAAGTAACGTGATGAGATTCACATGGTAATCCAGGTACTAGATACTCAAGATGTCCATAACAGGGGACACGGCTAACCATGATTAGTTTATACACTCTGTAGAGGTTTGCACACTTTTCCCCACAAGACTCGATCTCTTCCATTGGATTTCTTGCACTACATGGTGTTTGAGAAAAACGGATGACCGAGACACAGTCTTTCAGAAGTGCTAGCACCTTACGATGGATAGACCGTTACACCTACTTTCCGCTACATCTGCTAGTCTACCCTGTAAGAGTTCGCACGACTTAATCAACTATGCTAGAGCCCATAATAGCTTGTGGCTGCACACGGAAGTTTCTAGTATGAATAATCTCATGATCCCTTTGAGCCTGGGTGGCGGTCCATAAAAAAACAGGCAATCCTGGTCTACCCAGGTGCCTAGACAGGAAATCCTGGAATACCCAGGTACCTCAATCCACCCAGATGTGTGTTTAAGTTGCCACCTTAAGTAAAGCATTAATTAACAATCTCACATCTGTCATGAATACTCTCAAAACCCAATCCATGTCTACGAGCATAGCATGCACTATAAGCATAACGTAATAGTAACTCCCAAGGTTTGAATGCAGGGCAATAGGTTCCTACCTCATCAACTACTTCCCAATACCCACATGTTATCAATCCTACTCATGCAATGTTTGAGGGTGAAACTAATGCATAAAAACTGGGTATGAAAGGGGATATGATCAAAGTGTGAACTTGCCTGCAACGTTGATGAAGATGACTCGCACTCAAAACTCTTGATAGATCTACTCGTCACACTCCGGTCAATCTATCGTAGGCAAGCAATAGTAACCACATATAAGCAATCACTCAAAAGATCAGAAAGATCGAAGGAAACGATTCAGAAAACATCAAAACCAAGCAAATAACTCTTGCAACATAAAATACTTTCTAACAGTACCAAAATTATGTTAATTTGGCCTTATCAGAAAGTTTAGGTCAAGAGCTTTGATTTGCAAAAAGAATCAACTCAAACGGAGTTACGAAACTCAAGTTATGAGCAAACGAAGTTTGAATTCAAATCTGGTCTAATTCAAATTTTAAACTTTTCAAAAACATGTTCGAGTTGTTTTACTGGATAGAGGGGATCATAACGAAGACGTGGGCGTTGGTTTCGTTGGATTTGGACAAACGAGTAAAAAGTTGTGCTTGTTTGAAGAACAGGGACTATTCTATAAATAAAGTATTCACATTTAGGTCCCTGTCCGAAATTTAAAAGAAAAAAAAATTCTACCGAACGAACGTTCACCGCCGGACACTAACTAACAAAAACCGTTTGCTCCAGAGCCTAAGCTAACGAACACTCTCTAAATAGAAACGATTAGAGAAAAAAACAAATGGATCTGGATCCTTAGATCCAGATTGGACGGACGAGGAGGGCTCTGGTTACCGCGGCGGTTGGAGTCGCCGGCGACGGAGAATACGGCGGCGGCTACGAACGGGGGCGGCGGCTCCGGTGGCTCTCCGGCTCGGGCAAACCCATGGGGAGGCACGGCGCGACGAGGGGACTCCGGTGGTGGTGGCGGCGTAGGGCGTAGGCGACGGTGGAGTGCGGGGCAATGGTGGCAGATCTCAGCGGAGCTCGCGAACTCCGGAGAGTTTGCGTGGGGCGTGGGGAGGTGAGGGCGGCTGCGTTTCGAGGAGAAACGTGGCCGGGGTCGAGGGTTTATATACGGGGTCGCCTTGGGCGAGGGGCAAGACGAGGGGGGCGTCCGGGTTGAGCACGGCGTCGGCCGGCGGAGCGTGCGCGTGCGGGACTCCGGCGAGAGGTCGGGGACGAACCCGACAGGTGGGTCCCACCTATCGGTGGCTGAGCGAGCCGGCGGCCGATCGCACACGCGAGCGGGTGAGCGGACGGAGCGGCTTCGGGCGCGGCTGGCTCTGGGCCGTGGCCTGGCTGGAGTTGGGCTGGCTGGCCTGGCGCGGGGAGAGAGAGAGAGCAGTGCTGGGCTTCGGCCAGGCACTGTTCGAAGAGTTTTTTTTAAACATTTTTCATAGATAACAAAAAAATAACAAAAATAAACTAAAATATTATATAGGCATATAATATATCAAAATTTTCAGAAAAAGATTTTCTACGACATGAACATTTTCAATATGCCAAATAAAATCCACACAAAATCAGATAAAACAAAGAGTGCTACTGGTCTATTAAAATCCAACAAAAATCATTTAAAAAATACCAAAATGATTTCAAATTAATTTTTCTCCAATTTTCTAATGTAGGGAATCATGTTACCCTATTTTCCATATATTGTGTTTTTGGAGGAAACAATTTGAATAAAACTCAAATAACTCAAAATTGAAAATAAATTCAAAAAGGACTTTAAATGTGATCTTTGAAACTCCCAACTCATATTTCATAATTTGAAGAAGTCATTTTATCTTCTCTCGTGAAAATCATTGAGTTGCATAAAGTTTCAGAATTGGAAATGTTCTCAAATGAAATTCAAATATTTTCAACACCCCTTGTCATTTAAATAAATGGAAGAAGTCATGTCATCTTCTCTCCAGGGTTTTGTGTTTGAAAAGAATTTGAATTCACGAAGATCATAAACGCCAAATGAAAGTTTGGGGAAGTCCTTTTATTCCCTCTCATTTAACTTTCAAAAGTTTTGAATTTCACTCACTTTCTGTCGATCAATCAAACAGTCAATCAAATCTATCTATTTAATATAACATTCCAAATTTAAAATTTTGGGATGTTACAAACCTACCACCCTTAAAATGAATCTCGTCCTCGAGATTCGGAGAGGCTAGAAAGAAAAGGTTAGGGTTTGGGGGTCTCCTCAAAATCCATCGATCATCACAGGGGTCTGGGGTGCTACCTCCCTTAAAAGCATGGTTACGGTTCCATCAAAACTCATATACTCCATCCTTATTCTTGACAGTGTCGGTCTTCTTAGATCCTCGAGAAAATTCCTTCTCTGAGCTCTTCCGGTAGTGGCATAACCTTTTCCTCAATTCTTCTGTCCTTTCCTCTTGGTAAGGTTATTCCGAGATTGGGTCTTCTTAGCTGACGGATCTGGAGCCAATACTAAACAACTATCGATATCTCATGGTGGTCAACAATTTATGGTTTCTCCTGCAGGAAATGGGTCTGGGTTGATCCTCACCGTATAACCTACGGTTGGCAAAAGCTGCCTTGTACAAGGGAAATACTTATACAATTCTAAGTTTTAAGCAAGGTTTTGATCATCGGCGATCTACTATAGGTAAGTCACTCAGATTTACCATCCCATATAGCAAGGCGAACAATAAGAGTAAGTCAGTATGGTGATCAATCCATCCCGCACCCAAATCATTACCTTGTATACGGTTTAGCGAATCTCGCATTCTAACACTCGGTCATCCTCGCAGGCATTTCAGAATTTCTCTTGTCGACGAACCAAGTTCGGATAAATCCATAGATTCTGCAAGCCAAACAAACATCTATCGTTCCTTCACAACTCTCAGGTTTTTCGTAAACTCCTACAAAATCGGCTGCTGATAAACGTCGTATCTTCCTCCAGGGTTTTTCCTTCAGCAAGAATGTGCTTGCTTCTTGGCAGGTCCTGGGGCATGTGGGTTATGGCCCATCTCATCACTTGTAGTCCTTGAACTTATCATCGGGCAACTGATCATTATTCCAACTTCCAACTTCTTAGTATTCTTTAAATCCGTCCAATTGTACTGTCTTACTTCCTTCTATTGGCACCAAACTACGACATGATTACTCAAACTCCTCATGGAGTTTCCATTGATCCATATTTCCGACATCATACCTCCTTTATGTCCAATAGTAATTTATCTCTTCATCCTCGTGGGATATCCCACATACCGAGATAAAATCTTATACTTATGGAGTCCATATTCCACTTCATGGAACATCATTATCCTTTCCAGGGTCAAGCGTCCTTACAGGGGAATATTGGCCATCTCTGCATGTCACTTCTTCAACTGGGAAGCGTGAAACACATCATGAACTCCTGACCGTCCTTCGGATGACTCCAACTTGTTGGCCACTTCTCCCATACTCTCCAAAACTCGGTATGTCCTACAAATCTCGGGGCTAATTTTCCCTTAAGTCCAAATCGTTTAATTCCTCGCAGAGGGGATTCACGAAGACATGCTGTAACGCCCTCGATGCGGCTATATCTCCTACGTGTCGTAGCGTGACTTAGAGGCATAACCGCATTGAAAGCAATGTCGCAAGTGAGGTAATCTTCACACAACCCATGTAATACATAAGGGAAAGAGATACATAGTTGGCTTACAATCGCCACTTCACACAATACATGAATAAAGCATTACATCATCCAAATACAATCAAGGCCCGACTACGGAGCCAAAATAAAAGAAGACTACCCCAAATGCTACACAGATCCCCGATCGTCTCGACTGGGCTCCACTACTGATCAACTAGAACGAAACAACACAAAGGACAAGATCTTCATTGAGCTCCTCCTTGAGCTTGGTTGTGTCATCTGCACGGTTCAACGGCACCTGCAAGCTGGTTTTGGAAGTATCCGTGAGTCACGGGGACTCAACAATCTCACACCCTCGCGATCAAGACTATTTAAGCTTATGGGTAAGGTAAAGGTATGAGGTGGAGCTGCAGCAAGCGACTAGCATATATGGTGGCTAACATACGCAAATGAGAGCGAGAAGAGAAGGCAAAGCATGATCGAGAAACTATGATCAATAAGTGATCCTAGAACAACCTACGTCAAGCATAACTCCAACACCGTGTTCATTTCCCGGACTCCGCCGGAAAGAGACCATCGCGGTTACACACGCGGTTGATGTATTTTAATTAAGATCAACTTCAGGATTTCTACAACCGGAGGTTAACAAATTCCCATCTGCCCATAACCGCGGGCACGACTTCCGAAAGTTCAAAACCCTGCAGGGGTGTCCCAACTTAGCCCATCACAAGCTCTCACGGTCAACGAAGGATATTCCTTCTAGCGGGAAGACCCGATCAGGCTCGGAATCCCGGTTACAAGACATCCTCGACAATGGTAAAACAAGTCCAGCAAAGCCGCCCGATGCGCACACATCCTGAAAGGAGCTGCACATATCTCGTTCTCAGGGCAACACCAGATGAGACATCCTACGAGTAAAACCAGCCCTCAAGTTTCCCTGAGGTGGCCCCGCAGTCTACTCAGTTCGGACCAACACTTAGACAAGCACTGGCCCGAGGGGGTTTAAAAAATAAAGATGACCCTTGGGCTGGCCTAACCCAAGGGAAAAAAGGCTAGGTGGCGAATGGTAAAACCAAATTTGGGCCTTGCTGGAGGAGTTTTATTCAAGGCGAACTGTCAAGGGGTTCCCATTATAACCCAACTGCGTAAGGAACGCAAAATCCGGGAACATAACACCGATACGACGGAAACTAGGGCGGCAAGAGTGGAACAAAACACCAGGCATAAGGCCGAGCCTTCCACCCTTTACCAAGTATATAGATGCATTAATTAGATAAGAGATATTGTGATATCCCAACAAGTAAACATGTTCCAACAAGGAACAGCATCTCCATGTTCCAACAAGGAACAAACTTCAATCTTCACCTGCAACTAACAACGCTATAAGAGGGGCTGAGCAAAGCGGTAACATAGCCAAACAACGATTTGCTAGCACAAGGTGGGTTAGAGGCTTGGTTTGACAATATGGGAGACATGATAAGTAAGTGGTAGGTATCGTAGCATAGGCATAGCAAAAGAGCGAGCAACTAGCAAGCAAAGATAGAAGTGATTTCGAGGGTATGGTCATCTTGCCTGAAATCCCACAAGGAAGAAGAATGAGTCCCTGAAGAAGATAAACGGACATAGTCGAACGGATCCTCACAACTCTGGAACGGAACCAAAGCTAACGAGGGAAACAACCCGGAAAAAAGCAAACAACATAGTAAACAACCATCACAATAAACATGGCATGATGCATAAAAAAGTATGATGAATGTCCGGTTTAAAGAGGCATGGCATGGCAAAGTGCACAAACAACTCTACAAGTTAAGTGGAGCTCAATATGCAACGAGTTGCATATTGACGAAGCACCTCATCAATTATTTAGTTCTCTCTCGTTTAGGTACTCAACAAAATTAAATGTTGTTAAGCATGTCAAGAGATGATACATATCAAAACTATACCATCTAAACAATTTAAATGGGGCATCATGAACTCCTGACCATCCTTCGGATGACTCCAACTTCTTGGCCACTTCTCCCATACGCTACAAAACTCGGTATGTCCTACAAATCTCGGGGCTAACTTTCCCTTAACTCCAAATCGTTTAATTCCTCGCAGAGGGGATTCACGAAGACATGCTCTATCTCCAATTTCATAGACTACCTCCTTGCATTTTTGAGTCTGCATAACTCTTCTGCCTGGACTGAGCTACCTTCAGTCTATCTCGAGTTAACTTAACATTCTCTTCTGACTCCTTGATCACATTTGGTCCAAACAACTGACGGTCTCCACTTCATCCCACATACTCTTGGGGCATCACATATATCGAGACAAAACTCGTATTCATTTTGTCCGAAATCCACTCAGTGGAGTATCCTTATCTTTTCCAGGGGTCAAGGGTTCTTACAGGGTACTACCACCCTTAAAATGCACAAATCTTCCATAGACCATATTTCTCATATCCTCAGAATGGCCAAAATTCTTCTTCATAGAGTAACAACTCATAAAATCCATATTAGTACCAACGATGCTAACTTTATTCATTCTCAAGTGATTACAATCTCTCGCTTTTCCATTACATGTCTCAACTCAACACTTCAATATAAAAGAAAATGTTCTCACTTCTACTACTCCATTTCTTTGGTTGCAAACTCAACTATCTAGCAAAAGTCTCCTTCTCCTTGGAGCATTCTCTGGCAAAGTGCCCTGCTCCATTACAACTAAAACATATTACTTCTGACAAGTATCGAGGTTTCCTTTTTGGGCAACTGTTGAGGTAGTGCCCTGACTCCTTGCACCTATAACATGTGATATGAACCTGATCCTTCCGGGAATCCACTCTTCTTCTCTTCCTGGACCTTTCCATGCCAATCATGGCTTCTATTTCTTGTGGGTCATATTCTACTTCCTCTGTTGGGAATTCTACTAGATCCCCATTCATACAATTCTGGGAGATGTGTCCTTCTTCTCCACATGAATAGCATCACTTGGTGCAGGGTTTACTCGGGTCCTCTTTAGGTGTGTCCTCCACATCTTCCTTCATCACAGCTTCTTCTAAAATTTCCATGAGGGCTCCTTCCATTACTTCTTTCTTCTGCTGGATGGTTCGTTGTACCATGGGGTAAATGTGACACTGAGTAGGATAGTGGGTAATCCCTTCACGCAAGAAACAAGTAATCTGCCTAGCTGGGCATTCTTCAACTGGGTGACTTCTTTCACAATTAGGGCATTCATCCTTGTGTTCTTTATGGGTGTCTCCTATTTCTGCACAAATCTTGCATGCACAAGGTTTCTTCATGTCCTTTTCATAAGGCTTCAACTTCTGGGAAACAAGCTGAGACTTTGGCAGAGTCAACTTAAATTCTTTCCAAGTGGTTACTCCTTGCCATCCATTCATGGTTTGGTACATCCTCCACCAAGTAGCAGCACCTCTTTCAAAGCACTAAAAAGCATGCTGGGTCATATCCTTTCCGACTATAAGGTTTTTCTTCAAGTGATCCTCCATGTTCTGAATCCATTGGTCCTTCTCCAATTGACTCATCGGTCCAGAAAATACAAGGTCATCTCCATTCATCCTCTATTGGGTCCAAGGGTTTTGGGGTGAGATGAGAGAGAGGGAGAGGGATGCACAATACAAACAATGGTTTTGAAAAGACAGATTTTATCTGTGGCTGTCGGAAAAACATCAAACAAATGACAGCTCACAAACGTCGCATCTAACATAGGTATATAACAGGGGTTTGGTCTTCTAAAGGTCAATAAATCTTCAACGTATCCAAACTCTTCAAGCCTTGTTCATGCCTCTAATGGCTTCTTTCGATCATGCTTGTCTTTCTCCAGTTCTTTTGCCAGATCAACTCTGTTGACGTGAAATCTCTCATGACATCCTTTAATATTCTGGAGTTGTATTTCAAACTTCTAGGTTTCAACATCCTTGGCATGAACCATGGTCTAGTTCCTGACGAATCTCCGGTTTCTCGAGGTTGTAGCTCCTCCAGCTTGGCTACTTTCGACTTCTGGGGTCTTGAGTTCTTCACGAAATGCTTCCTTGTCAAATATGACTTCCTACAAGTCCATCTTAAACTTCTTGATGTATTACTCCAGATCCTGGTGATACACCGGCTAAGGTTAAAACTTCATCTTACTAATAGGTGCTCCATCAGCCTTCTTCCATCAAATCCATTCGGAAGAAATGCATCCTTAACTCAGCATGGTGACAATAGCATCAGCGGGCGATGACATCACAGATAACCGTGTTTTTGCTCTTGTCATTCCCATGAGCTATCATTCCATAGTTGATATCTCCTGCCTTAGGGTTCTCTTTAACAAAACTTTAAGTTTTTAACTCTCCATGCTCAGGTATTTCTCTGATACACCCTGATCTCGGGCATTGACAACTTCCATAGTCTGCCAAGTTTCCATAAGGATAGCCTTCCTAGGTCATACAAATCTGGGAATTCTTCAGAGATTTCAAATTCTACTTGTCTTCGGTCTTCAACCGTTGTAGTTTCCATTATTCAGGTGCACGGAAAATACTCTTCATTCCAAAGTGGTCTTAGTTGTTCTGATATCTTGTATGTATTGGAGTGGTCTCATTAGTCGAATCTTCGAGGGGTCAAAAGGGAAAAAGGGTGTATGGTCTCACTAAAAGGGGAATATTTGAATAAGCTCAGAGGAGAAGAGATGTAAAAGATCTTTTGAAAGGGAAAGTTGTAGAGAAAAATCATTGCTATGGGCTTGCCAGTTTCTAGGGTCACGTCCTACAATCAACATGTGCTCTGATACCATCTTGTAGCGACCCGACCCGAATGGATCAAGTCTCTGTGCTTAAGTGTCATCCCTGGATCGGTATGCTGACACACACAGTACTCGAGGATTTATAACAGAGGTAAATCACATGTATAAGTAACGTAAATACTATTACCTCAATCCAAATAGCGGAAGTAACAAGGTTGTGGATTCCCATCAACACCAACGGCAAAGTTGAGTGTAGAAATCGTAACCCTAACGTATCACTTACTCGTCGTAAGAAATCCTGCAACATGAGACGTTGCAGCCACAAAGGGTCAGTACATTGAATGTACTGGCAAATTCACACCAGAGGATAATGATGAATAAAGGCTATCACTACATGCATATTTGGCTGGTGGAAAGCCAATTTTTCCCTACTACAAAGGAATACATTTTAATTAACTATCATGGTGGTTGTTGAACATTGAGAATGGTTGACAGCATTCTCAATCCCAATTAAGTAACATCATTAAAACCCAACAATATTCATTTAAAGTAACGTGATGAGATGCACATGATAATCCAGGTACTAGATACTCAAGATTTCCATAACCGGGGACACGGCTAACCATGATTAGTTTATACACTCTGGAGAGGTTTGCGCACTTTTCCCCACAAGACTCGATCGCTTCCGTTGGATTTCTCGCACTACATGGTGTTTGAGAAACGGATGACCGAGACATAGTCTTTCAGAAGTGCTAGCACCTTAAGATGGATAGACCGTTACACCTACTTTCCGCTACATCTGCTAGTCTACCCTGTAAGAGTTCGCACGACTTAATCAACTATGCTAGAGCCCATAATAGCTTGTGGCTGCACACGGAAGTTTCTAGTATGAATAATCTCATGATCCCTTTGAGCCTGGGTGGCGGTCCATAAAAAACAGGCAATCCTGGTCTACCCAGGTGCCTAGACAGGCAATCCTGGAATACCCAGGTACCTCAATCCACCCAGATGTGTGTTTAAGTTGCCACCTTAAGTAAACCATTAATTAACAATCTCACATCTGTCATGAATACTCTCAAAACCCAATCCACGTCTACGAGCATAGCATGCACTATAAGCATAACGTAATACTAACTCCCAAGGTTTGAATGAAGGGAAATAGGTTCCTACCTCATCAACTACTTCCCAATACCCACATGTTATCAATCCTACTCATGCAATGTTTGAGGGTGAAACTAATGCATAAAAACTGGGTATGAAAGGGGATATGATCAAAGTGTGAACTTGCCTGCAACGTTGATGAAGATGACTCGCACTCAAAACTCTTGATAGATCTACTCGTCACACTCCGGTGAATCTATCGTAGGCAAGCAATAGTAACCACATATAAGCAATCACTCAAAAGATCAGAAAGATCGAAGGAAACGATTCGGAAAACATCAAAACCAAGCAAATAACTCTTACAACATAAAATAATTTCTAACAGTACCAAAATTATGTGAATTTGGCCTTATCAGAAAGTTTAGGTCAAGAGCTTCGATTTGCAAAAAGAATCAACTCAAACGAAGTTATGAAACTCAAGTTATGATCAAACGAAGTTTGAATTCAAATCTGGTCTAATTCAAATTTTAAACTTTTCAAAAACATGTTTGAGTTGTTTTACTGGATAGAGGGGATCATAACGAAGACGTGGGCGTTGGTTTCGTTGGATTTGGACAAACGAGTAAAAAGTTGTGCTTGTTTGAAGAACAAGGACTATTCTATAAATAAAGTATTCACATTTAGGTCCCTGGCTGAAATTTAAAAGAAAAAAAATTCTACCGAACGAACGTTCACCGCCGGACGCTAACTCAAGAAAACCGTTTGCTACAGAGCCTAAGCTAATGAACGCTCTCTAAATAGGAAAAAAACGCTTAGAGAAAAAAAACAAATGGATCTGGATCCTTAGATCCATATCGGACGGACGAGGAGGGCTGTGGTTACCGCGGCGGTTGGAGTCGCCAGCGACGGAGAAGACGGCGGCGGCTACGAACGGGGCGGCGGCTCCGGTGGCTCTCCGGCTCGGGCGAACCCATGGGGAGGCGTGGCGCGACGAGGGGACTCCGGTGGTGGTGGCGGCATAGGGCGTAGGCGGCGGTGGAGTGCGGGGCAATGGTGGCAGATCTCGACGGAGCTCGCGAACTCCAGCGAGTTTGCGTGGGGCGTGGGGAGGCGAGGGCGGCTGCGTTTCGAGGAGAAACGGGGCCGGGGTCGAGGGTTTACATACGGGGTCGCCTTGGGCGAGGGGCAAGGCGAGGGGGGCGTCCGGGTTGAGCACGGCGTCGGCCGGCGGAGCGTGCGCGTGCGGGACTCCGGCGAGAGGTCGGGGACGAACCCGATAGGTGGGTCCCACCTGTCGGTGGCTGAGCGAGGCGGCGGCCGATCGCACGCGCGAGCGGGTGAGCTGAGCGGAGCGGCTTCGGGCGCGGCTGGCTCTGGGCCGTGGCCTGGCTGGAGCTGGGCTGGCTGGCCTGGCGCGGGGAGAGAGAGAGCAGTGCTGGGCTTCGGCCTGACACTGTTCGAAGAGTTTTAAAAAAAACATTTTTCACAGACAACAAAAAATAACAAAAATAAACTAAAATATTATATAGGCATATAATATATCAAAATTTTCAGAAAAATGATTTTCTACGACATGAACATTTTCAATATGCCAAATAAAATCCACACAAAATCAGATAAAACAAAGAGTGCTACTGGTCTATTGAAATCCAACAAAAATCATTTTAAAAATACCAAAATGATTTCAAATTAATTTTTCTCCAATTTTCTAATGTAGGGAATCATGTTACCCTATTTTCCATATATTGTGTTTTTGGAGAAAAACAATTTTAATAAAACTCAAATAACTCAAAATTGAAAATAAATTCAAAAAGGACTTTAAATGTGATCTTTGAAACTCCCAACTCATATTTCATAATTTGAAGAAGTCATTTTATCTTCTCTCGTGAAAATCATTGAGTTGCATAAAGTTTCAGAATTGGAAATGTTCTCAAATGAAATTCAAATATTTTCAACACCCCTTGTCATTTAAATAAATGGAAGAAGTCATGTCATCTTCTCTCTAGGGTTTTGTGTTTGAAAAGAATTTGAATTCACGAAGATCATAAATGCCAAATGAAAGTTTGGGAAAGTCCTTTTATTCCCTCTTATTTAACTTTCAAAAGTTTCGAATTTCACTCACTTTCAGTCAATCAATCAAACAGTCAATTAAATCTATCTATTTAATATAACATTCCAAAATTTAGAATTTTGGGATGTTACACGGAAGTAGATTGCCAAGTGTTTCGTAGAGATAACCACAATATGGTCTTTACTAGTATACGTAGAGGTGATCTCTACATTTTTGATTTCACTAAAAAGGCTCAACCTAGAAATATCTTAATTGCTAAATCTTCTAAAGGTTGGTTGTGGCATAGAAGGTTAGGTCACGTGGGCATGCGAATTCTTGATAAGCTTATTAAAGGTGATCATATCCTTGGAGTGAAAGATGTTATGTTTGACAAGGATAGATTCTGCAGTGCTTGTCAAGCAGGAAAACAAGTTGGAGGAAGACATCCCATTAAGAACATCATGACCACGAGAAGGCCGCTCGAGCTACTTCATATGGATCTCTTCGGTCCCAATGCCTACAAAAGTCTAAGTGGTAACTCATTTGGTCTAGTCATAGTCGATGATTTTTCAAGATTGACGTGGGTGTTCTTTCTTGATGATAAATCGCAGGTCCAAAAGATCTTCAAGAACTTCGCTAGGAAGTCCCAAACTCAATTTGAATTGAAGATCAAGAAGGTTCGAAGCGACAATGGAATGGAGTTCAAGAACGCGAATGTGGATACCTTTCTTTACGAAGAAGGAATTTCGCATGAGTTCTCGGCTACGTACACACCTCAAAAAATGGAGTTGTTCAGAGGTAGAACTGGACTCTTATTGAGATGGCGAGAACGATGCTTGATGAGTACAAGGCTCCAAAACATTTTAGGGCGGAAGCGATTGAGACAGCTTGTCATGCAACAAATTGAAGGAAATATGCCCTAGAGGCAAAAATAAAGTTGTTATTTATATTTTATTATATCATGATAAATGTTTATTATTCATGCTAGAATTGTATTAACCGGAAACTTAGTACATGTGTGAATACATAGACAAATAGAATGTCACTAGTATGCCTCTACTTGACTAGCTCGTTGAATCAATGATGGTTATGTTTCCTAACCATAGACATGAGTTGTCATTTTATTAACAAGATCACATCATTAGAGAATGATGTGATTGACTTGACCCAACCGTTAGCTTAGCACGATGATCGTTTAGTTTTTTGCTATTACTTTCTCCATAACTTATACATGTTCCTATAACTATGAGATCATGCAACTCCCAAATGCCAGAGGAACACTTTGTGTGCTACCAAACGTCACAAAATAACTGGGTGATTATAAATGTGCTCTACAGGTGTCTCCGATGGTGTTTGTTGAGTTGGCATAGATCGAGATTAGGACTTGTCACTCCGATTATCGGAGAGGTATCTCTGGGGCCTCTCGGTAATGCACATCACTATAAGCCTTGCAAACAATGTGACTAATGAGTTAGTTACGGGATGTTGCATTATGGAACGAGTAAAGAGACTTGCCGGTAACGAGATTTAACTAGGTATTGAGATACCAACAATCGAATCTCGGGCAAATAAAATATCGATGACAAAGGGAACAACGTATGTTGTTATGCGGTTTGACCGATAAAGATCTTCGTAGAATATGTAGGAGCCAATATGAGCATCCAGGTTCCACTATTGGTTATTGAACGGAGATGTTTCTCAGTCATGTCTACATAGTTCTCGAACCCGTAGGGTCCGCACGCTTAACGTTCTACGACGATTTGTATTATAAGTTATGTGATTTGATGACCGAAGTTTGTTCGGAGTCCCAGATGAGATCAGGGACATGACGAGGAGTCTCGAAATGGCCGAGACGTGAAGATTGATATATTGAAAGGTTCCGAGTGATTCGGGTATTTTTCGGAGTACCGGAGAGTTAGGGGAATTCGTATTGGGCCTTAGTGGGCCATACGGGAAAGGAGAGAAAGGCCTCAAGAGTGGCCGCGCCCCTTCCCCATGGACTGGTCCGAGTTGGACTAGGGAAAGGGGGCGGCCCCTTCCTTCCTTCTCCTTCTGCCTTCCCTTTTTCCTATTCCATGTAGGAGGTGGAATCCTACTAGGACTAGGGAGTCCTAGTAGGACTCCACAATTTGGTCGCGCCCTATGAGGGCCGGCCTCCTCCTCCCTCCATCCTTCATATACGTGGCCATGGGGCACCCCATAGACACACAAGTTGATCATTTATCTATTAGCCGTGTGCGGTGCCCCCTCCACCATAATCCACCTCAGTCATATCGTAGCGGTGCTTAGGCGAAGCCCTATTCCGGTAGCATCATCATCACCGTCATCACACCGTTGTGCTGATGAAGCTCTCCCTCGACACTCTGCTGGATCATGAGTTTGTGGGACGTCACCGAGCCGAACGTGTGCAGATCGCATAGGTGCCATACTTTTGGTACTAGGATCGGTCGATCGTGAAGACATATGACTACATCAACCGCGTTGTCATAACGCTTCCGCTTATGGTCTACGAGGGTACGTAGACAATACTCTCCCCTCTCGTTGCTATGCATCACCATGATCTTGCGTGTGCGTAGGAAATTTTTGAAATTACTGCGTTCCCCAACAGTGGCATCAGAGTCAGGTTTATGCGTAGATGTTATATGCACGAGTAGAACACAAAGGAGTTGTGGGCGTGGGTATATACATATTGCTTGCTGTCACCAGTTGATTCTTGATTCGGCGGTATTGTTGGATGAAGCGGACCAAACCGACATTACGCGTACGCTTACACGAGACTGGTTCTACCGACGTGCTTCGCACACTGCTGGCTGGTGGGTGTCAGTTTCTCCTACTTTAGTTGAATCGGATTCAATGAACAAGGTTCTTTCCGAAGATCAAAAATCAATCACTATACCGCTTTGTGGTTTTTGATGCGTAGGTAAGAACGGTTCTTGCTCAGCCCGTAGCAGCCATGTAAAACTTGCAACAACAAAGTAGAGGACGTCTAACTTGTTTTTGTACGGCATGTTGTGATGTGATATGGTCAAGACATGATGCTAAATTTTATTGTATGAGATGATCATGTTTTGTAACACAGTTATCGGCAACTGGCAGGAGCCATATGGTTGTCGCTTTATTGTATGAAATGCAATCTCCATGTAATTGCTTTACTTTATCACTAAGCGGCAGCGATAGTCGTAGAAGCAATAGTTGGCGAGACGACAACAATGCTTCGATGGAAGATCAAGGTGTCAAGACGGTGACGATGGTGATCATGATGGTGCTTTGGAGATGGAGATCAAAGGCACAAGATGCTGATGGCCATATCATATCACTTATATTGATTGCATGTGATGTTTATCCTTTATGCTTCTTATTTTGCTTAGTTTGGCGGTAGCATTATAAGATAATATCTCACTAAATTTCAAGGTATAAGTGTTCTCCCTGAGTATGCACCGTTGCTACAGTTCGTCATGCTGAGACACCACGTGATGATCGGGTGTGATAAGCTCTACGTTCACATACAACGGATGCAATCCAGTTTTGCACATGCAGAATACTCGGGTTAAACTTGACGAGCCTAGAATATGCAGATATGGCCTCGAAACACTGGAGACCAAAAGGTCGAGCGTGAATCATATAGTAAATATGATCAACATAGTTATGTTCACCATTGAAAATTACTCCATCTCACGTGATGATCGGACATGGTTTAGTTGATTTGGATCACATGATCATTTAGATGACTAGAGGGATGTCTATCTAAGTGGGAGTTCTTAAGTAATATGATTAATTGAACTTTAATTTATCATGAACTTAGTCCTGATAGTATTTGCATAACTATGTTGTAGATCAATAGTTTGCAATGTAGCTCCCCGTTTATTTTTGATATGTTCCTAAAGAAAAACTATGTTGAAAGATGATAGTAGCAATGATGCAGACTAGGTCCGTGATCTGAGGATTATCCTCATTGTTGCACAGAAGAATTATGTCCTTGATGCACCGCTAGGTGACGGACCTATTGCAGGAACAGATACAGACATTATGAACGTTTGGTAAAGCTCGGTATGATGACTACTTGATAGTTTAGTGCACCATGCTTTACAGCTTAGAACTAGGACTTCAAAAACCTTTTGAACGCCACAAAGCATATAAGATGTTCTAAGAGTTGAAATTGGTATTTCATACTCATGCCCGTGTCGAGAGGTAGAAGACCTCTGACAATACTTTGCCTACAAGATGGAGGAGAATAGCTCAACTAGTAAGCATGTGCTCAGATTGTCTGGGTACTACAATTGCTTGAATCAAGTGGGAGTTAATATTCCAGATAAGATAGTAATTGACAAAGTTCTCCAGTCACTATCACCAAGTTACTAGAACTTAGTGATGAACTATAATATGCAAGGGATAACAAAAGTAATTCCCAACCTCTTCGCGATGCTGAAATCGGCGAAGGTAGAAATCAATAAATAGCATCAAGTGTTGATGGTTAACAAGACCACTAGTTTCAAGAGAAGGGCAAAGGGAAAGAAAGAGGAACTTCAAAGAAGAATAGCAAGCAAGTTGCTGCTCCCATGAAGAAGCTCAAAGCTAGACCCAAGCCTGGAACAGAGTGCTTCTACTGCAAAGGAAATGGTCACTGGAAGTGGAACTACCCTAGATACTTGGTGGATAAGAAGGATGGCAAAGTGAACAAAAGTATATATTTGATATACATGTTATTGATGTGTACTTAACTTGAGTTTATAACAACACCTCAGTATTTGATACTAGTTTAGTTACTAAGAGTAGTAACTCAAAACAGGATTTGAAAAATAAATAGAGAATAGTTAAGGGCGAGGTGATGATGTGAGTTGGAAGTGATTCCAAGGTTGATAAGATCACCATCGCACACTCCCTTTACCTTCGAGATTAGTGTTGAACCTAAAATAAATGTTATTTGGTGTTTGCGTAGGGCATAATATGATTGGATCATGTATATTGCAAGATGGTTATTCATTTAAGTCAAGGATAATTGTTATTCTGTTTACATGAATAAAACCTTCTGAGGTCATACACCCAAGGTGAATGGTTTATTGAATCTCGATCGTAGTAATACACATATTCATAAAATTGAAGCCAAAATGCAAAGTTAATAATGATAGTGCAACTTATATGTGGCACTGCCGTTTAGGTCATATTGGTCTAAAGCGCATCAAGAAACTCCATGCTGACGGGCTTTTGGAATCACTTGGTTATGAATCATATGATGCTTGCGAACCATGCCTCGTGGGAAAGATGACTAAAACTCTGTTCTCCAGAACAATGGAGCATGCAACTGACTTATTGGGAATAAGACATACTGATGTATGCAATCCGATGAGTGTTGAGGCTCGTGGCAGGTATCGTTTTTTCTGATCTTCACAGATGATTTGAGCATATATGGGTATATCTACTTGATGAAATATAAGTCTGAAACATTTGAAAAGTTCAAAGAATTCCAGAGTGAAGTGGAAAATCATCGTAACAAGAAAATAAAGTTTCTGCGATCTGATCGTGGAGGAGAATATTTGAGTTACGAGTTTAGTCTTCATTTGAAACAATGCGGAATAGTTTCGCAGCTCACGCCACCTGGAACACCACAGCGTAATGGTGTGTCCTAACGTCATAACCGTACTTTATTAGATATGGTGCTATCTATGATGTCTCTTACTGATTTATCACTATCATTTTGGGGTTATGCATTAGAGACAGCTGCATTCACGTTAAATAGGGCACCATCTAAATCCGCTGAGACGACACCATATGAACTGTGGTTTAGCAAGAAACCTAAGTTGTCGTTTCTTAAAGTTTGGGGCTATGATGATTATGTGAAAAAGTTTCAACCTGATAAGCTCGAACCCAAATCGGAGAAATGCGTCTTCATAGGATACCCAAAGGAAACTGTTGGGTACACCTTCTATCAAAGATCCAAAGGCAAGATATTCGTTGCTAAGAATGGATCCTTTCTAGAGAGGAAGTTTCTCTCGAAAGAAATGATAGGGAGGAACGTAAAACTTGATGAGGTAATTGTACCTTCTCCCGAATTGGAAAGTAGTTCATCACAGAAATCAGTTCTAGTGATTCCTACACCAATTAGTGAGGAAGTTAACGATGATGATCATGAAACTTCAGATCAAGTTACTACCAAACCTCGTAGTTCAACTAGAATACGTTCCGCACTAGAGTGGTACGGTATTCCTGTTCTGGAGGTCATGTTACTTGACCATGATGAACCTACGAACTATGAGGAAGCGATGTTGAGCCCAGATTCCGCGAAATGGCTTTAAGCCATGAAATCTGAGATGAGATCCATGTATTAGAACAAAGTATGGACTTTGATTGACTTTCCCGTTGATCGGTGAACCATTAAGAATAAATGGATTTTCAAGAGGAAGACGGACACTGATAGTAGTGTTACTATCTACAAAGCTCGAATTGTCGCAAAAGGTTTTCGACAAGTTCAAGATGTTGACTATGATGAGATTTTCTCACTCGTAGCGATGCTTAAGTCTGTCTGAATCATGTTAGCAATTGCCACATTTTAAGAAATCTGGCAAATGGATGTCAAAACTGCATTCTGTAATGGATTTCTTAAAGAAGAGTTGTATATGATGCAAGAATAAGGTTTTGTCAATCCTAAAGGTGCTAACAAAGTGTGCAAGCTCTAGCGATCCATCTACGGATTGGTGCAAGCATCTTGGAGTTGGAGTATATACTTTGATAAAGTGATCAAAGCATATGGTTTTATACAGACTTGCGGTGTAGCATGTATTTACAAGAAAGTGAGTGGGAGCACTACAACATTTCTGATAAGTATATGTGAATGACATATTGTTGATCGGAAATAATGTAGAATTTTATGGAATGCATAAAGGAGTGTTTGAAAAGAGTTTTTCAAATAAATACCTCGATGAAGCTACTTACATATTGAGCATCAAGATCTATAGAGATAGATCAAGATGCTTGATATATTTTCAATGAGTACATACCTTGACAAGATTTTGAAGTAGTTCAAAATGGAAAAATCAAAGAAGGAGTTCATGTCTGTGTTGCAAGGTGTGAAGTTGAGTAAAGACTCAAAACCCGACCACGACAGAAAATAGAAAGAGAATGAAAATCATTCCCTATGCCTCGGTCACAGGTTCTATAAAGTATGTTATGCTGTGTACCAGACCTATTGTGCACCTCACCATAAGTTTGGCAAGAGGGTACAATAGTGATCCAAGAGTGGATCACTGGACAGTGGTCAAAAATATCCTTAGTTGAATAAGGAAATGTTTCTCAGTTATGGAGGTGACAAAGAGTTTGTCATAAAGAGTTACATCGATGTGCTTTGACACCAATGTAGATGACTCTAAGTCTCGATCTAGAAACATATCAAAAGTGGGAGCAATTAGCTAGAGTAGCTCCATGCAAAGCATTGTGGACATAGAAAATTTGCAAAATACATACGGCTCTGAATGTGGCTGACCCGTTGACTAAATTTCTCTCACAAGCAAAACATGATCACTCTTTGGGTGTTAATCACCTAGCGATGTGAACTAGATTATTGACTCTAGTAAACCCGTTGGGTGTTAGTCAAATGGATATGTGAACTAATCACATAAAGATGTGAACTATTGGTGTTAAATCACATGACGATGTGAACTAGATTATTGAAAGTGGGAGACTGAAGGAAATATGCCCTAGAGGCAATAATAAAGTTGTTATTTATATTTCCTTATATCATGATAATTGTTTATTTTTCATGCTAGAATTCTGTTAACCGGAAACTTAGTACATGTGTGAATACATAGACAAATAGAATGTCACTGGTATGCCTCTTCTTGACTAGCTCGTTGAATCAATGATGGTTATGTTTCCTAACCATAGACATGAGTTGTCATTTGATTAATGATATCACATCATTAGAGAATGATGTGATTGACTTGACCCAACCGTTAGCTTAGCATGATGATCGTTTAGTTTGTTGCTATTGCTTTCTCCATAACTTATACATGTTCCTATGACTATGAGATCATGCAACTCCCGAATGCCGAAGGAACACTTTGTGTGCTACCAAACGTCACAACGTAACTGGGTGATTATAAAGGTGCTCTATAGGTGTATCCAATGGTGTTTGTTTAGTTGGCATAGATCGAGATTAGGATTTGTCACTCCGATTGTTAGAGAGGTATCTCTGGGCCCTCTCGGTAGTGCACATCACTATAAGCCTTGCAAGCAATCTGACTAATGAGTTAGTTACGGGATGTTGCATTACGGAACGACTAAAGAGACTTGCCGGTAACTAGATTGAACTAGGTATTGAGATACCGACGATCGAATCTCGGGCAGGTAACATACCGATGACAAAGGGAACAACGTATGTTGTTATGCGGTTTGACCGATAAAGATCTTCGTAGAATATGTAGGAGCCAATATGAGCATTCAGGTTCCGCTATTGGTTATTGATCGGAGATGTGTCTCGGTCATGTCTACATAGTTCTCGAACCCGTAGGGTCCGCACGCTTAACGTTCTGTGATGATTTGTATTATGAGTTATGTGATTTGATTACTGAAGTTTGTTCGGAGTCCCGGATGAGATCGGGGACATGATGCGAAGTCTCTAAATAGCCAAGACGTAAAGATCGATATATTGGAAGGATATATTCGGACACCGGAATGGTTCTGAGTGATTCGGCTATTTTTCGGAGTACCGGAGAGTTACAGGAATCCGTATTGGGCCTTAATGGGCCATACGGGAAAGGAGAGAAAGGCCTCAATAGTGGTCGCGCCCCTTCCCCATGGACTGGTCCGAACTGGACTAGGGAAAGGGGGCGCCCCCTTCCTTCCTGCTCCTTCTCCCTTCCCTTTTTCCTATTCCATGTAGGAGGTGGAATCCTACTAGGACTAAGGAGTCCTAGTAGGAATCCACACTTTGGGCACGCCCTATGAGGGCCGGCCTCCTCCTCCCTCCATCCTTTATATACGTGGCCAGGGGGCACCCCATAGACACACAAGTTGATCATTGATCTCTTAGCCGTGTGCGGTGCCCCCCTCCACCATAATCCACCTCGGTCATATTGTAGAGGTGCTTAGGCAAAGCCCTGTTCTGGTAGCATCATCATCACCGTCATCACACCGTCATGCTGACGAAGCTCTCCCTCGACACTCTGCTGGATCATGAGTTCGTGGGACGTCACCGAGCCGAAAGTGTGCAGATCGTGGAGGTGTCATACTTTCGGTACTAGGATCGGTCGATCGTGAAGATGTATGACTACATCAACCGCGTTGTCATAATGCTTCCGCTTACGGTCTACGAGGGTACGTAGACAATACTCTCCCCTCTCGTTGCTATGCATCACCATGATCTTGCGTGTGCGTAGGAAATTTTTGAAATTACTGCGTTCCCCAACACAAATTGCTTGTATCTTCACAAGCTACTCGGCAAGACGGCATACGAACTTCTCACCGGTAACAAACCCCAAGTTGGATACTTTGGGGTATTCGGCTCAAAGTGCTGCATTCTTGACAAGCATCATAGTTCTAAATTTTCTCCTAAATCTCATGAGGGTTTCCTACTTGGTTATGGCTCAAACTCGCACACTTACTGTGTCTACAATAATTTCACCCGAAAGGTTGAATAGATGGTAGATGTGAAGTTTGATGAATCTAATGGCTCGCAAGTAGAGCAATTGCCAATTGATGTAGGAGACAAAGACCCTTCGGAAGCTATCCAAGACTTTTCTATTGGCAAGGCCTGTCCAATGGAGGTGAAGGAAATTACCTCATCCATCCAAGTGGAAGCTTTGACCTCACGTCAAGGTGAACTAAGAGTTGACATGGAAGCATGCACAAATGGGACACACCATGATGAAGAAAACGAGGAAGTACACCAAGATGAACCTCATCAACCTCCTTCTCCACCTCGACAAGAGAACGACAAAGCCAACAATGGAGAAGGCCAAGGAGAAGAACAAGATGGTGAAGAAGATGTTCCACCCCGACCCAAACAAAAGCTCCGATGAGTTCGATAGCAAGAGTTTCACGAGACCATCCCGTTGAACAAATCTTCAATGATATTCAAACCAGGAGAATCACTCGCTCTAAAACTCGTTTGGATAATTTTTGTGAACATTATTCATTCATCTCTAGCATTGAATCTATGAAGGTTGAAGAAGCATTGGAAGATCCGGATTAGACAAATGCCATGCATGAAAAGCTACACAATTTTGAGAGAAACCAAGTGTGGACTTTGGTCGAGAAGCCCGACAACAACCACAACATCATCGGTACCAAATGGGTGTTTCGCAACAGGCAAGACGAAGATGGACAAGTTGTTCGCAACAAAGCACGTCTCGTCGCCCAAGGCTACACTCAAGTCGAAGGTATGGACTATGGTGAGACATATGCCCCTGTTGCTAGACTTGAGTCCATCCGCATCTTACTTGCCTATGCTAATCACCATGATATTACCTTGTACCAAATGGACATTAAAAGTGCTTTTCTAAATGAAGAAATTGAGGAGGAAGTTTATGTTAAACAACCTCCCGACTTTGTTAATCCTAAGAAACCCGATCATGTTTACAAACTTCACAAAGCTCTCTATGGTCTTAAACAAGCTCCTAGAGCGTCGTATAAATGTTTGACCAAATTCCTTGTTGAAAAAGTCTTTGAGATTAGAAAGATAGATTCCACTCTTTTTACTAAATGGGTTAATTGTGAATTATTTGTGTGCCAAATTTTGTTGATGATATCATATTTGGTTCAACTAACCCTCATTTTAGTGAAAAGTTTGGAAAGCTAATGTCGGAGAAGTTTGAGATGTCTATGATGAGTGAACTCAAGTTCTTTCTTTTGATACAAATCAGGCAAACTAAGGAAGGAACCTTTGTTTCTCAAACAAAGTTTACCAAGTACTTATTCAAGAAGTTCAACATGCAAGAAAGCAAAGGTATGAAAACTCCCATGCCAACTAGTGGACATCTTGACTTGACCAAAGATGGAAAACCGGTTGACCAAAAGGTTTACCATTCTATGATTGGTTCATTGTTATATCTATGTGCCTCCCGTCCTGATATTATGCTAAGTGTTTGCATGTGTGCATGATATCAAGCGCCCCCCAAATAATGTCATCTTAAGGCTGTGAAAAGGATAGTGAGATACCTAATTCATACACCTAATTTCGGCATTTGGTATCCTAAGAGGTCTTCTTTTGATCTTGTTGGCTACTCCGATTCGGACTATGTCGGTGACAAGGTTGATAGAAAGTCCAGTTCGGGTACTTGTCAATTTCTTGGTAGATCTATTGTGTCTTGGTCCTCCAAGAAACAAAACTCAATATCCTTATCCACCACCGAAGCGGAATACATTGCCGCCGGTTCATGTTGTGCTCAATTACTTTGGATGACCCAAACTCTTAAAGATTATGGGATCTATGTGAACCATGTTCCATTGCTTTGTGACAATGAAAGTGCTATTAAGATTTCTCATAATCCCATGAAACATTTTCGAACTAAGCATATTGAAGTTCATCATCATTTCATTTGAGATCATGTTGCTAAAGGGGACATTGATCTTAAGCATGTTCATACCGATAAGCAATTGGCAAATATATTCACCAAACCACTTGATGAGAAAGTGTTTTGTCGTTTGAGAGGTGAATTGAACATCATTGATGCTTCAAACTTGGAGTAGAAACTCCATTTGGATACATGCTAGGCATGAACCTTTGACTAATCCTTGATGTTTCTGTTATGATGATATCATATGTCTTGGATATATATGCACCCTTGCATGCTGTCTAACCCTTGTAGGTACTTGGATGTATCAAAATCTATGAGATAGCAAATCACCCACATCTTGAGCAATCTCTACATCACCAAGTCTCTACAATATGGTGGTTGAAGACAAGGAAGCATGAAATATTTCAACATATCATTTGACCATTTCTATATATGAAATTTCATTTGGTATCAAATTCATCATTGTCAATTTGAATACACAAGTGCTCTTCCTTGCAAGACTAACCCATGTAGGTAGATGAACTCAAACTACAAGTGGTGCTCCCAATCTTTGATGAGCTACATCAACCTTGAGCATCCCACACAAGTTCAACTACATGATCAAGTTCAACACCACCACCCAAGGTATGTTATTCCATGTTAGAGAAGCTTTACCCCAAGTCATGGGTCAAAGCAACTCAACAAGATGTGAATACATCAAATGCTTAAACGAAAAATGTTAACCCCGTTTTGAGCTTAAACGATGAGTATGACCTATGATCAAGTGTTCTCACTTGACTCCTCAGTCAATATACTCTAACATAGGTGACTTTGTCGCCGACCAATTCTAGATGAAGTTCTCTAGTGTTTCTCTATATTCTTACATTTGTCTCTTGCATGTTTGTTTCCCTTCTCTTTTCAAAAAAAACTTCATCTAGATTTATTTTCTTTTTCTTTGTGTTGTTCTACATTCCCTGCATCAAAGTCATTGCAAATCCTTTAGTTAATTCCTTGCAAATCTTTGTGAGATCTTATTTGCCTAGTGAGCTGAGATGACAATTGTTTTCCCTGTGTTGAACTCGGACACACCGATTTGTCTCTTTCGGTATAACCGAACCAATTCGGTGCCGCCGAAGTAAACAACTCGGTGTTACCGATTTCAATGCTGAGAAGACACTTTGTCATTTGCATCCTACATAATTGATCCAGATCCACTCGATGATTCTTGTCCTCTACCAGCATCACACTCTATATGCTACTTTGTTCTATGACTCAAGGACCAAACCTATTTTTACTCACAATCCAGAAGATCCCTTCTTGGAAATTGATGTCAAAGGGGGAGAGAGAGATCATATCATAGCTTATTCCCTTCAAAAGGGGGGAGAGTACTTCAAAGGGGGAGAATGCTTAATCATATCAAATGGAGAGAGACCCCGGATGCTTGGTGTTCAAGAGGAGAGAAGTCACATGTCTTTAGAGGAGAAATACATGTTAGTTTATTATGTGTTTGTGCTCTTATTTTTTTGTCCCTATCTTCTCCCATTATCCCATATAAGATTCAGGGGGAGAAAGACATCTGAGGAAAGTAAATCTTGAATTCATTGCATATCTTTTCCTTTGGGGACATGTCTATATCCAATAGGAGTACCCAGTACTCAGTCTCTACATGTCATTCCAATCTTGGTACTCTTGTGGTTTGCTGTTCTTGCTCTGTTTAGTAGATGTTTTTGTGTTATCTAACATTTTTTACTCAGGTTTGTCTCTTACAAAGCTACCCCAAGACCACAAGGTAAGTATATGCATCACACCCATGTGCATGATGATTTCTTGCTACTATACATATTGTTTGCAAGAAGGATTCATGAACATGAAGGTATATTCCCTATATCCACATCATTTGCTCTAATGCATATAGCCAAGATACATGTAACTCATTGCTTGCTCTATCATGGTTATGAATTCACATGCTCTTATACTCTGCATTTACATGATTGCATATGTGTAGGGGGAGCCTATGCATGTTACATGTCTTTCCAAAGCTTTACCTACTATTCCTTATATCTTTATCTAAAGCTGTGATGTATGTTGCCATCAATTACTAAAAAGGGGGAGATTGAAAGCACAAGTGCTCCCTGGGTGGTTTTGGTAATTAATGTCAACATATCTCTTGTTGGACTAATGTTTATATCTAGTATATTTCAGATAAGTTCAACAGATGGAGTGGCGTGGACAAGAGATGTGGAACCCCTTCAAGATGCTAAGGACAAAGGATAGTCTCAATCTAAAAAGCTCAAGGATCTATAGTTTCATTTTAGTGATCCAAGATCACATTGAGTCCTTAGGAAATCCAATACTATTAAAAGGGGATGAGGTGTTGCTTAATGTCTTTCTTTCTCAAAGTGCTTAGTGATATGATCCAAAACCCTCAACCACTTTCTCATATCCACATATGTCCCAAACCAAAACTCAAACTCGGCCCCACCGATTTGATCTATCCGGCGCCACCGAGTTCACTTGACATAGCCACTGCCAAAAACCCTAATCAATTCGTTCTCACCAATGGGATATCGGTCTCACCGAGATGGGCTTGCAAACTCTCTGTTGCCTGTTGCAATTATTTCGGTCCCACCGAGATAAGCAATCGGTCCCACCGAGTTTGCCTGACCAACTCTCTATTTTGCTTATTACCAAAATCGGTCCCACCGAGTTTGTGTAATCGGTCATATCGAGATGAGGTTTTACCCTAACCCTAGCACATCGGTCCCACCGAGTTGATCATATCGGTCCCACCGAAATGCCTAACGGTCACATTATGAAATGAATCGATCTGACCGAGTTTTCTGATTCGGTCCCACCGAGTTTGGTGAATTGTGTGTAACGCTTAGATTTGTGTGGACGCTATAAATACCCCTCCACCCACTCTTCATTCGAGCATTCATTTTCTGAAAGAGAACCACCTAGTCATGTGTTGAGACCAAGATATTCCATTCCAACCATTTGAATCTTGATCTCTAGCCTTCCCAAGTTGCTTTCCACTCAAATCATCTTTCCACCAAATCCAAATCAGTGAGAGAGAGAGTTGAGTGTTGGGGAGACTATCATTTGAAGCACAAGAGCAAGGAGTTCATCATCAACACACCATATATTACCTTTTGGAGAGTGGTGTCTGCTAGATTGGTTAGGTTTGACTTGGGAGCCTCCGACAAGATTGTGGAGTTGAACCAAGGAGTTTGTACGGGCAAGGAGATCGCCTACTTCGTGAAGATCTACCCAAGTGAGGCAAGTCCTTCATGGGCGATGGCCATGGTGGGATAGACAAGGTTGCTTCTTCGTGGACCCTTCGTGGGTGGAGCCCTCCGTGGACTCACGCAACTATTACCCTTCGTGGGTTGAAGTCTCCATCGACGTGGATGTAACACCCTCGATGCGACTATATCTCCCACGTGTTGAGGCACGACTTAGAGGCATAATCGCATTGAAGGCATATGTCGCAAGTGAGGTAATCTTCACACAACCCATGTAATATAATAAGGGAAAGAGATACATAGTTGGCTTACAATCGCCACTTCACCCAATTACATGAATAAAACATTACATCAATCAGATACAATCAAGGCCCGACTACGGAGCCAAAATGAAAGAAGAACCCCAAATGCGACAAAGGTCCCCGATCGACCCCAACTGGGCTCCACTACTGAACAACTAGAACGAAACAACACAAAGGACAAGATCTTCATCGAGCTCCTCCTGAGCTTGGTTGCGTCATCTATACCGTCTCATCGGCACCTGCAAGCTGGTTTTGGAAGTATCTGTGAGCCACAGGGACTCAGCAATCTCGCACCCTCGCGATCAAGACTATATAAGCTTATGGGTAAGGTAAAGGTATGAGGTGGAGCTGCAGCAAGCGACTAGCTTATATGGTGGCTAACATACGCAAATGAGAGCGAGAAGAGAAGGCAAAGCACGGTCGAAAAAGTATGATCAAGAAGTGATCCTATAGCAACCTACGTCAAGCATAACTCCAACAATCGTGTTCACTTCCCGGACACCGCCGGAAAGAGACCATCATGGTTACACACGCTATTGATTCATTTTAATTAAGGTCAAGTTTAGGTTTTCTACAACCGGACGTTAACAAATTCCCATCTGCCCATAACCGCGGGCACGGCTTTCGAAAGTTCAAATCCCTGCAGGGGTGTCCCAACTTAGCCCATGACAAGCTCTCATGGTCAACGAAGGAATAGACCTCCTCCCGAGACATTCCGATCAGACTCGGTATCCCGGTACTCCAAGACATCCTCGACAATGGTAAAACAAGTCCAGCAAGACCACCCGATGCGCCAACATCCCGATAGGAGCTGCACATATCTCGTTCTCAGGGCACACCGGATAAGCTAAGCGTACGGGAGCCAACGTAACCCAAGTTGCCAAGGGACGGCCCCGCACGGTGCTCTGGGTTGGACCAACACTTAGACAAGCACTGGCCCGGGGGGGTTAAAATTAAGATGACCCTTGGGCGCGCGACCCCCAAGGGAAAAGAAAAGGCTGGGTGGCAAATGGTAAAACCAAGGTTGGGCCTTGCCGAAGGAGTTTTATTCAAAGCGAACTGTCAAGGGGTTCCCATTATAACCCAACCGCGTAAGGAACGCAAAATCCGGGAACATAACACCGATATGACGGAAACTAGGGCGGCAAGAGTGGAACAAAACACCAGGCATAAGGCCGAGCCTTCCACCCTTTACCAAGTATATAGATGCATTAATTAAATAAGATATATTGTGATACCCCAACAAGTAAATAAAAGTCCCGACAAGGAACAACATCTCCATGTTCCAACAAGGAACAAACTTCAATCTTCACCTGCAACTAACAACGCTATAAGAGGGGCTGAGCAAAGCGGTAACATAGTCAATCAACGGTTTGCTAGGACATGGTGGGTTAGAGGTTCAACATGGCAATTTGGGAGGCTGACAAGCAAAAGGTAGGCATCGTAGCATTGGCATAGCAAAAGAGCGAGCATCTAGCATAGCAAAGATAGTAGTGATTTCAAGGGTGTGGTCATCTTGCCTGAGATCCCGCAAGGAAGAAGAACGAGTCCATGAAGAAGACAAACGAACGTAGTCGAACGGGTCCTCACAAACACGACGTTACCGGAACCAACCCGAAGAAGCAACACCGGAAAGAAGCAAACAATCATGGTAAACAACCACCACATAAACATGGCATGATGCACAAACAAGGATGATGCATGTCCGGTTTAATGAAGCATGGCATGGCAAAGTGCACAAGCAAAACTACAAATTAAGTGGAAGCTCAATATGCAACGAGTTGCATATTGACGAAACACCACATCAATTATTTAGTTCTCTCTCGTTTATGTACCCCAACAATATTAAATGTTGATTAACATGGCAAGAGGTGAAGCAAATGAAAACTACCTATCTAGTCAAGGTTAAATGAGGCCGGAAGCAAAGAACAACAATTCCGGAAACTCCTCATGAGCATAAATTAGGTTTGGTACTGTTCTTCCCTAAACAATATTTTAGAGTTGTTAAACATGCAAGATGATGCCACCATGTTAAACTAGGCAAAATTCTACCCCATTTACATATAAAGATTATTAAAATCGGAGTTACGGTTAATTAGTTATGAATTAAATCATTTTAGCATGGCATAGGAGCAAATTAATGCAAACAACATTTTAAATATTTTAAACATAGATGAAAGTTGGATATTATTAATCTACACAAAATTCTGAGCAAGTTTCATATATAAAACATTTTAATCCGATGCACGTTTAGTGAGTTACTAAATGCATGAACTAGGGGGACTAATCTGCAAAACTGGCAATCTCTGGATAAATGGGCAAAATCGTTCCGCAGGAAAAGACATGAATCGGGCCGAATCTAAACAGTGCAGTGGGCAGCCCAACAAGAGTGAAAAAAACAAGAGGAGGGGGCGCTGGGGTTCGGCTCACCCAGGGCCTGGCCCAGTCGGTGGAGGAGGAAGCAGGCCGAGGCGGGGGCGGCGCGCTGGGCCTTGGCGCCATCGCGGCGGCCCACGCGCGGGACGACGGAGGACGAAGCGGGCTGGAGGGGCAGGCCAGCTGGGCCTGGATGCAGGGCCCACACGGAAGGAGGCGGAGGCGGTCAACGGAGTGCTCGTCTCCCTGCATCCCGATCGGATCGGGGAGGCAGGGGCGGCGGCGCCCGATGGTCAACGGCGAAGCGGATCGGGGCTCTCCCGATCCCGTCCGGCGGCGGCGGCGTGAAGGAGCTCCGGCGAGGCAGTGAGGCAAAGGAGCACCAGATCCGGCGGGGCTCAGCTCCCCAGGGCCGGATCTGGCCATGACGAGACGGCGGCGCTAGGGATGCGGGATCCGGCGAGGAACGAGGTCGGCGAGCCCATGACGAGCTGACGGGGGCGGGGCGCTATTGGCGGCGGAGGAGCTCGGATCGGGAACTCCCTCTCCCGATCTAGAGCTCGGGGAGCAGGGCGGCGCAGCGCGGGCCTCAGAGCCCAGATCGGGGCCCTGGGCGGGCCTGACGCGGGCCTGGCGGCGCTGGGCGATGTGGGGCGCGGGGAGGCGACGTGGCCGCATAGGATTGGTGGAGGGCGCGGTCAGGTGGTGGCGGGGCTAATGGAGGCGCGACAAGTGGCGGCGGAGGACTTGGCCGGCGCGGAAAACGAGGCAGAGGAGGTGGGAGGCGGCTGGCTGATGATTGGGGGCGCGGATTTCGAGGAGGAGGAAGGGGAAGGCCCAAAATGGCAAGGGGGGCTGCTATATATAGCAGGAGGAGCTAGGGTTGGGGGTTTTAGTCCGTTTCGGAGCCGTTCGATCTCGATCGGACGACCCGGAGCGGGGGGGGGGTTAGATAGGTGGGCTAGAGGGCTGTGAAGAGAGGTTGGGCTGAGATGAGAGGAGAGGAGTGCAGCCCGGCAACTGTTTCCGGAGACCGAAAACGTCCGACGTTAGACCGACTATAGTGTCGCTATAGTTTAACGGTTAGGCTATCAAACGAACTCCGAATGCGATGAAAATTGACAGGCGGTCTACCTACACTATAATAAGACCGCACGCCAACTTTCATCCCATTCCGAGAACATTTTCTGGCCACTTATAAAATAATATTTCGGACATGCCGCGGGCGCGTGCAAGTGTGGTTGGGCTCAGAACGGACAAAAGGGAGAACGAGGAGACCGGAACAGATGCAAGTTTTGAAAACATGATGATGCAATGCACATGATGACATGACAAGATGCAACACGCAAGCAAATGACAAGGCAACAACAGCGAATAACTGGAGGACACCTGGCACATCGGTCTCGGGGCGTTACAACACTCCACCACTACGAGAGGATCTCGTCCCGAGATCTAGAATGGCACCGGAGGGAAAACGGAAGAGAAAGAGAAGCGGTAAAACTAAGTTGCTTCTTTGACAAACGAGTGAAACCAAGAACCTTGCGAGGTTGAACAAATTCGAGAAAAGAATACAACGAAGGTGAACTAGGTCGAAAACACTCCATTAGAAGCGAGGGACAAAGAGCATTGCGAAAAACCTTGAGGTTGAAGGCAAGATATATATTGAAAACACTCCGGTTAAAGAAGGGGATCAAGGAAGACCAAATTCAGGCAGCACTCTGGTTGAAACGAAAAGGAATTGAATAATAACTTGATAAGGTGATATAACTTGAAAAGAAGGCACGACACTCCGGTTAAATGAATAAGTAAGAAAGGAACAAGGTCCTGACAAAAACAAAAGGAAAGGTTGAAGATAGCAACATCACAATGACTCCGGAACAAAAGAATAGAAGATGGATAATTGAAATAGGAGAATTGAGGAGAAAATGCCAACTTCTGCCACAAAAGAGCTTGAGAAGGCATCCTTTGGAAACGGGTCGAACGGAGTTGTTGGAAAACCAACAACGAAAGGATAAGCTTGATATGGACTTATAGAAGACATCTCAAAATTATGAGGTGACAACTTGCCACTCACGGAATAAATTTGATTGGTAAGAACAAGGAGACGAGAAACTTATTTCACCGGGAGGATGGATGAAGGACTAGGGTCGTTTAAAAGCACCATAAATAGTGACAATCCTTAGGGAAGGCTTTAGGTGAAATATAACCCAAGATAATTCCAAGGACGAGATTGATGGATTTAAAATATCTCATTCATGACAACATGTGAATCATGAAGCATGAATTCCAAATTATCAAGAATGACATAATACCACCTCCAATGATACGATAGAAAGAAATTGCACTCCGGATTACAAGATGAAGAATACTTGAACTCCTCTGAAAAGAATCTCAAAGAACACTTCGAGAAGGAATTAAATCTTTGATGAACCGACATGTAGAGCCTTCAAGAAGAACTCCGGTAACAAAAGGATGATCAGACAAAAGGAAAGAGAAGTTGAAAACACAAGGTGAAACCTTGTAATGATTTGGATGAACCTCCATGGAGATGTAATTGCAAAAGCTTGGAACTCTTGGGAAGAAAAGATAAAGCATCTCGAACCAAGAATGTGATATGATGCACCTCCGGAATAAGGAATTAATCACTTGAATGAAACAAGAATAAGAATTACACTATGCTTATCCTTCACCAATTAAATTGATGACAATCGATGGATTTGGCATATTACTTATTCTCGTAGAGAGCATTAAGATAGATATAGCGCCAACTTTGGAAAATATTGAACGAACCACTGGTAGAATTGAAATAATGAATAAATTGATTAGGAAGAGAAATCTTGAACGAATCACCGTAAGAATTGGAAATGAACGAAGTAAAGATAAAGAAACACCGGGAAGAATTAGAGAACGAATGAAAATACTTGATGGAAATTAGATCCACGAGAACAAAAGATCATGAGCTGATTAGAGAATATTGAATGATGCACCGGTGAGATTTGGGGAACGAGAGCTGAAAGCTGAGAACGAACAAGTCTTCTGAAATGATGGACTCCGGATAGTCAAACTGAAAATACCCTTCAAATGCTCCGGATGGGTGAAAAGAATTCTCACAATCGAATATAATTATGAGAGGATGGCAACAAGGTGGAATCACGAATCTTGAAGAGAATGGAGCAATATATGGAGGAACAAACCTTCTTCGGTCTTCAAAATCTGAGAATGACGACGAGAAATACCATCATGACTTATTTAGGCACTCCGGAAGAATCAAAATGAAGAGGTTGAGCCCACGATGAAAAGAATTTGAAAGGTTTTAGAGGAGGACATTTGACTGATGGCAATTCATTCTTACGTCAAAACTTCGAAAAGAATTTTTGAGGATAGCTCCGGGAGAATTAGAAGAGTCAGGTAAGATCCTGGGAAAAAACCTGTGGGTTAGGGCCCACTGAAAAGATACACCATAGAACGATTTCAAAGAGAGATTGCACCGGTTGAATTAAATGACTTGAATGAGATAACATCCTTGAAAGAGCTTGAACGAAAGCAGAGTGTAAGCACGAATCTTCGGGATTTCTTGAGCACTCCGGAACAATTGAATAGCAAGAGGTGGATGATTATGAGGTGCAACGGTATGAGAAAAACATTGATATACGGAAAAGAATATGATCAACACCGAAAGCTTGAATTGGTTCCACCGGAGAAGAAAAGGAATGAAGAATGATGAACTAGAAACTTCGTTAGCATCTTCATGAGCATCACCGGATAAGAAAATTGACGAAAAGGAATGGAGATGCTTTCCATCAATAAAGGATACTTGGATAAGAAATCTGAATCCCTGGAGAAAACAAGGGGAGGGAGGGTGGGAAAAACAAAGACAATTTGGAATGGATGAAACGAACACCGTTGAGAGGAACTGATACTTGATCTTGCAGATGTTGAAATGATTGGATCCACTTGAGGAGGAGCACACCGGTTAAAAAGGATTGACAGCACAATCTCGATGATCAAGAAGGATTAGTATTCACATCGAAGTATGAGAACACCGTTTCAAAAAAGGTATGGAATCAACACTTGACATTGAAGCAACTCAAATACCACAACTCAAAACAAAACAAAGGATTGGCTCGTAGAATAAGCCGGAACAAACATATGATAGAGATTTCGTCCGAAGTTTTCGTGGTGGGGCCTACACGGGCTCGATCGTACAGCACCATCATGTACAAGGCAGTGCACATGACATACGAAGCGTCCCCGAGTCGGCATAGCCAAGGACTCTTTAAGACACAACGAGACCACTGTAAAACCGACCGTGAATAGGCGGACCACTAGACGTCGAACCCCAATTTCATATCATACATCCGTCGGAAAGATATCCTAAGAGCTACTTGAATTCCCACCTATGAAACTCCCGAAATTTTCCGGTTATGCAATCAGGTGTTGGGGATACAGGGGAAGCATAATATCTCACCCAAACTAGCAAATCCTACATCCAGCTGTATCCATCCTTCAACACATAACCAAGAAACCTTCGGAAATCATCTACCTCAACCTTCGAAAAGCATCCGTTATACAAGTTATGGCGATACTCCCGAACTCCCGCCCCAGTACTGGGTGGCGTCGAGGTTATCTCACCAACGAACTGCATAAAAGAGATTTTCGATGTCGGCGTACTAAACTCAGGTATTCCAGAACTGCAACGATAAAATTATGACGACAACACCTCAGAGCTCAACTCCCCGGGACACTTCCACAAAACCCCTGACAGGAGGCACCAAGACAATGTTCTCATCATAAAACCATCGGAACGATTCGAAGATACCCGCGTGATCCTAAAAAAAAATTTAGTGAAATTTGAGAAGAGAAGAGTCAAAACTCTACGTCAGGATGCCTTACCAGAGCGATGAGGAGACTGGGAAGTAAAAAGAATTCCTAAACTCTCCGATATATAATTCCTAAATGACTCAAAACATTTTTTTCTAGACACAACTCGGCCACTAAAAACGATCAAGCAATGGGGCTCCTAGGGTCGGGGAAGGCTCTGATACCAACTTGTAACACCCTCGATGCGACTATATCTCCCACGTGTCGAGGCACGACTTAGAGGCATAATCGCATTGAAGGCATATGTCGCAAGTGAGGTAATCTTCACACAACCCATGTAATATAATAAGGGAAAGAGATACATAGTTGGCTTACAATCGCCACTTCACCCAATTACATGAATAAAACATTACATCAATCAGATACAATCAAGGCCCGACTACGGAGCCAAAATGAAAGAAGAACCCCAAATGCGACAAAGGTCCCCGATCGACCCCAACTGGGCTCCACTACTGAACAACTAGAACGAAACAACACAAAGGACAAGATCTTCATCGAGCTCCTCCTGAGCTTGGTTGCGTCATCTATACCGTCTCATCGGCACCTGCAAGCTGGTTTTGGAAGTATCTGTGAGCCACAGGGACTCAGCAATCTCGCACCCTCGCGATCAAGACTATATAAGCTTATGGGTAAGGTAAAGGTATGAGGTGGAGCTGCAGCAAGCGACTAGCTTATATGGTGGCTAACATACGCAAATGAGAGCGAGAAGAGAAGGCAAAGCACGGTCGAAAAAGTATGATCAAGAAGTGATCCTATAGCAACCTACGTCAAGCATAACTCCAACAATCGTGTTCACTTCCCGGACACCGCCGGAAAGAGACCATCATGGTTACACACGCTATTGATTCATTTTAATTAAGGTCAAGTTTAGGTTTTCTACAACCGGACGTTAACAAATTCCCATCTGCCCATAACCGCGGGCACGGCTTTCGAAAGTTCAAATCCCTGCAGGGGTGTCCCAACTTAGCCCATGACAAGCTCTCA